>NW_026114464.1:0-313955 GCF_018139145.2 Gymnogyps californianus | reverse complement strand
TATATTCTAATTCTTTTATTATTGTAATTTTATTATTATTATTATCATTATTATTATTTTATTCCTTTTTGTCCTATTAAACTGTCTTTATCTCAACCCATGAGTTGGTTTTTTTTCAATTCTCTCCCCATCCCACTGGGTGGGGGGAGTGAGCGAGCAGCTGTGTGGTGCTTTGTTGCAGGCTAGGGTTAAACCACAACATGGGTTTAAGCGGCAAGGCTTTGGTAGTGGGAGGGGGCAGGACTGCAGGGGTGACCTCTGTGAGAAGTGGGAGAAGAGGTAAGGGGCTGCCCTGTGCCTGACACAGCCAGTTCCATCCAGCTCAGCAATACTTCCACTGCAGGCCAGAGCTGAGCCAAATGCTGGACAAGTGGAGGGGGGGGAAGAAGAGTGAGAAACAGCAGTGCAAACACCAAGGTCAGAGAAGAAGGAGGGGGAGGAGGTGCCCCAGGCGCCAGAGCAGGTAGCTGCAGCCCATGGAGGACACCATGCTTTATTTTTATTGTCTTTGTTTCTCACTATCCAAATCTATTTTAATAAATAAATAAATTAAATTAATTTTCCCCAAGTCAAGTCTGTTTTGTCCTTGACAGTAACTGGTAAGCTATCTCCCTGTCTTTATCTCACCTCATGAGCTTTTTCATCCTATTTTCTCCCTCTGTCCTGTTGAGGAGGGGGAGTGAGTGAGCAGCTGGGTGGGCATTTGGCTGCTGGCCAAGGCTAAGCCACCACACATGGTTATAAATAAAAAAAAACCAAAACAAGGCATTATGCTTTTGGTTATGAGCAAATAGGAAGAGAGATCATAGAGTGCACAGTTCTCTTTCTGCCCCTTGAGTAAGATCTATGGAAAATACCGTTGTTCTGGTTAATAAATATATATAGTTAAAAAATACATGTCCCAGTTGGTGCATAAGAACAGCTATACCACTTCAGACCAAGACCATCTTTCCCTTTCTTCTGTCTCCAGAAGGGGCCAGAGGTGAATACCCAGGAAGAATAAGATCAGGGCAAACATATAGCAACGCTTCCCTGTTCTATCCTCCCAGCTTCCAAATATTTTGAGTTCAGGAGATTTCCTGATACTGCTGACATCCTGATCCTGCTGACAATGTGATTGATGGACTAAAGTTTATTCCAAAAATTAGTGAGAAAAAGTTAATTTATTCTTTCTGGCCTAACTATATTCTATAAATCAACAGTAAATTTTCCTGTGTACAGATTTTCTGGTTATTTGAATATATAGTATTTAATTTTCACATAATTGTTGTTAAGTATGGGAACTATATGATTTATTAATGCCAACTTAATGTTAGATTATGCTATTAAAAGCAAATCTCTGAAAACACAAAGGAGCACAGGCACAATGGCAGGTGGAGGAACCCAAATAACCTAATCAGAGACAGAGCCCCTACCCCAGCTCCTCTCAGGGCTGTCCCAAGGAGAGCCTCAGCTCCAGTGTGAAACCCACCCAATGAGTCAATGGGAGCAGCTCTACCAAGCACCTACAGACTGAGGGGGGTTACTGCCTACTAGGGTATGGGACTCATTAGGGGATGCCAGGAAGAACATTTTGGAATCGTGCAAGACTTATTATGGGATGTTTAGGGGAGGAACCAAAGGCAGGGAAAGGGAGGGATCTAGGTGATTTTGGGAGGAACAAGCGTGGGAAAACAGAGATATAAGGGGATAAAAGGGGCTGGTTGCATGTAAACAGGTCTGGTGAGTGCATTTGTCTGACCATGCCCTGCACTTGATCAGCACAGTCTGTCCTGTCTTGTCATTAAACTCACCCCCTGGGTGAGGGGGCTCTCAACTCTGTGTGCATGTGTGTGTGTATGGAGGTCTAAGTGCTAGCAATTGGAGTGGGGAACCACAAGTCATAGGGGTCCATGTGTCTGTGGTACCAGAACCAGGAAGTCCAAGTCAGCTACTGGAGAGATGATGGGGTATGGGGGTCAGCTGCTGGTAAGGCCATAGGTCTGGACCAGTTACCAGAGAGATCTATTTGCATGTGTGTGTGTCTGTGAGGCAACTGGGAAACCAGGGGATCCAGGGACCAGCTACTGAATAGACTGAGTGTCTATGGCCAGTTATTGCAAAGATCCGTGTATGTCCGGGGGGGGGGGGGGGGAGGGGCAAGGCAAGTACCAGGAACTGGAACGAGGCTGTAGGTCTTGAGGGCTTGCATGCCAAGGTGCCAGCAACTGGAAGACCAGGGGATCCAGGGGCCAGCTAATGGGTCGACTGAGTGTCTGAGCCCAGCTCCTGGAAGGATCCATATCGTATATATTTTCCACTAACAGGCTTTCATCCTGATCAGCTAGAGAGCAGAACGGGATGAGGCTGTTGGTGCTGGTTGTGCTTGCAAGTGCAGTGTTTTCTGTTGGTGTTGATCTGTGCAGCTGTATGTATATGTGTATTGTGTGCATATGTGCCTACTAGGAACACACGCTCACTGTCATGACTGGCTAGACATGGAGACACAGAGCACTGGCAGCCTTGCCCCTACCCTATTACAGGATTTAGCAACCCCTTATATCAAGCAGTTTTTTCATATACTTCTGCATACTTTGGATTCTTTCAAATTCTGTACGCATTATATTATTCTCTGTTAGTCAATCAAGTATCCAATACAGAATGAAGGTAGTTTACTGGTTAGTTTGTCAATTTTAAAAATGAGAATCATATCCCATTGCATATATATGCACAAATATGCCCATCCTACAAATATCTATATGAATCAGAGCATATTTTGTCTACTTCAGTCATGCACACACACAAGTGTACTACAACAAATGAACTGGCAGCCTGGAGAAGAACAAGGCTGTTTAAGCCAACAGTGCTGCTAAAACAAATACTTGTGTAGTTACAGTCTTAGCCTCATTTGTAAAATCAGTAGAAAGAAGGGGAAGTAATTTTATTCTAGCTATACTGATTGGTCACCTTTAGATCAACTATCTGGACTCTATGGTCATGGTAAATTTTAAAAGAAGCCTTGAAGTATCTCAAAGGCATAACTTGTACTGTGGTACACAGAACTTCTCCAAGATGCTCCTAAAATCTCTATAAAAGCTCTGTGGTATGTATTTGTTTCCATTGCTGACATAGCATACAGCTCCTGATGAATGCACAAGGTGAAGCCAGATGTAGAAGTTACACTTACTGTATTGAGTATTCAACTGTTCTACTGCAGAATTCCAGGTGCTTCCTCTCTTGTGCAGTTCAGGAATCTCTCAAGAGAGAGACAATTGAAGAATATAAACCCAGATTGCCTAGTGAGTTTTTGGTATTCACCAGAATGCTGGCATCTTGGGCAGTCACTGACCCCACAAACAAGGAAATGGCAATTGCAAATGTCTAATATCATAGAATCATAGAATCCTTTAGGTTGGAAAAGACCCTTAAGATGATCGAGTCCAACTGTTAACTTAACACTGCCAAGTCCGCCACTAAACCGTGTCCCTAAGCACCACGTCTACATGTCTTTTAAATACCTCCAGGGATGGTGACTCAACCACTTCCCTGGGCAGCCTGTTCCAATGCTTGACAACCCATTTGGTGAAGAAATTTTTCCTAATATCCAATCTAAACCTCCCCTGGCGCAACTTGAGGCTAACAACTAAACTAACTTGATGCTTCAAGATTCATGTGCATAAAATCAAGTATTGAATGTACCAACCTCTCAAAGATGATGATTTCAGCAGTTCAATACAACTTGGGACCATGGCTCCCCTCCACCTTAGATGTCTTTGCATTATCAAAAGTTTTAATGATGTGTTTTTTCATACTGTAGATGACAACCAGTGTCATGTCCTTATTGACTGGACATGACAATCATTGTTTTAATAACTAAGATTGAGCCATATGTGAAAAAGGCAAGTTAAAGAAGTTGCCATTTCAGAAAGAGTTCAAAAATGTTTTAAAAGTAAATAAATAAATGGTTCATTTTTATTTTAATTTGAAAATTTCTCTATATGCTTATAGCAATAACAACAATTCTAAGTGACACCAATGATAATCACCAAAAGGTTTTGAAATATCTTGCTTCTGTAAGCAGTTATTGCATATTTATGAAGGTAAAACACCTGTAAAAGTGAAGTTACCATAAATTTACTTCATAATTAAATAAAAGATGAGAATTAGTAAGAGAATGTCTTAAAAAAGAAAATTTCAGACATATTTCCTTATAGCAAAGGAAATTGATTGTGTAAGCACACATGTAAATTTAAGCATGACAAGCACTCAAGTCAGATTATTCACATGCTTTAAATTAAATAGTTTTAAATTCCTTAATGAGATGGAGCCTATGTAAATTAATTTGACAATAATTTTTAAATCAACATGGAAGATGAAACAAATATTTAAGCCTTTTAAGAGATAATAATAAAAATAAATGTTCATAAAAAAAAAAAGTCACCCCAGAAAAATATAATATGGAAAAAGAATAGTTCCAAACAGATGTTGAAAAAGAACCTTACAAGATCTAACATGTAGGTTTAACTACAAAAAATTACTACTAGAATGGTCTTGTAGCACTTCCATTTTATTCTCTAGCAAGGCCTAGTCTATTGAAATGTGTAGTTTACAAGTTAAGATTTGCATAATTGCTAGCACTGTAGTTCAAACTGGTCTATTAAAAACAAACAAGTTGTGTTTGATCCGATATGTATACCATCTTAAATAATAAAAGTAATAAAGATGTAATCAAAGTGTAGCTACAGTTTTGCAGGTGACATATGAAGTGCAATAGCTTGTTTTGCAGGTCTAAATGTAGTAAAAATATGCTTTTTAATCAATGGAGAGAAGTCTAGGAAAAAATCTCATTTATTAAAAACAGAATTACCTTATGCCGTTGGTGCGTGCCCTCCTGCAGGTAATCAGTAGACCCCATTGTCGGCATAGGATGTGAGACACTGGGCGGTCCAGGACTCGGCCCCATCATGCTGTGTACTGAGCCAGGAGATGGCCCTGGTCCTGGGCTAGGTCCTAGAATTGGTCCAGGTGAAGGACCTGGCCCTGGGGAAGGACCAGGATGAGGCATTGCGCCAGGGTCCACTGGTGTAGACATCTATTTTCTGTCTCCTTTTCAATTAACAGAATAGCTCTAATGAAAAGAAAAAAATTAATAAAACAGAATTTCCATGTGTCATTAGGGTCAGTGGAATATAGCCAGGAAAAAAACTATACTGGAGACCATTTGGATGGTGAGAAACAAAGACAAAAAAATTGAAACAGCACCTTTCCCCATCCCTCCTTTTCCCAGGTTCAACTTCACTTCCAACTTCTCTACCCCTCCCCGCCAGCAGCGCAGGGGGGATGGGGAATGGGGGGTTACAGTCAGTAGTAACAGTTCCTCTCTGCCTGTCCTTCCTCCTCACACTTTTCCCCTGCTCCAGCATGAGTCCTTTTCATGGGACGCAATTCCTTCAGGAAAACCTGCTCCAGCATGAGCTCTCCACAGGATGCAATTCCTTGAGGGACTAGCCAACTGCTCCAGCGTGGGGTCCTCCATGGGCTGCAGTGTGGATATCTGCTCCACTGTGGTGACACAAGACATGGAAAAGGCTGAGGTACTGAATGCCTTCTATGCCTCAGTCTTTACTAGCAAGACCAGCCTTCAGGAATCCCAGGTCCCAGAGACCACAGGGAAAGGCTGGAGCAAGGAAGAGGATCAGGTCAGGGAATCCTTAAGCAAACTGGATGTACACAAGCCCATGGGCCCTGATGGGATGCATCCATGAGTGCTGAGGGAGCTGGCTGATGTCATTGCAAGGCCACTCCCAATAATCTTTGAACAATCAAGGTGATTGGGAGAGGTGCCTGAGGACCGGAGGAAAGTAAATGTCATCACTCGTATCTTCAAGGAGGACTCAGAGAACTACAGACCAGTCAGCCTCACCTCCAATCCCCGGGAAAGTGATGCAGCAACTAATTCTGGGAACCATTTCCAGGGACATTAAGGACAAGAAGGTGATGGGAAGTAGTCAGCGTGGATTCACCAAGGGGAGGTGAAATGACTACGATGAAATGACTGGCTTAGTAGATGAGGGGAGAGCAGTGGATATGCTCTACGTACACTTTAGTAAGGTTTTTGACACTGTGTCCCATAAGACCCTCATAGACAAGCTGATGAAGTATAGGCTGGATGAGCAGACAGTGAGGTGGATTGAAAATTGGCTGAAGGGATGGGCCCAGAGGGTGGTGATCAGTGGCACGAAGACTAGTTGGAGGCCAGTGGCTAGTGGTGTACCCCAGGGGTCAATACTGGGTCTGATCTTGTTTAACATCTTCATTAATGATCTGGATGATAGGGTATAAAATCAGCTAGCAAACTCCAATCAAATCTGTCATTATCTCAAACCCTTCGAGCCCCACGTTGGGCACCAAAAAAGACTGTTGTGGTTTAACCCCAGTAGGCAGCTAAGCACCACACAGCTGCTCACTCACTCCCCCCACAGTGGGACAGGGGAGAAAATTGGAAGGGTAAAAGTGAGAAAAATCGTAGGTTGAGATAAAGACAGTTTAATAGGTAAAGCAAAAGCTGCACGTGCAAACAAAGCGAATAAGGAATTTATTCACTACATCCCATCAGCAGGCGGATGTTTAGCCATTTCGAGGAAAGCAGGGCTCCATCATGTGTAACGGTTACAAATGCCATCACTCTGAACGTCCCCCACTTCCTCCTTCTTCCCCCAGCTTTTATTGCTGAGCATGATATCATATGCTATGGAATATGGTCAGTTCAGGTCAGCTATCCCAGCTGTGTCCCCTCCCAACTTCTTGTGCACCTCCAGCCTACTCGCTGGCAGGGCAGTATGAGAAGCAGAAAAGGCCTTGACACTGCATAAGCACTGTTCAGCAATAACTAAAACATCAGTGTGTTATCAACACTGTTCTCAGCACAAATCCAAAACATAGCACCATACAAGCTACTATGAAGAAAATTAACTCTATCCCAGCCAATACCAGTACACTAACAGAGTGTAACCTCAGCAAGTTTGCAGATTAAACAAAACTGGGAGGAGTGGCTGATATGCCAGAGGGTTGCAGCCAACTAGGCTAATGGCATCCTGGGCTGCATTAGGCAAAGCATTGCCAGCAGGTCGAGGGAGGTGATCCTTCCCCTCTACTGAGCACTGATGAGGCCACACCTGGAGTCCTGTGTTCAGTTCTGGGCTCCCCAGTGCAAGAGAGACATGGACATACTGGAGAGAGTCCAGCAAAGGGCCACAAAGGTGATGGAGTGGAACATCTCTCCTACAAGGAAAGGCTGAGAGAGCTGGGACTGTTTAGCCTGGAGAAGAGAAGGCTCAGGGGGGATCTTATCAATGTGTATAAATATCTGAAGGGAGGGTGCAAAGATGACGGAGCCAGGCTCTTTTCAGTGGTGCCCAGTGACAGGACAAGAGGCAATGAGCACAAGCTGAAACACAGGAGATTCTGCGTGAACATCAGGAAACACTTTTTTACTGTGAAGGTGACTGAGTGCTGGAACAGGTTGCCCAGAGAGGTTGTGGAGTCTCCATCCTTGGAGATATTCAAAGGCTGCATGTATATAGTCCTGGGCAACTGACTCTAGGTGGCCCTGCTTGAGCAGGGGGATTGGATCAGATGACCTCCAGAGGTCCCTTCCAACCTCAACCATTCTGTGATTCTGTGTATTCACTAGCAAACTTCAAGCTGGACTAATTGGTAAGTAGCGCCAGGGGAGGAGGGGCTTAGGTCCGGGCTGGGGTATCAGACAGGTAAGGGTCTGTGCTGCTATACCCAGGAGGACTTGCAAATGTGGAGCGCCTGTGGGATGAGTGTGTGAGTGCATGCATGTTTGCTAGCAAACATCAAGCTGGACTAGCTGGTGAGTAGGGGACCCATGAAGCAGGTAAGAAGGCCTGGGATCCAGGCATGGGTGGGCAGAGGGGCCACGCTGGTACTCAAGGGATCCCTGAATGCGTGTGTGCTTGTCAATCTAGAGTGTTGTGTGTGGGTCTTCACTAATGACCTCCTATTTCTACCAGCCAAAGAGGAGGAAGGGGACTTGGCTGTCTATGTTTATGTTGGTCCTGTATGTAGGTGCTGTTGAAGGCAGCGCCTTGTCTGTGGCGGTCTGTGTGACTGGCCGTGTCAGTGTCCTGTGTCTGTGTGTGATTTTCTAGGATACATGCTCAGCTTCGCTACTGGTTGAACCTGCAAACAGGAAAGTGGTAGCCTCATCCCTTAGCCTGGGCAGAGACCCAGAGTCCCTAGGCTGGGCTCCAGCAGCTGGGCAGGAGGGAGTCCTGAGCTGGAACAGCTGGAGGAGGTGGCCCTGCTCCTAATATCACTTAACACAATGTACCCTCTCAGGATTCCCACCAAAGCAGAGAAGAGGCCCACTGAGAAGACGTAATGGAGTAGGAGAGTAGGATGGTCGTTACTGCTGGCTGCCCCATTTGCTTGCAAGCAAGGAATGTCAGGTTTACAGAACTGCCAACCTTGTTCCTGTCACAAGTAAAACAGCATTTACCCAACAGACCCAATACTTCAAGCAAGCAAAACGCAATTGCATCAAGACCTTATTTGGGTATTCCCCCCCTTACCTACATGTTCTATCAGGACCAAAAATGTTTACTAGGTTCTGTTTATAAACTCCCTTTTGTTATGTTTTATTAGTTACATCTCTATTCTGATTCAAGTAAACAAATTAGAACAAGGGTTGAACTCAATTAAAATTAACTACCTTGGGATCCCATTTCCTTGCATGGTAAGACATGTTGATACCTCTGATGCTTTTCTGTTTAAAAAAAAAAAAAAAATCACAGCAGAACACCACAGGGGCTAATTAGCACCCCACAATCCCACAGCATCACCAACAAAAGGAATCACATTTTAAAATCGTCAGAAATTTATATATCATGTCAAAGCTTCTTAGAAGGGGCCTAGCAATTCAGCTGTATGACAGATGAGACAGAGCAAAAGGAAGTTTTATAAGACAAAAATCACTATGTTGAAAAATATAGCAGCTGGTAGATATTCAAGGATCACCTCCTCCGAACTCAAGAATGGTCCATCCTGATGAGCAGGAAAACATGCAAAGGCAGCAGAATGTACTGCCTGCATTGATGTACAAGGAGCTCCTGACTAAACTCAAACATAAAAAGGAAGCATACAGGAGGTGGAAGCAGGGTCAGGTGACCCAGGAGGAATACAGAGACACTGTGTGAGCATGCAGGCATGGGGTTAGGAAAGCCAAAGCTCATCTGGAGTTGAATCTGTCAAGGGACACGAAGGGCAGCAAGAAGGGCTTCTACAGCTATAACAGCAGCAAAAGAAAAGCTAAGGAAAACGTGGGCAAAGGGGGCTGGTGAAAGGGGACATGAAAAAGGCTGAGGTGCTCATCGCCGCCTTCACTTCAGCCTTTGCTGTTAAGACCAGTCTTTAGGAATCCTAGGCCCCTGAGACCAGGGGGAAATTCTAGAGCAAGGAAGACTTACCCTCAGTAGAGGAGGATCAAGTTAGGGAAACATATAAAAAATTAGACATACATAAGTCCATGGGCCCTGACAGGAATACACCCACAAGTACTGAGGGAGCTGGCTGATGTCATTGCAACACCACACTCAATTATCTTTGAAAGGTCAGGGAAAATTTTGATAGAAATCAAAATATGATAGTCAAATGTTGTTTAAAAAGCTTTGGGTTTTATTGCATTATACTTATTATTATGGGATAAGTGACCATAGGCAGGTACCCTTGTTATAAAACTGCTCTCAAAGTCAAGTAAAAGAAGCAAATAGGCTAAGCCTGTCTAATGGCCAGTTGCCACTAAAGGGGGTGTTACTACCTCCTCTGTTGTGCTGGCACACATCTGACCCTACAGCAAGTCAGTTCAGGAACCCAAATCAGCAGAAAATTACTTTTTGCAGGGTTAGTGTTCTGCTGGTTTAGCTCCTCAGATAACGAAATTACTGTGTTATCAGACATGTGGAATTGGTGTCAGTGGGAGGGAGGGAGAAGTACCAAGAAACAGGACTGATCTTGTTGGCAGCAACCGACCAGCAGTTTTATAAAAGAATGGCATCTGTGTTGCAATACACTGATTTTAGTAGACTAGAAATTCCAACTGTTAGACACTGATAAGTGTTTTCAGAAAGCTAGAAAAGCAGACCAATTCTAACTTGTAGCCTGCCTCAATTTTTGTTAAGTACAAGTAACTAAAAAAATAGTAGTTGGTTCTCCAGCAAGTTGAAGGCCTATAATTCATTTTCTGGGCTCTTAGCATTGTATAAGCCACTTAAGCTGTGTTCTCATGGTTTGCGACACTTGGCAAACCCCTCAAGTGAATTACAGCTGTGTTCACTCTAAAGCAGTCTTGTCTTTTGTGTGTTTCACCTGATGTTATGATTGCATAGACATAATCAGGAATGTCCTTAAGTAAATATTTAAATTAAAAAAAAAGTCACATAACAGTCTTAATCATTTTTATATTTATTTTCTTGTATTATCCTGAATTTTGTAAATAAAAATCACAATGGTTGAGGTTGGAAGGGACCTCAGGAGGTCATCTGGTCTGGATGACAGGACTGGATCCAGTATTGATCCCTGGGGTACACATGCACACCCCCATGCACACCAGATTTGGGGAAGATGCAGACACTCGTGCCCCCCCCCCAAGCACTCACACACACAGACGTAGGTCTCACCAGTAGGTGGCACTTAGTCCTTGCAGCACACATACACACAGGATAGAGAGTGAGATTATGCAGCGAGACAGTTAAGAAAACATTTAATAAGTATATATAAAAAGATAGGACTGACTGCAGTGATCAGGCACAGGGCTCAGCCAGACAAGCATACTGACCGGCCCTGTTTTACACTTGACCGGCCCCTTTTATACCCCATTCTGCCTACCCCCCCTCTTTGTTCCTCCCTGCTCCTCCTTCCCATTCTTTCATGGGTTTGTACAGCTCTATCAATTCCCACACCTCTTCCAGTCTGGTGTCCAGGATCCTCCTCCTCCCCCCCCCCGCTTTACAGTCTTATCAGTTGCAAAGTCCAGGTTGATCTTCCTGGAAGTGGCACCTGTAGTTTCTTGATATCCCATTAATTAGTGTGACTGGCAAGGTTTGTTTCTTGTCATTGTCCCCATGTTTGTTTTGTCAGGTCTGTCTGTATATTTTTTTTTTGGGTTTCCCCCTTTTTCCCTTAGTTTCCCAATTGACAAGGTCCCCAATCAGATAACCTTGCTGGAATAAACATTCTCACACTCTCACATACCCTCACCAATTAGTGTGCCTGACCAGGTTTGGTTTTCATCACTGCCTCCCTTATCATTTGTCAGTCAGGTTTGTGTCCCAGTATGTTCTTGTTTATGGCTTCCTCCTTTTCTTATTATCCCTTGTTGAAAAATGTCCTTGACCAGATACCCTTAAAGGAGCAAACACTCTCCTTCCACATACCCTTACACTTTTACTTGTCTGTTCTGTACTTGACTTGTGCTAGCCAGGATGTCAATTACAATGTGGATTTATACCAGTTGTTTAGAAACTGGGTTCAGACCACTTATATCAGAAAATAAGTGGAGTCAGTTATTGCCAACTGTGGATTGTGATGGATCCAAATATTGAAGGTAGAATGTTTGTTCTTCTGTAAGTTCTACGAGGACAGAGGATGGGTCAGGGAGACCTGCTAGGTCTTAGAATGGACTGGAAGAAAGCAAATGTCACTCCCGTCTTCAAGAAGGGCAAGGAGGATCTGGGGAACTACAGCCTGGACAGCCTCACCTCAATCCCTGAGAAAGGTGATGGAGCACCTAATCCTGGAAAGTATTTCCAAGCATATGAAGGACAAAAAGGTGATCGGGAGTACTCAGCCTGGATTCATGAAGGTGAAATCATGCTTAACTCAGCCTTCTACGATGAGATGACTGGCACAGGGGATGAGGAGAGAGCAGAGGATGGTGTTTGTCTTGACTTTAGCAAGGCCTTTGACACTGTCTTCCATACCATCCTCACAAACCAACCAATGAAGCCTAGACTAGAAGAGTGGACAGTGAGGTTGACTGAAAACTGCCTGAACTGCTAGGCTCAGAGCATTGTGATCAGCAGTACAAAGTCCAGTTGGAGGCCAGTCACTATTGGTGTACCCCAGGGGTCAATATTGGGTCCAGTCCTGTTCAACATCTTCATTAATGACCTGAATGATGGGACAGAACGTACCCTCAGTAAATATGCAGATGATACAGAATTGGGAGGAGTGGCTGATACACCAGAGTTGTGCTGCCATTCAGAGGGACCTGGACAGGCTGGAGAAATGGGCAGACAGGAACCTCATGCAGTTCAACTAAGGGAAATGCCCAGTCCTGCCCCTGAGGAGAAATAACACCATGCACCAGTATAGGCTTGGGGCTCACTAGCTGGAAAACAGCTTTGCAGAACGTCCTGGTTAACAGAGTTAATTCTCTTCTTAGTAGCTGGTACAGTGCTGTGTTTTGGATTTAGTGTGAGAATGATGTTGATAACACTCTGATGGTTTAGTTGTTGCTAAGTAGCGCTTATCTTCAGCCAAGGACTTTTCAGTCTCCCATGTTCTGCCAGCAAGCAGGTGTGCAAGAAGCTGGGAGGGAGCATGGCCAGGACAGCTGACCTGAACTAGCCAAAGGGGTATTCCATACCATGGAACATCATGCCCAGTATATAAACAGGGGGGAGTTGGCCGGGAGGCGCGGATCGTGGCTCTGGCATTGGTCAGCGGGTGGTGAGCAATTGCATTGTGCATCACTGGGGTTCTTTTCCTCCTTTTTTCCCCCCCTTCTTTTTTTTGTTATATTCCTTTTCATTACTATTATATTTCATTATTATTATTATTGTTAGTATTATATTTTACTTTATTAAACTGTTCTTATCTCAACCCATGAGTTTTACCTTCTTTCCTGATTCTCCTCCCCATCCCACTGGGAGCGGTGGGGGGGAGTGAGGGAGTGGCTGCGTGGTGCTTAGCTGCTGACTGGGATTAAACCACGACACAGAGAAAGACCTGGGGGTCCTGGTGGACATCAAGTTGAGCGTGAGTCCACAAAGTGTCCTTACGGCAAAGGCGGCCAACAGCACCCTGAATTACATTAGGGAGAGCATCACCAGCAGGTCGAGGGAGGTGATCCTTCCCCTCTACTCAGCACTGGTGAAACCCCAACTGGAGTCCTGTGTCCAGTTCTGGGCTCCCCAGCACAAGAGAGACATGGACATACTGGAGCAAGTCCAGTGAAGGGCCACAAAGATGATTATGGGATTGGAGCATCTCTCATACAAAGAGGCTAAACAATCCCAGCTCTCTCAGGCTCAAGAGGAAGCTCGGGGGAATCTTATCAATGTGTCTAAATACCTGACAGGGGGGCATAAAGGAAATGGAGCCAGCCTCTTCTCAGTGGTACCCAAGTGAAAGGACAAGAAGCAAGGGACACAAATTAAGATACAAGAAATTTCACTTAAACGTAAGGAAAAAACATTACTGTGAACATGGTCAAAGACTGGACCAGGTTGCCCAGAAAGGTTGTGGAGTCTCCCTCCTTGAAGATATTAGAAACCCGAGTGGACATGGCCCTGAGCAACCTGCTCTTTGACCCTTCTTTGAGCAGGGGGGGTGGACTAAACAATCACCAGAGGTCCCTTCCAACCTCAGCAATTCTATGATTATTGATCAGGCAACAAGCCACCACTACTTTGGAATTTACAACCAGCAGGACACCCCAAAAGTTCCAGAAATGGCAGACTACTTTGGCACAAGACAGTTGCACTGACTCTAGCAACACATATAGCAATAAGTATTTTCAATTCCTCTGTTTGTTTCTCCTTGCTATCTAATATAACTTTTGTCTTTTTCTAGCCTGAATCAACCCAAAATGAGTCTCAGCCACAGGGTGTTTTTGATCAGATCCCCTGCCTTAGCAAGATATTGGAAAACAAGTAAACTGCACCATTTAGATCTGATGAAAAGGCAATGTAGACCCAAGCTTCAGCTGCATGCTGATAGCATGTTACTGTGCAGATCACATTCCCTTGTCTTTAAATCTACAGGAAAATAATTACAGTCCACCTCCCCCCTCCAACTGAATTCACGATCCACAGGTGCTTTTGAGAAAACAATACATTATGAAATCACAACACTGTTACAGGGAACAGGAAAGCTTGGGGCCACCTTTCTTACATCATGAAAAATACAAAATGACACTATGAATGTTTCATGATATTTGCTTGATTTTTAACTATAACCAAAACTAAGATTCTGGAAGTTTAAGAACCAATAATAGGAAGACAGCTCACTATAATTAGAACAAGTAACTTACAAGTCAGTGTTTTGCATTTTAGATCCCCATAAAACACCATTTGTTAGATAACATTTATCAGGACCTAGTTATTGCCATTCCAGGGTCAAACAACAATTCAATCAATGAACACAAAGTGTATATGAAACAATATAAAACCAGTAAAAATGAAAGAGATCTTCAACTGACATAAACTAGTGTTATTCAATTTACATAACAGGAGCTGAACTCATAAAAGTTCACTCTTGGAAGGCAACTTGCAGTTTTGCATACAAACCATAGAATCAGAAATACATCACCTCAGTTCTTTATCCAGATGCTTAGGACAGAGACAAACAAGCTCTGTACACTGCCCCAGCTTTTTCTCCAGCCCTCTGTCAGAGATCACCATCCTCACCCACAGTAGAGCGAGTAGAATGGGTTGTGTACCTGCATCACAGACATTTCAGTGTGGAGGTCAAATAACATAAGGCTCTTTTACAAAAAGAGACGGTTTACTTTTGGATAGTTCTAGTAGTCTCCACCTACAACTCTTTCCCAATCCTCTTGTAGAAGCTCATCCCTACTGTCTAGTTGTTTTGGTTTCTCATGAAGCAGTTTCTGAAGCACTGTAAATTACAGCCTAAGTTATTAAATAAAACAAAAATCAGCACCAAGAGTGGCTAACAGCTAGGGGCTGGATCTACTACAGCCATCCCAAGGGAAGTCATCAAGAGTCAGTGTCCATAGAAGATGAGCATAAGCAATGTTATCAAATTTTTCACTGAAGAAGTTGAGGCATGTGTATATGATCTCTTTTAACAGCTTTGTTACAGAAGGCAATAACTCCAACTATCTACTTTTTTGCTGAAGGTTAAGAGTATAAGGAACTACTTCACCACACTTCAATATTCACAACACTCTGCCAGTGCCTAAAAATCAAGTGTACACTTGGAGTAGCACTATTCAGTGCTACATGTGCAGATTTTACTCTACTTTTAGGGGACAGAAGACTCACTCATTACTTTGCTGACTGGTTAGGGATCAAGGGGAAGCAGAGAGAAAGAGATGCTCATACGAAAAGTGATAGTTGTGGGGGTTTTTCTGACAATTAAAATCTTTTTCAATCTCAATCTTATTATCCTATATATTTGCAAACTATCAAAGCTGTGCAAATAAGGCATAAGCTTCTACTTGCTTCCATTTTCATAGCAAATGATCTTTATGTTGTAATTTTCCATTTATTACTCCCACTAGAGGATCAATCTGAAATGAAAAACTGAAATGAAGGAGCACAGAAGAGGCGGAGGTCAAGGACACTCTATATATGGAGATCAATTGCAGTAGGAAACAAAAAATATAATGAGTATTGCAATGATTTGTAAAAATGGTCTCATTTGCTGCTAAATTAAAATTCCCTTTTAGAAAGAAGGGCCTTCATTTGTATAACAATACACTGACTCATACAAAAAAGGCTGTCGGCCTTGACATGTAACTCTCATAATACTAAAGGAAGAAAATTTTGGTGTAACATTTATTGCCTCTATCTCAGGGGTTATGGTTAGATGTGAGTAACAATGAAGAAAGATCTAAATATACAGGAAAGGTGGCAAATGGAATGATGCTGTAAATTACATGGGTTCCATATCATTTTAAACAGAAAACAAACACAAGATTTAGTTTGATACAGTTAAAAAAAAAAAAAAATCCATATATCTTTGACTCTTCAGCCAATTACTTACCTGTCTAAAATATTCAAAGACCTTCTTAGAAAGAATGGAGTTCATCTAATGTTTTGAAATGTTGGACATCAAAAAAAATTTAGAACATCAAAAAATAAAATAAACAGCAAATATAAAGAAAAAAATCAACTCCAATGTAACCTATTTAGTCATATTGAGGTTACAGCACAGTATTTATTCAATAATATTTACACTCGCTTTTTTAAAAATTATTTTTAAAACTCTGATTCTTTAGAATATCTTTTAAAAAAATCTGATTCCAATTATAGGTTAAAAAATACTTTTTTTCCATTGTGTATATTTTGTTTCTCCTTAATCATAAATTTTGTTTGAGCATGAAAAGACAAATTTATAAACTCCATTCTATATATATATAAATATATATATCTATATCTATAAATATAAAGGGCTTCCTTAAATGTGGTCAGGGGAAGTACCACTTGTTTTATCTACATACAAACTTCATGTGAATAATATTAAAATAAAATAATAATAAAAAAAAAGGATCCAAACTCAATCAATCCCTTCCTCCCTACGCACAAAGAGACTGGATTGTTAGAGATCGCAAGTTTCCCACTCTGATTGTCTTCATTAAACAGTAAGCTTTTTCTTTTAAAACTCTAACATGAATTTTCCAGAATTACTGGGGAATGTACAGGCCTCGACTTTATAACTGTAACACACCCCAGCACCTCCATCCACAAACACACAAGTGACATACAAGCACATTTAGCAGAACTATATTTCCTTCCTAGGAAGTTTTAGCCCCAATCAAGAGGATCTCAAAATCGATTTTGAAAAAGCCAGTCCCGCTTTCTTCGCTCACTCTACAAAGCAATGGCTGCACTGCTTTTCCTGATGGGTTACCTTGATGAAGTGACACCCAAAAGTGAGATCTAAGCATGCACAACTCGGGTTAAGAGCCAGATGCACGGACAGGAAGCATGTTTCATGGCAAAGCTAGGCCTCTCTCTCCTCCTCCTTCTTCCGTCATCATGTCACACCAATCAAACACATCCATAAATGTGTAAGTCTGTATTTGGCTGCTGTGACTTCCTGATTCTCTGCTGCTGAACGCATACACAGGGGGAAGACAGACAGACAGACAAAAAACCCACCACCACAAAAAAAACCCCACCACACACACAAACAAAAACCAACCCCAAAAAACACTCCCAGCTACCACAAAACACTGCCTTTCTCTCTCCAGAGATAGGGACAGGCTGTAACTGCTCTCCTTCTCCAGGCTTACTCAGCACACAGCACCCAGTAACAAACTGGAACACTCCCGAAAGCCCCATTTTCTCCTTACCTCCTCTTAACCACCAAGAGGGGAAGGGGAATAAAAAAAACAACAAACAAAAACACAAACCCACCCTTTTTTTTTTTGTGCAAGGAACAAGACCCCTCTCCCAACAGGATGATGAGAATCACATCTTTACAGAGAACTTGCATCTATATTAATATAAGCATGTATGTACTCCCCCCCAAAAAAGGCAGATTTTCCATACATACCGGAAATAACATGCAAATTGCATGGAAGACAATTATAAATTTGTAAGCGCATGTTGTTTTACGCCACTCTTTGTTCCTCAGACTACTGCAAGGTGCGGGGGTGGGGGCACTTGCTTTTTTCCCAGAAAAAAAGGGAATGAGAAAAGCTATTTTAGGAAATTAATCACAACATTTTTACAGCAGGAGTGACTTGACTGTGCAATTAAAACCAGAGATTGAAAGATACTAAAATGAAAGGCAATAGGAGCTGCAGCCTTGGTTATTGAATCCCCCGCGCGTTCGCATGTTTGGGGCAGTCAGACAGGGAGATTATCCAGCTCACAGCCTCCTTGGCATTGCTAGTTAATGCTGCTGCTCTAACAAGTAACACCACTCCTCACGCACAGATCTTTCCACTCCACTTCTCTTTCCTCAGCCACATCTACTTAATTCTTTGCAATAGAAGACAACACCACCATTACAAAACACTCACAAAGCACAGCATTTGTTCTCCCCTTCCCCAAGACAGAAGGCAATGAATTTCAAAGTGCAACGTTCAGCTCCATGCAATAAATCTAACTCTTCTGCTCAAAAGACTGGAAGATTATAATCTCCCTCCCAACACACTCTGTTTAGAGCCACTAAAATACAGATCAATCAATTAATGCAGGGGGAAAAAAATAAAAAAAAAAAAGACAAGACCAACTCCCAGCCCCATCATAGCTGCTGAGCTGCTCCTGAAGAGGCTGTTGCTTCTGGGATCTATTTCTGTTCAGACTGCTTTGCCCAGAGCCTTTTAAATGCTCGCTTCAGATGCAATACCAAGGGATTACAAAAGCAGCTGATTATTCTTATCTTAATTTTTCAGACACTTTCTTTAAAAATTACATATATGCACAGACAGACAGATTGATAGATACACATACGCACCATTCCCTGCTTCCTCCTCCTTCTCTCTGTTGGTGCAGCTGACTTGCAAATCAGGAAGAAGGTTGGTGGATATTTTTATTCTTATTAGAGATTTACGTTATGATTATTCCAGAAATGCTGGATCAAAACTTTTTTTCTCTTCACCCACTGAAAAATATAAATATTTTTGGAGAAATGGAAGTTGTAGATGGCAGAAAGGAATGGAAGGAAGACACATAATAATCCTTGAAGCCAGCAGACATATTTTTTAAGGAGTGAAAGTGGGCATGATGCATGCTTACATAATTAATAATAATAAATTATTTCCAAAAAAACTATAATGGAAAAGGTTGAGAGTGTACATGGGAAGGGGAGGATGAAATCGTAAATTACAGTTACCTTGCTTTGGAAGAATGTTGTGTTGAACAGCTTCCCTCTCTGTGAGTCACTCGGAGTACAAAACCAGAGAAGGATGAGATTATGACTTCACTGATGACAACTATTCCCTCCTCCTGCCTCCTCCCACCGCTTCTCCAACCCGACACCATCGCTCAAGAAAAAGGCTCTCCCATTGGTTCACCTCAAGGAGAGCGCCCGCCTCCTGTTCAGAAAGGGCGATCCGATTGAGACTGTTGTTTAGCCTGGAACGGAGGGAGTGGGGCTGCATTAGGAAGAGCGTTGCCAGCAGGTCGAGGGAGGTGATCATTCCCCTCTACTCAGCACTGGTGAGGCTGGTATCCCCAAGTCCTTCTCTGCAGGGCTGCTTTCAATCCCTTCATCCCCCAGCCTGTATTGATACCAGGGGTTGCCAGGACCCAGGTGCAGGACCTTGCACTTGGCCTTCTTGAACCTCATGAGGTTCACATGGGCCCACTTCTGGAGCTTGTCCAGGTCCCTCTGAATGGCATCCTGTCCCTAAGGTGTGTCAAACACACCACTCAGCTTGGTGACTTTTCAAATATCATGGAGAGTGGCTTGGCAACTACATCAGCCAATTCCCTCAGGAATCTCATCGGGTCCCATAGACTTATGTATGTTCAGGTTCCTCAGGTGGTCTCGAACCTGATCTTCTCTTGCAGTGGGAGGGACTTTGCTCCCCCAGTCCCTGCCTTGAGGTCCATCCACTCGAGAGGTGTGGGAAGAGAGGTTGCCAGTGAAGACTGAGGCAAAAAAAGTTGTTGAGTACCTCAGCCTTCTCCTCGTCTGTTGTTACCAGTTTGCCAGTCATGTTCATCGAGGGGGTACACTTTCTTTGACCTTCCTTTTCTGGCTGACATACCTGTAGAAGCCCTTCTTATTATTCTTTGCGGCCCTTGCCAAGTTCAGCTCCAGCCACGCCTTGGCCTTCCTGACCCCATCCCTATACAACCGGGCAGTGTCCCTATACTCTTCCCAGGATACCTGTCCCTGCTTCCACTGCCTGTGCATTTCCTTCTTGCCCTTTAGTTTGACCAGCAGGTCTCCACTCAGCCATGGTGGCCTCTTGCCTTCCTTTCCTGATTTCTTACACCTGGGGATCAAGAGCTCTTGTGCTCTATGGAAAGCGACCTTAAAGATCTGCCAGCTCTGTTCTGCTCCCTTGTCCCTGAGGGCAGTTTCCCAGGGGGTCCCATTGACTAACTCCTTGAACAGCTGGAAGTTTGCTTTCCTAAAATTCAGGGTCCTGACTTTACTCTTCGCCTGACCCATATCCCTCAGGACTGCGAACTCCACCAGTGCATGATCACTGCAGCCCAGGCTGCCTCCAATCTTGACATCTCTGATTAGCTCACTTGCATTGGTGACCATCAGGTCCAGTAATGCATCCCCTCTGGTAGGGCCATCTATTACCTGGCCTAAGAAGTTATCCTCAATGCACTCCAGGAGTCTCCTGGATTGCCTACAGCTCGCCGTGCTACTTTTCCAGCAGATGTCGGGGTGGTTGAAGTCCCCCAGCAGCATGAGAGCCTGCAAGTGTGATACCTCCTGTAGGTGGAGTAAGAAAGCTTCATCAATAGGCTCCCCTTGATTGGGCGACCTGTAGTAAACACCAACCACAAGGTTCCCTTTGTTGCCTCGGTCTCTAATTCATACCCATAAGCTTTCAACCTGCTTGTGGCTATTCTTCAGAGACAGCTCTTCACAATCTATCCATTTCTTGATGTAGAGGGCAACCCCTCCGCCCCTCCTTCCTCGCCTGTCCCTTCTGAACAGCTTGTAGCCATCGATAGCCGCACTCCAGTCATGGGATTCGTCCCACCAAGTTTCAGTAATGGCAACTAGGTCATAGCTTTCTAGCAGCTCAGTGGCTTCCAACTCCTCCTGTTTGTTGCCCATGCTGCGTGTATTGGTGTAGAGGCACTTCAGCTGGGCTGTCGGCTGTGTCACCTTTTTAGAGGAACACGCCTTAACTCCTTTGAGGTATTTCACTGGTGTTCCCCTGTTGGCTCCTATTACCTCAGGAGCCCCCGGCTCATCTCCATAAGACTTCAGGTGTGTTCCAGTGTACCCAGCAAGTCTCACAGCAACAGGCTGAGGGCCCTTGCTAGCACTCCGTCCCTCAAACCTTGGCGTGTCATCCCATGGCTTGTCACAGGCGAGCCTGATATTATCCCACTCCCCCTTCAAGTCTAGTTTAAAGCTCTGTCAATCAGCCCCGCTAGCTCGTGAGCAAAGACCCTCTTCCCCCTTTGAGAAAGGTGAATCCCATCCAACGCCAGCAGGCCTGGTGCCGTGTAGACCATCTCATTATTGAAAAACCCAAAATTCTGGCAGTGACACCAGCCACGGAGCCATGTATTAATAGACTGGGTCCATCTGTTTCTTCCAATATCGCTGCCTGCAACTGGAGGGATAGAGGAAAAAATTACCTGTGCCCCAGATTCCCTTACCAACCATCCCAAGGCCCTGAAGTCTCTTTTGATTGCCCTTGGACTACGCATTGCAGCTTCATCACCACCCACATGGAAGAGCAATAATGGGTAATAGTCCGAGGGCTGTATCAGGCTAGGAAGTTTCCTAGTGATGTCCTTAACCCGGGCCCCAGGGAGGCAGCAGACTTCCCTAAGAGGATGGTCTGTCCGGCATATTGGACCCTCTGTTCCCCTCAGAAGGGAGTCACCCACAACTATAACCCATCTTTTTTTCCTCATGGAGGTGGTCACGATACAGGGGGTAGGCCTTTCTGACCTTGGCAACACCTCAGCTACAAGCCCCCTCCTCAAATAAACTTTGTGTGACCTCTGACCATATGTGGTGGGTTACCAGGCTGGTTCTGCCAGAACACGGGACTGCATACCCTCCGGCATGGCACACCCCGTGTCCATGCCAGCCAACTTCTTGCTAATGGCCCTCCCTCTTTGTTATGCAGACCGTACCTTGGTTGCTACAATGTTTGAGACATTGACAGACGTTAACTCTTTCAGTCCCTCACAGCTACTTAGCAACAACTAAAACATCAGTGTTATCAACAGTATTCTCACACTAAATCCAAAACACAGCACTGTACCAGCTACTAAGAAGAAAATTAACTCTATCCCAGCCAAAACCAGGACAGACAGCTGACCCCAACTGACCAAAGGGATATTCCATACCATATGACATCATGCTCAGTATATAAAGCTGGGGGAAGAAGGAGGAAGGGGGGGACGTTCGGAGTGATGGCATTTTGTCTTCCCAAGCAACCATTACATGTGATGGAGCCCTGCTTTCCTGGAGATGGCTGAACACCTGCCTGCCGATGGGAAGTAGTGAATGAATTCCTTGTTTTGCTTTGATTGCGTGCACGGCTTTTGCTTTACCTATTAAACTGTCTTTATCTCACCCCACGAGTTTTCTCACTTTTACTCTTCTGATTCTCTCCCCCATCCCACCAGGGGGGAGTGAGCAAGCAGCTGTGTGGTGCTTAGTTGCCAGCTGGGGTTAAACCATGACAAGTGACTACATCAGTGGACAAGGGAAGAGCTACGGATGTCATCTACCTAGACTTCTGTAAGGCCTTTGATATGGTCCACCACAACATTCTGGCCACTAAATCGGAGAGATATGGGTTTGACAGACGGACTGTTAGATGGACAAGGAACTGGCTGGATGGCTGTGTCCAAAGAGCTATAGTCAATGGCTTAATGTCCAAGTGGAAACCAGTAACGAATGGTGTCCCTCAAGGGTCTGTACTGGGACCGATACTATTTAATATCTTCATCAACATAGACAGTCAGATTGAGTGCACCCTCAGCAAGTTTGCAGACAACACCAAGCTGTGTGGTGCAGTTGATTCGTTGGAGGGAAGGGATGCCATTCAGAGGGACTTTGACAGGTTTGAGGAGTGAGCCCATGCGAACCTCATGAAGTTCAACAAGGCCAAGTGCAAGGTCCTGCACATGGGTCAGGGCAATCCATGATATCAATACAGATTGGGGGATGAATGGATTGAGAGCAGCCCTGTGGAGAAGGACTTGGGGATACTGGTGAACAAAAAACTGGACATGAGCCATCAGTGTGTGCTTGCAGCCCAGAAAGCCAATTGTATCCTGGGCTGCCTAAAAAGAAGCATGGCCAGCAGGTCGAAGGATGTGATTCTCCCCCTCTACTCCACTTTCGTGAGACCCCACCTGGAGTACTGCGTCCAGCTCTGGGGCCCCCAGCACAAGAAAGACATGGACCTGGTGGAGCGGGTCCAGAGGAGGGCCACGAACATGATCAGAGGACTGGAACACCTCTCCTGTGAAGAAAGGCTGAGAGAGTTGGGGAAGAGAAGGCTCCAGGTAGACCTTATTGAGACCTTTCAGTATATAAAGGGGTCTTATAAGAAAGATGGAGAGAGACTTTTTACCAAGGCCTGTAAGTGACAGGACAAGGGGCAATGGTTTTAAACTGAAAGAGGGTAGGTTTAGATTGGACATAAGGAAGAAATTTTTTATGATGAGAGTGGTGAGACACCAGAACAGGTTGTCCAGAGAAGTTGTGGATGCCCCATCATTGGAAGAGTTCAAGGTGAGGTTGGATAGGGCTTTGAGCAACCTGATCTAGTGAATGCTGTCCCTGCCCACAGCAGGGGGGTTGGAACTAGATGATCTTTAAAGGTCCTTTCCAACCCAAACCATTCTATGATTCTATGATTAGAGATTTGTGCAGGACTAGTAGGGGGCATGGATTTATCCTAACAATGGTAGAAATGACTACAGGCTTGCTAGAGACTTATCTAGTAGCCCATGTCACTGCTAAAAACATGATAGCAGGTCTCAGAAAACAAATTTTGTAGAGACATGGTAAACTTGAAAGAATTGAGTCTGACAGTGGCTCTCATTTAAAAAATGAAATGACTCGATATACCATATCCCCTATTATCCCAAGACCTCCAGAAAAGTAGAGCCAGCATCTTTAATTACCAGCACTGTAATAATAAACCAGAAGGGGCTAGAAAATGTCCCAAGATCTAATAAAATCTCTGTTCATAAAGAAAACTCAATGTAAACAGTTCAAATTTAAATAGTAGATGGATGTAATTTTGAGTAATCTTAAGAAAAATAGTTTCAACAGTTACAGTTAAAGCCAAAGTATAACAACCTAATGGCCTTGGTAGGTCTTTTTGTTTTGCTTTACAGAGAAGTAACAGATGGAGGAATGGAAAAACTGTGACTGACTCTTATGCAAGTAGCAGAACTCAAGATATCTGTACCCTCTATATCTTTTGGAGAATTTGTATCCATTAATCAGAATGGGAGTCTTTGCGTAGTGTCTGTAGATCTACCAGTAGAGTGGGAAGATGGAACATGTTCATTCCCTCTCGTGCGAGAATGTAAAACCAACGCTACTGTGGCTATCATTGGTAATCACACCTATCATGCCCAAGCAATTTCATTGGCGAATGTGAGAAATCTGTCCAAAGAAAGTATTTGATGGACAGTATCCAGCTATGAGGTTGGGAGATACCTAAATAGCATCCTCCAAAGCCAAGCAGAACAAGAGACACAAATTGCAAAATTGTTAGGAGGCCTAGATACCCACTGGGAGGTAGAGATTGAAGTGTTACATCAACGTGGGAATATACTTAAGACTGCTCACTGTGTAGCCACTGCAGATGAAGCACATTGGTATGATATATTCTCTAGTTGTAGCCCAAATGCTAATGCCTTGTTCCAACTCCTCATTCACCCCATTGTTGTATTTGTTGTGAGCACTTATAATCTTAATTATCATTGTTATAGTCCTGTATGTAAAGATCTAGAGACTGTCACAGAGGGTGTCATTTATGATGCAAGTAACTTCCAACTATATATCATTACATGAGTGAGAGTTATGGAGATGTAGAGCAAGGGGTGGAATGTGTTTTGGCCTACTGAGCTGACATCACTCGAATAATTAGACTGATGTCAGAGGTCCACAGTTTCACAGATTCACAGAATGGTTGAGGTTGGAAGGGACCTCTGGAGGTCATCTTGTCCACCACCCTGCTCAAGCAGGGCCACCAAGAGCTAGTTGTTCAGGACCATGTCCAGATGGCTTTTGAATATCTCCAAGGATGGAGACTCCACAACCTCTCTGGGCAACCTGTTCCAATGCCCAGTCACCCTCACAGTAAAAAGTGTTTCCTGATGTTCACACAGAATCTCCTGTGTTTCAGCTTGTGCTCATTGCCTCTTGTCCTGTCACTGGGCACCAATGAAAAGAGCCTGGCTCCATCTGCTTTGCACCCTCCCTGCAGATATTTATACACATTGACAAGATCCCCACTGAGCCTTCTCTTCTCTAGGCTGAACAGTCCCAGCTCTCTCAGCCTTTCCTCATAGGAGAGATGTTCCACTCCCTTCATCATCTTTGTAGCCCTTTGTTGGACTCTCTCCAGTATGTCCATGTCTCTCTTGCACTGGGGAGCCCAGAACTGAACACAGGACTCCAGGTGTGGCCTTACCAGTGCTAAGGAGAGGGGAAGGATCACCTCCCTCGACCTGCTGGCAATGCTTTGCCTAATGCAGCCCAGGATACTGTTGGCCCTCTTTGCCGCAAGGGCACATTGGTGGCTCATGTTCAACCTGGTGCCCACCAGGACCCCCAGGGCCTTTTCTGCAAAGCTGCTTTCCAGCTGGGTGGCCCCCAGCATATATTGGTGCCTGGGGTTGTTCCTCCCCAGGGGCAGGACTTGGCACTTCCCCTTGGTGAACTGCATGAGGTTCCTGTCAGCCCATTTCTCCTGCCTGTCCAGGTCCCTCTGGATGGCAGCACAACCCTCTGGTGTATCAGCCACTCCTCCCAGTTTTGTGTCATCAGCAAACTTGCTGAGGGTACACTCTGCCCCAGCATCTAGATCAATAATGAAGATGTTGAACACATTCAGACCCAGTATTGACCCCTGGGGTACACCGCTAGTTATTGGCCTCCAACTAGACTTCGTGCCACTGATCACCACCCTCTGGACCTTGCCATTCAGCCAGTTTTCAACCCACCTCACTGTCTGCTTATCCATACAGCTTGTCTATGAGGATCTTATGGGAGACAGTGTCAAAGGCCTTACAGAAGTCCAGCTAGACAATACTCACTGCTCTCTCCTCATCTACCAGGCCAGTCACTTTATCATAGAAGTTTATCAAGTTGGTCAAGCATGACTTCCCCTTGGTGAATTCATGCTGACTATTCCTGATGATTTCCTTGTCCTTAATGTGTCTGGAAAAGGTTCCCAGGATTAGTTGCTGCATCACCTTCCCAGGGATCGAGGTGAGGCTGGCTGGCCCTGAGTCCTCCTTCTTGCCCTTCTTGAAGACAGGAGTGACATTTGCTTTCCTTAAGCAAATTCCTTTGCCTTCAGTATGTTGCTCAGTAGATGTTTGGGATGTAACTTTTGTTAGATAAAGCACATTAAGGTAGGTGTTATGAAAAAAAGATACCACCTAATTGGTAGAAATAGCAGAACTAAACTTATAAAGAATATTTGACCAGCAACTCACTACACCAGTCACAAGCAAGAGCTCGAAGCAGTCCAGCAACCAGTAAAGATCAAACAATCTGGAAGATGCTCTCCACCTCATAAAACTTATCCACCTCAGCCCAAAGGAGATGGCGCAAATCTGCATCTGGAACCGGCATGCTTAACACCCTGCTCCTTTTGACCGCTGACAACTGCGGATCCTGTCAGCAAGAAAAAGGGGAAGTAGAGATAACTTTTCTGTAGCTTTGTAGTGTTCTCTGCGTGATTAATCACTCTTTCACAAAGGCAATAAATATCCAAACTCCTTCACACATATCCAATTATTGCATAATACTTAATGCATGTGTTTAGTCTATCCTGATCTACACCATGATAGCAACCTGGGGGAAAAACAACATTGCAGGGAAAAACACTACTCCAAATCCCACTGCTGGGAAAGAAAGAGTATAGATAAAGATTTTTTTCTATGTTCATGTTATCATTTTGGGATACTGCCATGTTTCATGAGTACTTTATAGCTTAGAGTAAGTAAGTAAGTGGTGAACTACAAGCAAACCTATGATTAGGTCAGTGCAATTCCAGTCTTTTTTGCAAATATCTTGAGCCAGCAGTAGGATATATTTCCTGTTTCCCAACCTCAGCATCTTTTTTTCTAATTTGCCTAATAACATAAATCAGAATATGTCAAACAAAATATGACTGATCAATATGTTCTGCCTAAGTCAGCCCAGCAAACAAAATATTTTATATCAAGTAGCAGAGTTTTTTTGAGATTCTGTTCTACCTTAAGGTGGAATGTCTGAGGTAAGTCCAGAATTAATCAGACTTTCACTAGTTTTCATATCTCAAAATCCATTTTGCCAAACAGCAAACTAGTAGAGAACCTTGAGCTCCTCCCTATGAAGAATTAAAAGTAATGGTAAAAACTGAACAATAAAAAAGAAAAGATAATTATTTCAGTGATTTGTTACACAATTACAACTGTCCTAGCATGCAGGAAATATATTTGGCATATGTACTACAAATATGGCTTCCTCAGGTAAGTGACAGTTCCCTGGCTTAGTCGCTGAAATTGATCAGAAAAGCCAAAGGCAGATAGCAGACCTAGGATGTGTAAACTTCTCCAGACACTGTCAAACACCTGGATAAATTAGAGCCATACTCTGATATTATTGAACTTGTAGAATGAGGACAAAATATAGTCTTAATGAGCTCATAGTGTTAAGTTATGTGATAAAAGCTGTCTGCACACCTACAGAGGAGCACAGAAAGACAACGGCAGGAGGGGGAAACCAAATAATACCCTGCCGGGCTACTCCCAGGCCCATCAGAGGAGCCAGCAGCCCATCAAATGCCCACCTCCACAAGTTCAGAGGAGCAAGGGGGCACAACGGCAGGTGGGAACCAAAATTAACAACTCCAGAGGAATGAACACCCTGTCCAGGCACCTCCCAGGACTGTCCCAGGCAAGCGATCACCCCCCTTGTCCAGGCGTGAAACCCATCAAGATTAGTCATCAGGAGCAGCTCTCTGGATCACCTTTGGGACTAAGGGGGATTAATGCCTAGGGGTGCGGGACTCATAATGGGATGCAGGGGAAGAGCATTTGGGGATTGCACAGGACTTATTATGGGATGTTGTACTGGGTCTGGCTGGGATGGAGTTAACTTTTCCCATAGCAGCTCTCATAGTGCTGTGCTTTGTATTTGTAGCTAGAACTATAACACACCAATGTTTTGGCTACTGCTGAGCATTGCTCACACAGCATCAAGGCTGTCTCTCCAACACACTCCCTGCCCCCAAAGGCCAGTAGGCTGGAGGTGGGCAAGAGGTTGGGAGGGGACACAGCCAGGACAGCTGACCCAAACTGACCAAAGGGATATTCCATACCATATGATGTCGTGCTCAGCAATAAAAGCTAAGAGAAAGGAGGAGGGGGGGGTATTCGTTATTAAGTCATTTGTTTTGCAAAGCAAGCACTACGCGTACTGAGACCCTACTTCCCAGGAAGTGGCTGGACATTGCCTGCTGATGGGAAGTAGAGAATAAATCTTTTTGTTTTCCTTTGCTTCCGTGCATGGCCTTTGCTTTTCTTTATTAAACTGCCCTTATCTCGACCCATGAGTTTTTCATCTTATTTTCTCCCCCCTGTCCCACTGAGGAGGGGGAGTGATAGAGCGGCTTGGCGGCCAGCCAAGGTTAACCCACCACAGATGTTTAGGGGAGATACCAAAGGCAGGACAAGGGAGGGGTTTAGGTGATTTGCAGGCAGCTCCCACTCAGTACTGGCGATTACGCCACTTGTGTGGCCTTGCCTTTATCTAACAGTGCAGCAAGAAGTTCTCACGTGAACGTCCTTTCTGTTTGACAGTAGAAATGTTGAATAGAGTTGTTTTCTTGTAAGAAAATCCTGAAATAGTTCAAATGACCAAAATGGGAGAATCTCTTCTATGGACAGGATCTGCCCAGCATGGATCAGACGCCCCAATGCTACAAAACTCAGGGTTCCCACCATCTAAAGGGACATAAGATTATCTATACTACTCTCTCCTTATAGTGTTAGCTCTAATAAATAGCATTTTAAACGATATCTTACAAAGTCTGAGTGCTGGCCTGTACCAGCAGCTGGAGTAGGGATGGGGCTTTGGGGGCTCATATGTCCAGGTGCCAGCAACTGGGGAGACTGAGATCCAGGGGCCCAGCTACTGGGCAGACTGAGCATCTGAGCTCAGCTGCTGGAGGGATCCCCATTGTACATAACATATATATATATTCTCACTAGTGGACCTCCATCCTGCTCAGCCAGAGAGGGGAGCAGGATGAGGCCATTGGTGCTATCTGTGTTTGTGAGAGTGCTCTGTGAGTCTGTCTGTGATCTGTGTGGCCAGTCATGCATATAATGTATATATGTGGTGTATATGTGTGCTTTGTGGGCATGTGCCTGCTGGGAATACCTCTTCAGCCTCGCTACTGGTTGGACCTGGAGACATGGAGCTGCAGCAGCCTTGCCTCTCTCGGGCTGTCAGATTTGGCGAGATATATTTTCCTCTAACACACAGAAGGGCATGAATAGAAAAACCTTGTTAACAATTAGAAGTAGGACTCTAGAGATTTGTTTCATTTTTATACTTCTCATTCACTGCATCAGGCATTAGCAAGAAAATTATGTATTCCTGTTTAATAACAAAGGTATGTGGTTTAGTGCATGGAGTTTATAATTTCAGCCAGAATACACTGACCCCATCAATATGCAGACTTTCACTAATTTAGTTAACACCGATTAGGGTTTAAGAATGTTTTATTCAGTTCACTAAAGCTAAACAGAAAGTTAAGCTAAAAAGAAGACAGTCGTGAACAGGGCACCCCTAGATCCACCTGACTCCCCTAATTGCAAACCAGAAATCCCTTCATCAGGATCAGAAGGGGGATCAGCCCTTCTACTGTATCTGGGGAATTGCTCAACAGCAATGGGAGCAGTCAGCTTCCTGGATGGACCCTTTTTGGATGCTGTTTTTCCTCGTAATTCACGTACACGAGCTTATAGGTTCGAGGTAGGTGCATCATCCCACTTCCCCATGTCCTCCCCATGGTCATGCAGATAGAACCACAGGGTGGCACGTGGTGTGTGCCCATGGTTCCCTTTCCTTTGAACAGAGAAAGGTCGACTCTGTATGGCACTCTTGATAGCTGAGACACCAGCCTGTAAGGGCAAGGAGGAAGATTCTCTTTGAGTTGCTGGAATTGTTGGGACAGTTATTTCACAGCCAAGACACAGGATCGTAGGGTCGGAGAGGAAGAGACATTCTCTTTGAATTGCCAGAGCTGGTAGGCCAGTCTATCCACAGTTGGTGCCTCGATGTCTGTCCAGTCCATTACCACCAGGGTGCTGGTGTAAAACATCAGTGCGTTCCATACAAACTTCAGCCACACGGACCACATGCACTGGATGTCATCCAGATCTTTGGAGACCTGGTTATTGTCCCGGTTGCTGTAGATCGCCTCCACCACCGCTAATTCCCTCAGATACTGGATACCTCCCTCAGTGGTGGTCCACTTGCCTCAGAAGTTTTGCAGGATCTTCTCTGAGGGGATACCTTGCCTTCACACTCAACTGGAGCTGCCTCCAGAGCCTGTGGATCACTGCCCCTCTTCCGATCCCTTTGTTGATTCCATGCTTCCTAGCAAGGGATCCCAGCTGCTAGGCTTCCTTACCCTCTAGTTCCGTGGATGGGACCGTTGGCCCCACTATCCCAGCACTGGAGCAATCAGGTGATAATTTGCTCACCTGGATGATGGCTGTAATCTTTCCACATATCTCGCAGCTCACTCAGGGATAGGGATCAGGTGGTTTCTGCCTCATTTATGATTTCTGTCTCTTCCCTCTCCTGTTCTTGTGGCTGTCCTGCTGCAGAACAGGCTGCCTCCTCTGGTTCTTCCTCCTGCTCCCTCTCAGGAGGAGCTTCTTCCTCCCTTACTAAGCAAGTTGACTTCTGTTTCCACTGTTTCTTCTTCACTACAGGAGCAACTGTTATAGTTGAGGGTTGGGTCTCTGGCTTAGCCACAATGTTTGTATGTCCTCAGATCCAGACACCCTCTCGCTCCTTTGAGGGTGCTGGCCAGGCTCAGTAGGCATCAGTCAGGCCCCAGCACAGTGCGAGAAGTTGTTGCATCTCTTTGCTATAGGCAAGGCATCCTTCCTTCAAGTGTTCTGTCACTTCAACAGGATTCCACATCTGTTCGGGTGTGAAATCCCAAACAATTGGAGGTGAAAATCACTCTCTAGGTACCTGCCCAAATTCTCCCATGCACCTTGCCACCCATGAATTGACTGCCTCAGGGCACATCCCCGCGTGGCATTCCCAAGCAGTTGGTTAAACTTAGGAAAAGCCAAAATCAGATTTATGACGCACACCAATATGAGCATTCTTGGATGTTCAAGAAACTGAAGGGCCATTGTAACAAGGCAGAAAACCTCTACTCCGGAGGAGAAGGGGAAGGTGCTTTTCTTCATTTCCCCCACAAAGTGACTCAGAGAGGAGGAGGAAGGTGTAATTGTTAATTGTCTCCACGAGATGGTTCCCGGAGTACTGGGACAGCAGCAATGCAGGGGCTAAATACCAGATTAGGCTCAAGGCCAGTGCTTTTATCATAGCTCTCCCAGGCAAAGCAAAACAAAGTGATAAACAGCACAGCAAACAGGAAAAGTCAAAAGCAGCCATTAACAAGCCCTGGAGTTTGATGTATAGCAAGAGAGGGAGCATGACATGGAGCAGGTGAGGGAACAAATAAACCAGAGCAAACAAGTCAACATCATGACCAGCAACAGCAAGTAACAGCCTGCCAAGTAGCAGCTAAACAGGTATAACAACTATAAATTCAGTCTAACACACTCTGATCAAATCTGTCATTATCTTGAACTCCTTGGGCCCCATGTTGGGCGCAAAAAGGACTTTTTGGGTGCCAAAAAGGACTGTGGTGGGTTGACTCCATCCGGCAGCTAAGCCCTCACCTCATTCGATCACTCACACCCAGCAGGATGGGGGAGAGAATCGGAAAGGCAAAAGAGAGAAAAAATTGTGGGTCAAGATAAAGACGGTTTAATAAATGAAGAGGAAAAAAACAAGAAAGAAAAAACAAGTGATGCAAAAGCAATCACTCATCACCTCCCACCAGCAGACTGATGTCCAGGCAGTCTCCAAGCAACAGCTACCTTGGAAAAAGTCTCCCCCCAGTTTTATTGCTGAGCATGACATCATATGGTATGGAATATCCCTTTGGTCAGTTTGGATCATCTGTCCTGGCTGTGTCCCCTCCCAAATGCTTGTCCACCCCCAGTCTACTTGCCTATTAATGTCAGAGTCCAATACTCTCTGAACAGGTTCTTTTACATATTCCAGAAGAGGAGGGTTTAATGTTTAATAGCAAATTTACTTATTTGTAGGTATTTGACATTACATGGCATTTTGTTTACTTATTTGTAAGTATTTGACATTACATGGCATTTTGATTTAGCGGTGATACTGCAATATACTGAAATAACAATACAAGCACAATATAGCAATTGCAATGTACAGTTGGATCACAATACAAATGTGATTCCCATTACCAGTCTCTATATGCTTACCACCACACATCCCCAGTCGCTGGGAGAGAATAAATGGGTTGAAGCCAGCTCAAGCCCATTGCTGTCTTCAAAGTTCATTTTGGTGGTTGTTTGATTTTTATACTCTATGTTGGGCTGAACCACATATACCCTTCCCCCATGTTGGTCTGGCTGTCTTAGGAAGATAGATACATTATTCTCTGAGCTTCTTGAGCACATCACCTTTGCCTATCTTTTCTGAGCCTTCTTCCATTGTAGGGGTTTGTTGATGGTCACACCTAGGTGTTTTTATTTTTCTCCAGTAAATTTCATCCTGTGCATATATGTAATTTGCTAGCAAACTTCAAGCTGGACTAGCCAGCAAGTAGAAGACCCACATCTGGAAAGACTCATGGTCTGAGACAAGTGGCTGGGGGGGGGGGGGGCAGGGGCTAGGCATGGACATTAGGTGGACTGAAAACCTGTGCTAATATTCAAGGGCTCCATGATTGTGGGGGTGTTTGTGAGACAAGTGTGTGAGTGCATGAGACAAGTGTGTGAGTGCATGCATCTGTTTGCTAGTGAGTATCAAGCTGGGCTAGCTGGTGAGTAAGAGGAGACCCTGCACACCAGGTAAGGGGCCCAGGCATGGATATTAGATGGACTTATAGCCTATGTTAATATTGAAGGTATCCATGAATGTGTGTGTGCTTGTGAATCTAGAGAGCGAGGATGTGTGTGTTTTCACTAGTGAATTTCAATCCTGATCAGCCAGAGAGAAGGAATGGGATTTGGTGCTCTGTACTTAATATTTTATGTGAGTTCTGGTCATGTTATATGTGAGTGCTGCTAAAGGCACTGCTCTGTCTATTATACCGTGTGGCCACCTGTGTTAGTATCACATGTTTGTGTATGTGCCTCTCCAGAATACATGCTCAGCCTCACTACTGGCCAGACCTGCAAACAGAAACAGCAGTCGCATTCATCAGACTGGGACAGAGAGACCTCCCAAGTCTTAGAGTACACCAGGCTGGCCTTCAGTGGCCAGGAAGAAGGAATGCATTGGTCTGTCTACTGGATTTGGTGCTTTTTTAACATCCTTAACAGCACTCTCAAACCCAATTTAGGGAGGACTGAAAAAGTAGGAAGACTATCTGTTGCACACTTGTTCTCTCTTGCAACCACTCAGTGATGCTTAACAGGATTCCAGCTTTGTGTCCTAGAAAAGAAAAATACCAGGATTGTTCAGGAGGCTATGAAACTATGCTGCATTTCTCATCTGAAGTTGTTTTTTGGCAATTAAGACAGTCTGCAATAATTCCTAAGATTGCCCTTTGAATGCTTTAAAAGCTATGAAGTACTTCCCTTTTTTTTTGGAGGGATTGCAGGAACAGAAATGGAGGAGTCAGAATTAGCCTCCAATCCATGAGCAAGGCTCATGCCTTTCATAACCACTGTCTATAGTCCCTGAATTAGAGCACAGGCTCTACTCGTACTCTGACTTCACCTGAGTTTTTCCCTAACTTGCCTTCATAGTTGCCCCACTGCCAGCACACAGGAATCGAATCTAATTTATTTTTGATTGCCTTATACTTTTCCTGCATCACCAATACTTTCTGAGGATTTATTTGTGTAATTATAAATGAAGTAAAACTCAGAGTGTTCTTGTGAAATATTCTACAGAGGAACATTACAGAGGCATGTGCTTACAATGTGTGTTTGCTGGCTTGTTACCCCAAATCCCACTAATTGACTATCCAACATAATATTTTTCTTGCCCAGAGAGCACGAGATCCCAGCATTTAGCATTTTTGAGTGTGATTTGCTAGTCTAACTACTGCATTGCACTTGGTCAGATAGACAGATAGCAACTTCAAGAAAAAAAAAATCAAAACAAAAAACCCCAATGATTTAAGGGTCAAACTGGCTTTATAAAGATGCTGAGAAGTTAGAAACATATTACCAAAATATAATTTACTTTTTTTCCCTTAAAAATAATAAAATATATGAAAAAGTAGAAGGCATAACAGAAGCATGAGCATGTATGGTTAGTGAGATGGAAAAAAAAAAAGGACAAAAAAAGAAATACCAGGGAAAGAATTCTCTGTACATAGTTACACATCTAGAGGTATATACATTGACTATGATGTGTACTGTGCACACTTTCATCTGATTTATTTTCTTAAAGGACTAATCAAATAAACCAGATGTGACCAGAATGTAAGAGCTTCAAGACAGTTTATCTTCATTCAAAATTATAAGCTTAACTTCTTCCCCATTTTTAAAAACATCACCTGATATGAATAAGAATTCCTTTACTACTGGGCTGATTTATAGTACAGCACTGAAAAAAGTCAAGCAGCAGTATTTCAAAATGCAGCATAAAATAAACCATTTATAACCTGAAAAGTATGATCTCACCTTGAAAAATTACCAACCTAATAGCAGTAATAAACATGATTTTTAGTCATACAATACTGAAATTACTAAACACTTCAGAAATTATCTTGGAATCTTATTTATCCACATATCCTTGGATCACAGAATCAGAATAGTTGAGGTTGGAAGGGACATCTGGAGATACTCTAGTTCAACCCCCCCTGCTAAAACCAGACTCAACTAGAGAAGGTTGCTCAGGGTCTTTTCCAGTCAGGTTTTGAATATCTCCAAGGAGAGAGACTCTGCGACCTCTTTGAACAACCTAGTCCAGAATTTGACCATCTTCACAATGAAAAAAGTTTCTTATGTTCAAGTCAAGTTTCTCTCTTACTACTGCTCGCATGCTCTCACTCCCATTCTCACTCTCTTGCTCTCATTCTGTCACTTGCTCTCACTCATGCTATCTCGCTCTGTCAGTCTCACTCACTCTTGAATTCATGCTCTCTCGCTCACTCTCTGACCCACTTGTGTGCGCACTCATGTTCCCTCCCTCTACACTTGTGCTCTCTTGTGCACACACACTCTTGTGCTCGCTCTCAGTCACTCTCTCTTGTGAGCTCCCTTGCTTGCGCTCTCCCTCATGCTCTTGCTTGTTCGCTCAATCTTGCTCTCATTCTCTCACTCTTGCTCATTCTTACTCTCTTGCTCTCACTCGTGCTCTCTCCCTCTTGCGCTCCTTCGGTCGTGCTTTTGCTTGCACTCAGTCTCGTTCACTTGCCCTCAGGCTTGCTTGCAATCTCATTTGCTGTCTCACCCACATTCTCTCACTCATGCGCACTTTCTTGCGCTCTCTTGCTTGCTCACAGTCTCACGCTTGTTCTTACTTGCTCTCACATTCTTGCGTGCTCTCTTGCTCCCATGCTTTTCCAGTCATACTCTGGCTCACTTATAGTCTTTTGCTTGCTCACACTCTCTCAGTCATGCCCTCTCCCCCCCCTCCATCTCACTCTCTCTCCCTCGTACTCTTGCTTGTGTTAATTTGATCTTGCTCACTCTCACTCTTCCTCACGTTCTCTCAGTCATGGTCTTGCTTATGCTGCCTCGCTCATGGTCTCTTGCTCTTGCTTCCTCACTCTCTCTCTTGCTCACTTATAGTCTCTTGCTCGCACTCACTCTCACTTGCTCTTGCGTTCTTCCTCATTCTCTCGATCACGCTCTGGCTCACTGTCATGAGTTGGCTGCAGCTAGCACCCACACAGCCACTCGCTCACCCACCCCCCCACCAGCAGGAGAGAAAATAGGAAAAATAGGAGCAAGAAAACTAATGGGTCGAAATAAAGACAGGGAAATCACTCACCAATTGCTGTCATGGGCAAAACAGACTCAACTTGGAGAATTTAAGTTAATTTATTGCCAATTAACATAAACATTTAATTACTGATTGAGGTATTGGGAAACAAAGAAGACAAACATTTAAACACTCAGGGAAAACACCTTTCCTCCCCCTTTCCCAGGCTCAACTTCACTCCAGACACTGCTCCTCCCCTCTTCCTAGTCTCCCTTCCCCTTGTTATTGCCACACATTACACTCAGTCCCTTCAGTGTCCCCTTGTTTCTCACTCTTCTTCCACTGCTCCTTCCCTTTTACTCATTTCCTCTGCTCTGGTGTGGGCCCTCCACGGGCCACAGTCCCTTCAGGGCTGTACCTGCTCTGACATGGAGCACCTCCTACTGCTCTGACCATGTGTTCTGTACCAGCGGGGAAGGGATGAGGTGAGAGAGAGAGAGACGGTGTAGGGTTCTTTCTGGATCTCAGTAAGAAAGGCCCAACAACAAATGGCTTACTAAGATAACTGTTTTAATAAGACAGAATAAGAAGAGGAATATGGATAGCAAGTAAATCTTATGTCACTTCAGATGCTGGGCACCTGTATTGGGTTTGCGTGGCAAGGTTTTGGTAGCGGGGGGTGGCTACAGGGGTGGCTTCTGTGAGAAGCTGCCAGAAGCTTCCCCTATGTCCGATAAAGTTAATGCCAGCGGGTTCCAAGACGGACCCGCTGCTGGCCAAGGCCGAGCCAATCAGCAACAGTGGTAGTGCCTCTGGGATAACATATTTAAGAAAGGGAAAAGAAGTTACAGGGGAGTAGCAGTTGCAGCCAGAGAGAGAGGAGTGAGAAGATGTGAGAGGAACAACTCTGCAGACGCCAAGGTCAGGGAAGAAGGAGGGGGAGGAGGTACTCCAGGCGCAGGAGCAGAGAGATTCCCCTGCAGCCCGTGGTGAAGACCATGGTGAGGCAGGCTGTCCCCCTGCAGCCCATGGAGGTCCACGGTGGAGCAGATATCCACCTGCAGCCCGTGGAGGACCCCATGCTGGAGCAGGTGGATGCCCGAAGGAGGCTGTGACCCTGTGGGAAGCCCATGCTGGAGCAGGCTCCTGGCAGGACCTGCGGACCCGTGGACCCATGGAGAGAGGAGCCCATGCTGAAGCAGGTTTGCTGGCAGGACTTGTGACCCTGTGGGGGACCCACGCTGGAGCAGTCTGTTCCTGAAGGACTGCACCCCGTGGATGGGACCCATGCTGGAGCAGTTCATGAAGAACTGCAGCCCATGGGAAGGACTCCCATTGGAGAAGTTCGTGAAGGACTGTCTCCCGTGGGAGGGACCCCATGCTGGAGCAGGGGAAGAGTGTGAGTCTTCCTCCCCCTGAGGAGGAAGGAGCAGCAGAAACAACATGTGATAAACTGACCCAAACCCCCATTCCCTGTCCCCCTGCACCGCTTGGAGGGGGAGGTGGTAGAGAAAATAAGGAGTAAAGTTGAGCCTGGGAAGAAGGGAGGGGTGGGGGGAAGGTGTTTTAAGATTTGGTTTTATTTCTCATTATCCTGCTCTAATTTGATTAGTAATAAATTAAACTAATTTTTCCCCAAGTCGAGTCTGTTTTGCCCGTGACGGTAATTGGTGAGTGATCTCCCTGTCCTTATCTCGACCCATGAGCCTTTCGTTTTATTTTCTCTCCCCCTGTCCAGTTGAGGAGGGGAGTGATAGAGCGGCTTTGGTGGGCACCTGGCATCTAGCCAGGGTCAACCCGCCACAGTGGAGGTGTGCACATGTAATTCTCTAGCAAACTTCAAGTTGGACTAGCCAGCGATTATGAGGCCCTGGATCCGGACAGGGGTATCAGGTGGGCAGAGGGTCCATGCTGGTATTTGAGGGGACTTGTGAGTGTGGAGTGCCTGTGGGACAAGTGTGTGAGTGCATGTGTGTTTGCTAGCAAGCATCAAGCTGGACTAGCCAGTGATTAGGGGACCTGCGAAGCAGGTAAGAGGGCCCGGGATCTGGTCAGGGGTACCAGGCAGACAGAGGGGCTGTGCCAGTACTCAGGGGATCCCCGAATGTGTGTGTGCTTGTGAATCTAGAGAGTGTTGTATATGTGCCTTCACTAGTGAACTTCTACCTCTACCAGTCAAAGAGGAGGAAGGGGATGTGGCTGTCTATACTTATGTTTGATGTGATTCCTGTAAGTAGGTGCTGTTGAAGGCAGTGCCTTGTCTGTGGCAGTCTGTGTGACCAGCTGTGTCAGTGTCCTGTGTGTGTCGATGTGTGTGCGCCTCTGGGATACATGCTCAGCTTTGCTACTGGTTGAACCTGCAAATGGGAAAGCGGAAGCTGTGTCCCTCAGCCTGGGCAGAGACCCTGGGTCCCAGGACACGCTGGGCTGGGCTCCAGCGGCCGGACAGGAGGGAGTCCTGGGCCAGAGCTGCTGGAGGAGGCAGCCACTCTTAACATTGACAGCCTGCAAATTATATCAATGTTCAAGGCCTCACCTGCCTGGTATATCATTTAGGACGATGGACTCTGTTGGGAGCTAAGATGTCAATGTTTAAGTGAACATGGAATGGTGAGTGGTGCCTGATGGCTGGTAGGGGCTCAAGGTCAAAATTTAAGCCTGCATTGTGAAGGTGATAGAGAGCCAAGGATGTGGAACGAACTTACAGCAAATAGCAGGTGGTGTCATATTGCACTGGACAAATGGTACCACAACTATATTGGTATCCCCTAAGGCACAGTCAATTATGATCGCCTTAAATTACTCCTGCATTAGTTGTGATCCCTTGAGATATAAAATCACTACTGCAGGGGAGTTACGAACACGATGTTGCTAAGCAGCTTGTTAATATAACTGATAAAAATGGCCTTTTATTAGATGGCGAGCATGGCTGTGCTCAAGATCAAGGGGTGGAGTGTGTAGGGAGTCTTGCAGGAGACATTATATTTGAGGAGTTAGTCATCTTGAACAGGCTCTGTCAGCCATATTGGGTCTTGTGTTTAAGGCTTGAGATACTCTTATGTTAGCATGAGTGACTGCTGTATAACCCCGGGTATATCATGCTGGAAGGCTCTGGATATGTACTGTTCCTGGATACAGTTCCTAGATACATGTTGCTAGATATGCTCTGGCGAGCATTAAGAAAGAGATAGCATTCCTACCTGCCAAAACAAGAGGGATAGTTTTGTTTGTTACACTAGATATAAGGAGCCATGGTATAAAGGAGAGGGCGAACCTCTCCATGGATGGGATCTGCGCAGTGTGCCGTGGCTGTCCACCAGGAGTCCGTCCAATGCTGCATGAAAGCAGGGTTCCCAGCATCTGAAGGGATGTAAGATTTACTCACTATCTATATTTCTCCTCCCATTTCTATCCTATTATTAAAGCAATTTTATTATTACACTATTTGCTGTTGTGCCTTTCTTATTGAAGTCCAGAAAGAATCCCGTACCTCCCCTGTGCAGAACATCAGGTAACCTTCTAATGCCAGAACGTGCATCATTTATGATGCTGCTAAAAGCAATCAGAACCCAAGTTCCCTTATTCTTAAAGGATTCACACTAGCAATCCAGGAACATCATTTAGATCTCACTGCTTACAATAGTCACTTGCAATTTGATCATCTGTCTTAGTAAATTTACCTCATTTGGACTTCTCTTTCTAGCCAGCTTCACTTCTAGGAATACTATAACTACCATGGGAGTATCCTTGTGCTCAAACAAGCCCAAATTTGCCTTGAAATTGAAATTTAAGTTTTCCTTTTACTATTTAGAATGACATTTTCTCTTTGGTTCCTTGCATAAGCCCTGTTCAGCCCCAGAGCTGACTGCAGGATCCTCTACTACAATGAGCTGGTTAAGTTTACCCTGCGGCCAGGGAATTTGTGCAGCATAACACAGGCCTGGAGGCCATGCTGTATGTGCAGCACAGCACAGTGCAGCACAGCACAGACCTGCACCTGCTCAGGTTAACTGGTATGTGGATCACTAACTCCTAAACGTGCAACAGTCTCTCGGTCAGGATTGCTACATTCCACCCCTTGATCCACATACATACAGTTTACCTTTCCCAATAATATAAGTTACAGATTATACTAATAACATAAAGGCTTCTCAAGCCCTAAGCATGAAGCCCAATAGAGCAGACATGGCCCGTTCAGTATCACTAAATCCTCGAATACAATGTCTTCTACAAGGCTCCCAATACAGACCCCCAGAGAGAGTGGGACTCAGACAGAAACACAAACGGACTGGCAGAGGAAGACCGGGACCTCCAGAGAGACTGACAGAGAGACCGAGACCCAGATGTTGTCCCAAAAATCAGGATTCTTTCACCCGGTGTGCAAAAAAGCCGATTAACACACAGAGCCGAGATATTTGTTTATTTCATGTCTGCGCAGAGATGGGTGCTAGGTGGTAACTCCACAAAGCTAGCACGCCTGGTTAACACACAGTAAAGCATTTTATACCTTTCAAGCAACAGTTATCAGTATTTTTACAGTTTTGCTGAGTTACTCTCGTTCCTATTGGCTCTCGCAAGTCTCATCTCCACTTAAAGTCGCAGCGTCCTCCTTTTTTACTGCGCATGTTCTGTGAGGAAGGGGCTTCTGTTGGTAGGGGGCTCTCCCTGCCTGAGGGCGGGTTTTCTAGTATGTTAGTTAGGATAGTTCACTCAAAGTTCAAGTAGCTCTTTGGTTGCCCCTGTGCTTATCTTGGTATTTCTTTACCCGGCTGATTTATGGTGTCATCTTGTTTCTCTTCTCAAGGTCCCGCCTCATTAACTAAATAGCATCCTTTCTTTTTGTTTCTCGCATATCTCCAACAATTCCCCCCTTTGAGACTTAGATAAATAGTTCTTTATTTTAAATAAGTCTCACTTAGATATTTTCATTCTAAAACTTCAGTCTCTGGGAGATTTCAAAATGTTCCAAAACTGCTCATAGGTTCCTTCCCATTGACATATGTCTTGCTGGAATTTTTTCCTGTCCTTTATAGGGAAGTTTTCAAGTTTGAGGGATTTATCTCCCTCTGTCATGAGCGTGCATACCCTGGGTGATTGCATTAGAGCAATTTGCTTCATCATGTGCCAAACCTTAAAATACAGTATGATTATAAGCAGTAAACATAAACATGTTAGCGATAACAAGATCACAACAGGGTGTAGCATGAGATTAAGAATGCCTGTTGTCTTGGGTGACCATCCAAGGAAGGCTTCCCACCACCTATGTTCTCCATCTTTCCTCACCCGGTCCAAAACACGATGTATCTCTTCTGTGTCATGGTGAATGGTGATGAAAGTCTTTTGTCCCTCTTCTCGGGCACGTTCCAGCAACTGGCGTAGATCATTATGTTGTAAAAATTTTTTCACCAGTGTGAGATCCATCCCAATGGAAGTAAGCAATAGATCCTTAACTAAAGTATAATTGGATTGTATTAGCTGATAAGTCGTAACTGGAGCTGAATAGTTGAAATCACATCCTATAATGTTAGTAAAAGTTACAAATGCAAGTATTTGAGTGATTATTTATCCCGACAGTAATATTATCTACAACTATAAAATTACATAGAGTTCTTATACACACACATCCTTTCCCAATGTATATGAGTACAGTTCCAGGGATTTATTTCGGATGCATCTCGAAGTGACAAACATTTTCCCCAGTGTCAAGACAAGTGTCTTGAGCTTTGATGGTATTACTTTTGCAAATAAATCCCTGTTGTTCCCGTACCACACATGCATCAACTTCAACAGTCTGCCATCTGTTATTGTCTCGTTGGGCCCATACTCTATGCTCTAATGGATAGAGTACAGTCCCATTGTGATTTAAGCCTAACGCAATGATCGGGTAGATGGTTTTTACCGATGCATTCTGTATGGTTACAACAAAGGCCGTGGCTTTGTTATCGATAGGATTGTGAGTGAAATTGCCCAGATACCACCATGACTGGAATTCTCTTTCAAATGCAGTTGCCTTTTCCCAGATTATTTTCCGAATTTCAGTAGGTAAGGTGCCGTCTTCACCTTCTCTTACAATTGCTGCTATTGTATATTGCACCCACAGTTGAGCCTGGATACAACTAAGAGCTAGAGAAATATTATTTTGGGCTATACCAAGTGCATCTATGATTATTGGTGGTCCTTTTCATTAACCCTTTCCCGCTGAGGCAATATATCAGATAACAGCCATTGATGAGTTCCTAAAGCTGACAGGGAGGATCGCAATGGATGTTCTAATTTTTTTAGATCATGTGTGGCTGTACTAAGTTTGTCTGCAAGTACTTCAGCATCTATGCTGTTTAAGACTCCCAATCCTGTCCCTATGATACCAGTTACATCTCTTTTTACTCGATTTGGAAGGGTAAGAGACTGCCCATGTAACCATGCTAACTATCCTGTATAGGATGTACTTATGAATGGTGAACAGGCTGGTTTAACTGCAGAGATATTAATCTGCATTGATAGTTCTACCCGTTTGAGGGACCATGATGGATTAAACAAAAGTCGTTGTTGTCCAACCCTTTTAATGACATATGGTCCAACTCTAGCTATCTGGGGGGTTATTTCCTTTAGTAATATCCTAATTACTTCCCTAGCCCCATTGTTGCGACAAGGGAAAGTCTCAGGCCATCCGGAAAACGTATCCACTAGAACAAGTAGATACTTACGTTGTCCACATTTTGGTAATTCAGAGAAATCTATTTGCCAGTATTCCCTAGGGGTTATTCCTCTTTTTACGTCACCTGCTGGCGGCTTTCTTTGTGTTTTGGGATTATTTACACAAGTTTCATCTCTTTGCTATTATATCTGCATTTGTCTGCATTTTTGGCCCTACAGCGTATCTCTTAACACTGCTTATCATAGCATTGGCTCCCATGTGAGTTTCTTCATGTAGTTTCTTGAGGAGAGCTTCCATCGTTTTCTTTTAATTTCATCAAAACTACTCCGACACTCTGGAGTCCCTTCTAACAACTCCCCACAAGGCCCTTTGTGGCTGCGTATAAGGGCTTGGCTGTAAGTCCAAATTGGGGAACCATATCCAGCAGAATCCGGCTATTCCCAGAAAGTTTAGCAGACTTACTGTGGCTTCCGTACAAGTCTGTTCTGTATCTGCTCCAATTAAGATATCGTCCACATACTGTAAGAGAGTAACATTATCATTATTAGTTCGCCATTGTTCTAATTCTTTGGCCAGTACTTCACCGAACAAAGTGGGACTATTTTTAAATCCCTGGGGAAGAACGGTCCAACACAGTCGTCCTTTCCTTCCAGTAGTCGGATTCTCCCATTCAAAAGCGAAGAGTGTTTGACTCTGTTCATCCACTGGAATGCAGAAGGCGACATCTTTTAGGTCCAACACTGTAAAATAGGCATTGTTTTTGGGTACAGATGCTAACAAAGTATAAGGGTTAGACACCGTAGGATGTATGTCTTTGGTTATCCAATTTATAGCCCTCAAGTCCTGCACTAATTGGTAATCCTGGGAGTGAGGCTTTCTCACCGGTAAAACCGGTGTATTGTATTCAGATTGACATTCTCTGAGCAGTCCATATTGAATAAAGGTATTTATCAGGGCTTCGAGGCCCTTGCGAGCTTCCAGCCTAATAGGATATTGATGCACCCTTACTGGTTTTGCCCCCTCTTTTAGTTCTACTTTAATCGGACTCACATTTTTTGCTTTACCTGGGTTTTTTTTTTGAAGCCCATACCAGGGGAATTACCACATTTAATACAGCATCTGGAATATTCTCTTCAATTTCTTCCAGTGTTTCATCTGTCAGCAAGCAGATCTGAGCTCTCCAGGCGGTTTCAGGTGGGATGTGGAGCTGTACAGCATTCTTAGAAAAGGTTACTTGTGCATTTAGTTTGCATAATAAATCTCACCCCAATAAAGGTAGGGGGCATTCTGGCATGTATAGAAACTCATGAATTAATTTAGCTCCCCCAGTTGTGCATTCCATTGGTTGTAAAAATGGCCTTACTGTTCTTTTTCCCGTTGCCCCAACAATAGGTATAGTTACTTTACTTAGAGGTCCTTTACAAGTGGTGACTACTGAATGAGTAGCCCCACTGTCAATTAAAAAATCTATGGTCTCGTTCCCCAGCTTAACTGGAACCAGGGGATCAGCTGGGGAGACTTTAATGTTCTCCCCCGGTCCCCTTCATTCATTGTCTGAATCTTATAATAAGATTAGCATTTTCTGCATGATCCCGTTCCTTTGGCCTCTTTCATTTTGGGCATTCATTCTTCCGGTGTCCCTCCTGTTTACAGACCGCACACTGATTTAGCCCTAAAGGGGTTTGGTTTTGCAGACCTCTTCCCTGCATTATTGCACCACATCCTCCTCTTCCTTTACCTCTTCCTCTACCCTTCCTTCTGACATCATTTCCATTTATTGCCACTGCCAGCAAAGATGCTTGCAACTTCATTCTGTTCTGTTTTTCTTTTCTTTCCCTCTCATCTCGATTGTCATAAACCTTATATGCTATCTCTATCAATTGTGAGATCGACATTCCCCCAGCTCCATCAACTTTCTGCAACTTTCTCCTTATATCCTGAGTCGACTACCCAATAAACAACATATATTGAACATCCTCTGATTTGCCTCATCATCCGGATTCAAGTCCATCCATTTTCTAGCTACGTCACATAGCCTTTCGTAAAAGGCAGATGGATTTTCCTCCAGACCCTGCCTTACCTCATAAAGCTTAGACACATTCTTCGATTTAGGCACTCCATGCTGAACCCCATATAGTATCACCTGCTGATACTGCTTCAGTTGAACCCTCGTTCCTCCCCTATTAGGATCCCATTCTGGGTCCCTTTTAGTAGGCAGAAACTCCTCAGAATCTTCTTGCCTGTTTCTCCTTCCCCTTCTTCCCTGGCCCTTTCAATCACCATTCTCTTTTCCTCTGCTGTAAAGCACGTATTTAGCAAAGCCTGTATATCTCCCCAGTTGGGATTATGTGTTAACATTATAGTTTCTAATAGTTGATGTACTCCCTCAGGGTTTCCCTTATAGGATCCAACAGATTGTTTCCAATTTAACAGCTCAGAGGTAGTGAACGGAACATGTATAAAAACCAGCAGTCTTTCCGGTCCCACCACCTGTCTCAGGGGAGCCTGTACAACTGGTTCAGCGTGCCCCCTAGTCCGGCTGGAAATGGGGCTAAAGTTATCATTGCCCGATTGTAAATTAGGATCGATTGGCAATTGTCCAGCACTGCTTTTGTATAGAGGTGGGGCTGTTGGGACTAACAGTTGCACATCCTCCTGCTCTTCTCCCCCTGCAATCTTTCTATCATCACAGCCTATGCAACAACCACTCTCCTTTTTCTCAGAAGCTGTATACATCACTAGGTCAGTCTTTAGCTTACATTTTTCCCGCATATCAGATTTTCTGTACAAAGTCATAAAGGCATCAACATAAGGCACTTCATCCCATTTCCCCATCCAACGGCAAAACGACATCAATCGTCATATAGTATTATAGTTTACCGATCCATTTTCTGGCCAGACTTCATCGTCACCCAATTTATAATTTGGCCACCATTGATTACAATATCTTTTCATTTTATCTTTAGTCATTAGATTTCCCCCAAACTTATTCCAATTTTTCAAAATACACCCCAAAGGGCTACAGGGAGGAATCACGGATTGGCTTGCTCCCATTTTAGCCGAATTTACCTATTTGCCGGCTTTGACTCCCTTGGTCGGTAATTACCACTCTGACCGCTTTGGTCAGTAATTACCACTCTGACCGCTTTGGTCAGTAATTTCCACTCTGACCCCCCTTGGTCAGTACCGCTCTGACCCCCCTTGGTCAGTATGCGCACTCAGTTCTGACCCCCCTGGTCAATTAAGGCAACCCTTGCCGAACGTCTACATGCCACTTTATGCACCCCACCGGCGACTTTATGCGCACTCGGCTCTGACCCCCCTGGTCAATTACGGCACCCATTGCCGAGCGTCTATGTGCGACTTTACCCTTTAACCTTCCATGGGAGTCATTGAATTTGTAATTAAATTTTATACTCACCAATGCAAGGATTCATTCCCCTTTCACCCTGATACAAATATCTCTGGTTGGCGTTGCACCTTTGAGTCGCTTGTTGCCCCGGCTTCGGAGGGAATCCGGAGGAGTCCCCGATCAATAGGTCGGTGCGCGCTGGAGCTCAGTCTGGTCCGGTCCGCTGTCGGGGACGGCAAGACAATCCGGGCAAGGCCTTATGGCCGTCCCATCTGGGTCGCCAAAATGTTGTCCCAAAAATCAGGATTCTTTCACCCAGTGTGCAAAAAAGCCGATTAACACACAGAGCCGAGATATTTGTTTATTTCATGTCTGCGCAGAGATGGGTGCTAGGTGGTAACTCCACAAAGCTAGCACACCTGGTTAACACACGGTAAAGCATTTTATACCTTTCGAGCAACAGTTATCAGTATTTTTACAGTTTTGCTTAGTTACTCTCGTTCCTATTGGCTCTCGCAAGTCTCATCTCCACTTAAAGTCGCAGCGTCCTGCTTTTTTACTGCGCATATTCTGTGAGGAAGGGGCTTCTGTTGGTAGGGGGCTCTCCCTACTCAAGGGTGAGTTTTCTAGTATGTTAATTAGGATAGTTCACTCACAGTTCAAGTAGCTCTTTGATTGCCCCTGTGCTTATCTTGGTATGTCTTTACCCACTGACTTATGGTGTCATCTTGTTTCTCTTCTCAAGGTCATGCCTCGTTAACTAAATAGCATCCTTTGTTTTTGTTTCTCGCATATCTCCAACACAGAGAGACCTACCAAGAGATCAGGACCCCCAGATAGACATGGAGCAAGATAGACCAGGACCTGCAGAGGGACTGGCAAAGAGACTGAGACCCAGACAGAGAGCCAGAGAGATCAACAGAGAGACCAGGACCCCCCAGAGAGTCTGACAGAGACCTACAGAAAGACTGACCAACAGAGAGACCAGGACCCAGAAAGAGAGACAGAGAGACCAAGACCCAGGCTGAGATACTGAGAGACCAGGACCCAGACCATAAGATTGAGACCCAGACCAATTGTCAGAGAGACTGGGACCCAGACAGAGACCTACAGAGACACTGGGACCGAGACAGAGTCACTAGGACCAAGAAAGAAAGACTGGGACCAAGACAGAGACCCAGAGAGACCAACAGAGAGATTGAGACACACACCCCCAGAGAGTCAGACAGAGAGACTGGGACAGAGAGACACAGAGACACGGGGGGGGGGGGGGGGCGGCGGAGAGACCATGACACAGACAGTGAGACCAGGGAAACAGAAAGAGTGAGAGAGACCTATGGAGAGAGCGACAGAGAGACCAGGACTGACAGAGAGAATGGGACCCCTGGAGAGTCTGACAGAGAGACTGAGGCCCAGACAGAGACCCAGAGAGACCAGGACCCCCAGAGAGACTGGTGTCAAGACAGAGAGAATGAGACCCAGACAGAGACCCAGAGAGACCAGGACCCCAGAGAGACTGGTGTCAAGACAGAGAGAATGAGACCCAGACAGAGACACATATAGACCATCAAAGAGACCGGGACTGTCAGAAAGACCATGTTGTAGAAAAAGTTAGTTGAAACTTAGCACTAGCAGCTTAAACATTAATAGCTAGAGTAGACAAAGCCTATAGATTGTGGTATATGAACTGTAAAAACCATATTACAACATGCCGAATAGCTAACTACAGAACCAGCTGAAACCAACCTAAGAGGATGTGAAACAGGATATAGAACCACTGTATATTGTATAAGAAGACCACTTAGCAACCGCTTAGTAATGAAACAGCAAAAAAATCAAACCAATAAAAAGCAAGAAGACCCCAGACCTTAATATTACTATTGGTCCGAACTGTCGCATGAGGGGTGGGGAATTTAGATTGTAAGGGTATAATTGCCCAGGGATTTCTTTGTTCGAGGTCCCTCTTTGGAGGCACCCAGCTTGAGCTGTAGCGCTATTAATAAAAGGAACTTTATAGAAGAATCTCTTTTTTGGCTTATTGATTCAGCAGAAACCTAGAGTCGAACCCTGTTACGGTGGCTGGCATGCATAATTTCCATAACAATCAGGACCCCCAAAAAGACTGGGATCCCCAAAGAGACAGACAGAGATACTGACAGAGAGACTGAGACCCCCATGTTGGAGATATGCAAGAAACAAAAAGAAAGGATGCTATTTAGTTAACGAGGCAGGACCTTGAGAAGAGAAACAAGATGACACCATAAGTCAGTGGGTAAAGACATACCAAGATAAGCACAGGGGCAACCAAAGAGCTACTTGAACTGTGAGTGAACTATCCTAATTAACATACTAGAAAACCCGCCCTCAGGCAGGGAGAGCCCCCTACCAACAGAAGCCCCTTCCTCACAGAACATGCGCAGTAAAAAAGCAGGATGCTGCGACTTTAAGTGGAGATGAGACTTGCGAGAGCCAATAGGAACGAGGGTAACTAAGCAAAACTGTAAAAATACTGATAACTGTTGCTCGAAAGGTATAAAATGCTTTACCGTGTGTTAACCAGGCGTGCTAGCTTTGTGGAGTTACCACCTAGCACCCATCTCTGCGCAGACATGAAATAAACAAATATCTCGACTCTGTGTGTTAATCGGCTTTTTTGCACACTGGGTGAAAGAATCCTGATTTTTGGGACAACATTTTGGCGACCCAGATGGGACAGCCATAAGGCCTTGCCCAGATCGTCTTGCCATCCCCGACAGCGGACCGGACCGGACCAGACTGAGCTCCAGCATGCACCGACCTATTGATCGGGGACTCCTCCGGACTCTCTCTGAAGTCGGGGCGACAAGCGACTCAAAGGTGCAACGCCAACCAGAGATATTTGTATCAGGGTGAAAGGGGAATGAATCCTTGCATTGGTGAGTATAAAATTTAATTACAAATTCAATGACTCCCATGGAAGGTTAAAGGGTAAAGTCGCACGTAGACGCTCGGCAACGGGTGCCGTAATTGACCAGGGGGGTCAGAGCCGAGTGCGCATAAAGTCGCCGGTGGGGCGCATAAAGTGGCATGTAGACGTTCGGCAAGGGTTGCCTTAATTGACCAGGGGGGTCAGAACTGAGTGCGCATACTGACCAAGGGGGGTCAGAGCGGTACTGACCAAGGGGGGTCAGCAGTGGTAATTACTGACCAAGGGAGTCAAAGCCGGCAAATAGGTAAATTCGGTTAAAATGGGAGCAAGCCAATCCGTGATTCCTCCCTGTAGCCCTTTGGGGTGTATTTTGAAAAATTGGAATAAGTTTGGGGGATATCCGATGACTAAAGATAAAATGAAATGAAAATCAATGGTGGCCAAATTATAAATTGGGTGACGATGAGGTCTGGCCAGAAAATGGATCGGTAAACTATAATGCTATATGACAATTGATGTCATTTTGCCATTGGATGGGGAAATGCGACGACGTACCTTATGTTGATGCCTTTATGACTTTGTATAGAAAATCTGATATTCGGGAAAAATGTAAGCTAAAGACTGACCTAGTGATGTATACAGCTTCTGAGAAAAAAAAGGAGAGTGGTTGTTGCATAGGCTGTGATGATAGAAAGATTGCAGGGGGAGAAGAGCAGAAAGATGTGCAATTGTTAGTCCCGACAGCCCCACCTCTATACAAAAGTAGTGCCGGACAATCGCCAATCGTTCCTAATTTACAATCAGGCAATGAGAATTTTAGCCCCATTTCCAGCCGGACTAGAGGGCATGCTCAACCAGTTGTACAGGCTCCCCTGAGACAGGCGGTGGGAGGAGAAGGACTGCTGGTTTTTATACATGTTCTGTTCACTACCTCCGACCTGTTAAATTGGAAACAATCTGTTGCATCCTATAGGGAAACCTATAGGTTTTTACGAAAGGCTATGTGAGATAGCTAGAAAATGGACGGACTTGAATCCGGACGATGAGGCAAATCAGAGGATGTTCAATATATGTTGTTTATTGGGTAGTCGACTCAGGATATAAGGAGAAAGTTGCAGAAAGTTGATGGAGCTGGGGGAATGTCGATCTCACAATTGATAGAGTATAAGGTTTATGACAATCAAGATGAGAGGGAAAGAAAAGAAAAACAGAACAGAATGAAGTTGCACGCATCTTTGCTGGCAGCGGCAATAAATGGAAATGATGTCAGAAGGAAGGGTAGAGGAAGAGGTAAAGGAAGAGGAGGATGTGGTGCAATAATGCAGGGAAGAGGTCTGCAAAACCAAACCCCTTTAGGGCTAAATCAGTGTGCGGTCTGTAAACAGGAGGGACACCGGAAGAATGAATGTCTGAAACGAGAGGGGCCAAAGGAACGGGATCATGCAGAAAATGCTAATCTTATTATAAGATTCAGACAATGAATGAAGGGGACCGGGGGAGAACATTAAAGTCTCCCCAGCTGATCCCCTGGTTCCAGTTAAGCTGGGGAACGAGACCATAGATTTTTTAATTGACAGTGGGGCTACTCATTCAGTAGTCACCACTTGTAAAGGACCTCTAAGTAAAGTAACTATACCTATTGTTGGGGCAACGGGAAAAAGAACAGTAAGGCCATTTTTACAACCAATGGAATGCACAACTGGGGAGCTAAATTAATTCATGAGTTTCTATACATGCCAGAATGCCCCCTACCTTTATTGGGGTGAGATTTATTATGCAAACTAAATGCACAAGTAACCTTTTCTAAGAATGCTGTACAGCTCCATATCCCACCTGAAACCGCCTGGAGAGCTCAGATCTGCTTGCTGACAGATGAAACACTGGAAGAAATTGAAGAGAATATTCCAGATGCTGTATTAAATGTGGTAATTCCCCTGGTATGGGCTTCAAAAAAAAACCCAGGTAAAGCAAAAAATGTGAGTCCGATTAAAGTAGAACTAAAAGAGGGGGCAAAACCAGTAAGGGTGCATCAATATCCTATTAGGCTGGAAGCTCGCAAGGGCCTCGAAGCCCTGATAAATACCTTTATTCAATATGGACTGCTCAGAGAATGTCAATCTGAATACAATACACCGGTTTTACCGGTGAGAAAGCCTCACTCCCAGGATTACCAATTAGTGCAGGACTTGAGGGCTATAAATTGGATAACCAAAGACATACATCCTACGGTGTCTAACCCTTATACTTTGTTAGCATCTGTACCCAAAAACAATGCCTATTTTACAGTGTTGGACCTAAAAGATGTCGCCTTCTGCATTCCAGTGGATGAACAGAGTCAAACACTCTTCGCTTTTGAATGGGAGAATCCGACTACTGGAAGGAAAGGACGACTGTGTTGGACCGTTCTTCCCCAGGGATTTAAAAATAGTCCCACTTTGTTCGGTGAAGTACTGGCCAAAGAATTAGAACAATGGCGAACTAATAATGATAATGTTACTCTCTTACAGTATGTGGACGATATCTTAATTGGAGCAGATACAGAACAGACTTGTACGGAAGCCACAGTAAGTCTGCTAAACTTTCTGGGAATAGCCGGATTCTGCTGGATATGGTTCCCCAATTTTGGACTTACAGCCAAGCCCTTATACGCAGCCACAAAGGGCCTTGTGGGGAGTTGTTAGAAGGGACTCCAGAGTGTCGGAGTAGTTTTGATGAAATTAAAAGAAAACGATGGAAGCTCTCCTCAAGAAACTACATGAAGAAACTCACATGGGAGCCAATGCTATGATAAGCAGTGTTAAGAGATACGCTGTAGGGCCAAAAATGCAGACAAATGCAGATATAATAGCAAAGAGATGAAACTTGTGTAAATAATCCCAAAACACAAAGAAAGCCGCCAGCAGGTGACGTAAAAAGAGGAATAACCCCTAGGGAATACTGGCAAATAGATTTCTCTGAATTACCAAAATGTGGACAACGTAAGTATCTACTTGTTCTAGTGGATACGTTTTCCGGATGGCCTGAGACTTTCCCTTGTCGCAACAATGGGGCTAGGGAAGTAATTAGGATATTACTAAAGGAAATAACCCCCCAGATAGCTAGAGTTGGACCATATGTCATTAAAAGGGTTGGACAACAACGACTTTTGTTTAATCCATCATGGTCCCTCAAACGGGTAGAACTATCAATGCAGATTAATATCTCTGCAGTTAAACCAGCCTGTTCACCATTCATAAGTACATCCTATACAGGATAGTTAGCATGGTTACATGGGCAGTCTCTTACCCTTCCAAATCGAGTAAAAAGAGATGTAACTGGTATCATAGGGACAGGATTGGGAGTCTTAAACAGCATAGATGCTGAAGTACTTGCAGACAAACTTAGTACAGCCACACATGATCTAAAAAAATTAGAACATCCATTGCGATCCTCCCTGTCAGCTTTAGGAACTCATCAATGGCTGTTATCTGATATATTGCCTCAGCGGGAAAGGGTTAATGAAAAGGACCACCAATAATCATAGATGCACTTGGTATAGCCCAAAATAATATTTCTCTAGCTCTTAGTTGTATCCAGGCTCAACTGTGGGTGCAATATACAATAGCAGCAATTGTAAGAGAAGGTGAAGACGGCACCTTACCTACTGAAATTCGGAAAATAATCTGGGAAAAGGCAACTGCATTTGAAAGAGAATTCCAGTCATGGTGGTATCTGGGCAATTTCACTCACAATCCTATCGATAACAAAGCCACGGCCTTTGTTGTAACCATACAGAATGCATCGGTAAAAACCATCTACCCGATCATTGCGTTAGGCTTAAATCACAATGGGACTGTACTCTATCCATTAGAGCATAGAGTATGGGCCCAACGAGACAATAACAGATGGCAGACTGTTGAAGTTGATGCATGTGTGGTACGGGAACAACAGGGATTTATTTGCAAAAGTAATACCATCAAAGCTCAAGACACTTGTCTTGACACTGGGGAAAATGTTTGTCACTTTGAGATACATCCGAAAGAAATCCCTGGAACTGTACTCATATACATTGGGAAAGGATGTGTGTGTATAAGAACTCTATGTAATTTTATAGTTGTAGATAATATTACTGTCGGGATAAAAAATCACTCAAATACTTGCATTTGTAACTTTACTAACATTATAGGATGTGATTTCAACTATTCAGCTCCAGTTACGACTTATCAGCTAATACAATCCAATTATACTTTAGTTAAGGATCTATTGCTTACTTCCATTGGGATGGATCTCACACTGGTGAAAAAATTTTTACAACATAATGATCTACGCCAGTTGCTGGAACGTGCCCGAGAAGAGGGACAAAAGACTTTCATCACCATTCACCATGACACAGAAGAGATACATCGTGTTTTGGACCGGGTGAGGAAAGATGGAGAACATAGGTGGTGGGAAGCCTTCCTTGGATGGTCACCCAAGACAACAGGCATTCTTAATCTCATGCTACACCCTGTTGTGATCTTGTTATTGCTAACATGTTTATGTTTACTGCTTATAATCATACTGTATTTTAAGGTTTGGCACATGATGAAGCAAATTGCTCTAATGCAATCACCCAGGGTATGCACGCTCATGACAGAGGGAGATAAATCCCTCAAACTTGAAAACTTCCCTATAAAGGACAGGAAAAAATTCCAGCAAGACATATGTCAATGGGAAGGAACCTATGAGCAGTTTTGGAACATTTTGAAATCTCCCAGAGACTGAAGTTTTAGAATGAAAATATCTAAGTGAGACTTATTTAAAATAAAGAACTATTTATCTAAGTCTCAAAGGGGGGAATTGTTGGAGATATGCGAGAAACAAAAAGAAAGGATGCTACTTAGTTAATGAGGCGGGACCTTGAGAAGAGAAACAAGATGACACCATAAGTCAGTGGGTAAAGACATACCAAGATAAGCACAGGGGCAACCAAAGAGCTACTTGAACTGTGAGTGAACTATCCTAATTAACATACTAGAAAACCCGCCCTCAGGCAGGGAGAGCCCCCTACCAACAGAAGCCCCTTCCTCACAGAACATGCGCAGTAAAAAAGCAGGATGCTGCGACTTTAAGTGGAGATGAGGCTTGCGAGAGCCAATAGGAACGAGGGTAACTCAGCAAAACTGTAAAAATACTGATAACTGTTGCTCGAAAGGTATAAAATGCTTTACCGTGTGTTAACCAGGCGTGCTAGCTTTGTGGAGTTACCACCTAGCACCCATCTCTGCGCAGACATGAAATAAACAAATATCTCGACTCTGTGTGTTAATCGGCTTTTTTGCACACTGGGTGAAAGAAGCCTGATTTTTGGGACAACACTGGGACGGCAGCAATGCAGGGCCCAAATACCAGATTAGGCTCAAAGCCAGTGCTTTTATCGTAGCTCTCCCAGGCAAAGCAAAACAAAGTGATAAACAGCACAGCAAACAGGAAAAGTCAAAAGCAGCCATTAACAAGCCCTGGAGTTTGATGTATAGCAAGAGAGGGAGCATGACATGGAGCAGGTGAGGGAACAAATAAACCAGTATCGAGAACAAAGAAGTCAACATCATGACCAGCAACAGCAAGTAACAAACTGCCAAATAACAGCTAAACAGGTATAACAACTATAAATTCAGTCTAACACACTCTGATCAAATCTGTCATTATCTTGAACTCCTTGGGCCCCATGTTGGGCTCCAAAAAGGACTGTGGTGGGTTGACCCCAGACAGCAACTAAGCACCCACCAGCTGTTCGATCACTCGCATCCAGTGGAATGGGGGAGAGAATCGGAAGAGCAAAAGTGAGAAAAACTCATGAGTCGAGATAAAGACAGTTTAATAAGTGAAGGAAAAAGAAAGGAAAAAGAAACAAGTGATGCAAAGGCAATCACTCACCACCTCCCACTAGCAGCCCGATGGCCATCTAGTCCTGAGCAACATCCACCTTGGAAAAAACTCACACCACCCCCACCCCCCCCAGTTTTATTGCTGAGCATGATGTCATATGGTATAGAATATCCCTTTGGTCAGTTGGGGTCAGCTGTCCTGGCTGTGTCCCATCCCAACCTCTTGCCCATCCCTAGCCAATACCTGGACTGGCAGAGTGAGAAACAGAGAAGGCCTTGACCTTGTGTAAGCACTGTTCAGGAATAGCCAAAATATTGGTGTGTTTTCAACACTGTGTTGGACGCAAATCTGAAACACAGCATTATATGGGCTGCTATGAAGAAAATTAACTCCATCCCAGCCAGACCCAGTACATCACCTTAAATTCATGGCCACGAGCCTTCCCTGTTATGAATACATTCTGTACTTAGACATTTTATCTCACTCATCTTCCATTTCACAAGCTTTTGCGTGACAGTATATTGTCGGTCACTATTTATTGTGGTTCATGTTTTTCATTTAGATGCAATCTGACTTTGCTGAAAGTATCAAACTTAAGAGATTTGACTGTATATCTTTAAGAAAAATTATAAAATCAGTCATGCAAAACAAAGTTAGAAACTGTAAGAAAATAATTAATATAGAAACAAGCCTGCCTACAGCAATAAACCTACACAGATGCATATTTTTTCATTTGCAAGGAAAAGTAATGTCTGAAAGTTTTAGCCTGAAAATCTTATAAGAACATCTATTAATTCCATTAAGACATATGTTTATAGCATAACTTTGCAGAACTCAACTGTTAAAAGTATGTTATTTAGAAAAAGCTTCAGTTAACAGCTTTTGACTGTGGATTCACAATTGATTTTTCAAATGTGTAATTAGAGGTTTGCTTATAATGCCACAAGGAGTAAAGGGTGAATCAATACTATACTTTGTGCATGTATGTGCTGGCTGACAATTCTCAATGAGCCACATTTTGCACTGCATTCAATTGGGCTGACAACAGTGAAGTCAGCTGGTGAAACCAATCACCAAACACACACTATGGATCCACTCACTTCAACATTTTCTAATATCTGCAATGTCTGAAAAGGGGACAACACAAAGAAATGTATTTTCTCACTCAAATTCTACTCAGACGTAGACCTTAAATGTGTAAAACTTGAAATTAACCCACCATTTTGGTGAGTCAAAAGTAGTCTATTGTAGTTGTAGACTTCTTGTATGTATCTCCTCCTAAGCACAAGATCTCAAAATACAGACACTTAAATGAAAAACCAACTCTGGAAAAAAAGACTTTCTGAAAAAAAAGCTTTCATTTCTGACTTTTCAGGGAAAAAAAAAAGATTTCAGACATGTGAACATCACAAATACAGTAACTATCAAAGTTTATATCCCTTCTATTGTTGACTTTGAATTGAAGGGGAAGATCTGACTCATTGTTATCAATTATTTACATAAAAGAACTAGAAGCAGTTGCATAACACTTCAGAATGTCATTTTATTTGTGAGCTCACTGTGTGGTACTTCAATAATTAGAAACAGGGAAAAAGCTTTCCTGTAGTGTCGTGGTTAAACATTTGAGAACATGAGAGTTTTATACATTCTAAAAAGGAAGAGTGCTGCTCCTCAAACACCAAGTATTCAGTGAGATATACTGCTCAGCAACCAATATAAGGTAATGAAAAAGGACATTTTTTTTCTTCTGTGAACAAATGGAATTCTGGCTGAACTTTGGTTTTGTTTATTCCTCTGTTGTTTGACTTCTTTCGATTTCAATGACTACTCAGAGAAATGTCTTTCCTTTGGCTCTCAGAAAGATATAACTCAAACCACTTGTGCACTTTGGAGGGGCTTGTGTAATGCAGTGCAATAATATAATGAGCAGACTAGAAGAGTTTACTAAAAAGACAATTTTTGGCAGTTTGACAAAACTTTCATTAGGATGATTTCTACTATTGAAGTTGGAACCTGGATCAAAAGGCTACTGAATCAAGCCCTGTAGTCCAATGAATTTTTCATTGTCTTGTCAAAATGAAAAGCTCTCACAAGGGAATGACTATAGAGACCAGTGATTAGGGTGCTTGTCGGGGATCAGTGAATCAGCCTGACAAAGACTGCATCTCCTCTATCCCAGCTAATTGTCCTCAGTTACCTTCAATTCTGGGGTCCCACTTACAATTTCTCAAAAAGTCTCAAATGAACACATTTTTGTTTTGAGGCAAAGGCATGAGAATTCAAAAACATCAAAATGTTGCTTTTTTTCTGTCATGTTTTAGTGCAAAACTTTTTATCTCTTCCCATAGGTTAAAAACCTGTTTTAGAATAAAAGTAAAATATAATCAAATGCAGTATGTGGTGGGACTTCATGCACAATGTTTCTATATTTTTCTTTCAAGGAAAGAAAGTTTTCCTCTCAAAAAAGTTTACAGACATGGATCAAGTCTCTCAGTCCTTCCCTGAGAGAAACAAAGGATATATGAAGATTACCCCTGAGGTACAGCCATCTGAAGGAGAGGCATGTTCATTGGGTAACAGTGTACAGGGACAGAAGATGGTGCAGCAGTGCTTCTCAACCCAGCTTATCTTCCCTTCAGTGTTGTCTTCAATACATGATACAGCCAATTTCAAAAGAATAGCAACAGCTGCATACTGGCAATCAAAATGCATAAACTATATAGACAGATATCCCCAGTTGTCAGTGCTCCTTTCTATCACACTACTATGAGGGGAACTTTTTTGATATGATCTTTCAAGCCAGCAATGAGAGACTTCAGGCTCCCTGGCTGTTACCGGGCTCTCTTCTTCAGATATCCACTATGAATAGTGACACGGCAAAGTCAAAGGAGCTTTTTACTTTATTGACCATCCAGGAAGCAGCAGAAGCTGATCTGTCTGTCAAATATCTAATATCTGTTCTGATTAAATGACTTAGGACATATTAGAGGTCTTCAACATAAGCAACTTGTGTAAACTAGCAGCTTGTCACTGTTGGAAGAAAATTAAGCCTTTGGCATTTTATTGAGCAACTACATTGATATGACTGACAAAGGAAAGTAATAACAAATCGCAATGGATGTATTGGTCTGCCACTGAAAAGAATGTCATTATGTTGGACCTGTGGCTAATAATGCAGTTGTTTCAACATAGATGTTTACAGGTAACAGCGAAATAACATAAAAAGAATTAAGCAGCAACACTCATCAGTAAACCAAAACAAGATGATTTGCATAGCAGGAATGACTTCATCCACAGTTGACTCTTGTCTTTAGCCTCTGAGCAAAAGAAAGCTCTAGAATAGGCCGGTACCATCTACAAGCTTCAAGATTTGCTGCCAATTTGTACAAAACAAAGTAAACTTCTGGCAGGACTCCTACATACCATAGCGGTTAAAGATGCTGTCGTCCCACTCTGGTTTTGACTACAAGGCTTGAAAGATTAATCTAATGTTTCTCTCTGACCTCCTATTCTCTTTAACTAATAGAAGATTTAATTTAAAACTTTAAAAATATATTTTCAGAAAGTGCCACGCTGGTTATCTACAGTCTCTTCACAAACCCACAGTTAATTCTTTCTTGTTCCTTTTTTCCTCACTATTAAGCCTCAGCAATGGAAAGCCTTCACTATTGGGTCTGGCTGGGATGGAGTTAACTTTCCCCATAGCAGCCCTCATAGTGCTGTGCTCTGTATTGGTAGCTAGAAGGGTGTTGATAACACACCAGGGTTTTGGTTACTGCTGAGCAGTGCTCCCACAGCATCAAGGCTGTCTCTCCAACCCCCCCACCCCACCCAAAGACCCGTAGGCTGGGGGTGAGCAAGAGGTTGGGAGGGGACATAGCCAGGACAGCTGACTCCAACTGACCAAAGGGATATTCCATACCAGGTGACATTGTGCTCAGCAATAAAAGCTAAGAGAAAGGAGGAGGAGTGGGGGGCATTCTTTATTAAGGCACTTGTCTTCCAGAGCAACTGCTACGCGTACTGAGGCCCTACTTCCCAGGAAGTGGCTGGACATCACCTGCTGATGGGAAGTAGAGAATCAGTCTTTTGTTTTCCTTTGCTTCCATGTGTGGCCTTAGCTTTTTCTTTATTAAACTGTCATTATCTTGACCCACGAGTTCTTTTTCATCTTATTTTCTCCCCTCCTGCCCTGCTGAGGAGGGGAGTGATAGAGTGGCTTGGTGGGCACCTGGCGGCCAGCCAAGGTTAACCCACCACAACTACTAATTAAAAGTAAAATGCTAGCAAACAGATGCACAGAAACACCTAACATAGAATCATAGAATCATAGAATAGTTTGGGTTGGAAGGGACCTTTAAAGGTCATCTAGTCCAACCCTCCTGCAATGAGCAGGGACATCTTCAACTAGATCAGGTTGCTCAAAGCCCCGTCCAACCTGACCTTGAATGTTTCCAGGGATTGGGCATCCACAACCTCTCTGGGCAACCTGCTTATTTTTACAGCATTTCTTTTGACTTTCTATCATTCTACTCCTTAAATATGGTTTATAAAGTGAGGCAGAATAAACTAGATGATTTCATGAAACAATAGTGCATTTGTACGTCCCACCTTTACTGGAAGATACAAGTTGCCATTATGCAATGTTGTCCAGTTGCTATAGCAGGAAGCAGGAATCAATTGATCTTGCACATTACAAAGTCTTACTTTGTAAAGTATGGCTTTCAAAATTGTTGTGGTTACCTCAACTTTCAGGCACAACTTGAGATATCTAGTGCCAAATGATCACATATACTGGATAATCAGAAATCCCTGCGTCGGAGGACCACGAGTGCGGGAACAGTGACTTTCCATTTCTGGACACTGAAATTGTAAGAAGGGACCAGCTGTATCAGCTGAATGTTCATAAGTCCATGGCGCCTGACGGGATTCACCCCAGAGTACTGAAGGAGCTAGCGGATGTTACAGCAGGACCCCTCTCGATCATCTACCAAAGGTCTTGGGAGTCTGGGGAGGTCCCTGCTGACTGGAAGCTAGCCAACATTATTCCAATTTACAAGAAGGGCGTGAGGGAAGACCCAGGAAACTACAGACCTTTTTCGTCTAACCTCAGTACCTGGAAAAACTATGGAGAAGATCATACTGGGTGCTACTGAAAGGCATTTAAAGGACAATGCAATCATCAGGCACAGTCAGCATGGGTTCACAAAGGGAAAGTCCTGTTTAACCAATTTGATATCCTTCTATGATAAGGTCACCCGCCTAGTGGATGAAGGGAAGGCGGTGGATGTAGTTTTTCTGGATTTCAGTAAGGCTTTTGATACAGTCCCTCACAGCATCCTTCTGGACAAGTTGTCCAACTGTGAGATGAGCAGGTACACAGTGCGCTGGGTGAAGAACTGGCTGAACAGCAAGGCTCAAAGGGTTGTAGTGAATGGGGCTACATCTGGCTGGCGACCAGTCACCAGCAGTGTTCCTCAGGGCTCAATTCTAGGGATGGTTCTGTTCAATATTTTTATCAATGATCTGGATGCAGGAGTTGAATGCACCCTTAGCAAGTTTGCTGAGGATACTAAACTGGGAGGTGCTGTTGACTCTCTTGAGGCACAAGAGGCCTTGCAGAGGGATCTAGATAGATTGGAGCATTGGGCAATCATCAATGGCATGAAGATTAACAAGAACAAATGCCAGATTCTGCACCTGGGACAGAGTAACGCCAGGCACAAGTATAGATTGGGAGGGGAGTGGCTGGAGAGCAGCCCTGCAGAAAGGGATCTGGGGGTGCTGGTCGACAGCAGGCTCAATAGGAGTCAGCAGTGTGCCCTGGCAGCCAAGAGGACAAACCGCATCCTGGGGTGCATCAAACACAGCATAACCAGCCGGTCAAAAGAGGTGATTATCCCGCTGTATTCAGCGTTGGTGTGGCCTCACCTTGAGTACTGTGTGCAGTTCTGGGCCCCACAATTTAAGAAGGATGTGAAGGTCCTGGAATGCATCCAGAGGAGGGCACCAAAGCTGGTGAAAGGGCTGGAAGGCATGTCCTATGAGGAGCAGCTGAGGACTCTGGGTTTGTCTAGTTTGGAGAGAAGGAGGCTGAGGGGCGACCTCATTGCTCTGCAGCTTCCTGAGGAGGGGAAGTGGAGAGGGAGGTGCTGATCTCTTCTCCCTGGTATCCAGTGACAGGACGCATGGGAATGGTTCAAAGCTGCGCCAGAGGTTTAGACTTGACTTTAGGAAACATTTCTTTACCGAGAGGGTGGTCAAACACTGGAAGAGGCTTCCTAGAGAGGTGGTTGATGCCCCAAGTCTGTCAGTGTTTAAGAGGTATTTGGACAATAACGTGCTTTAACTTTTGGTCAGCCCTGAAGTGGTCAGGCAGTTGGACTAGATGATCATTTTAGGCCCCTTCCAATTGAAAATATTCTATTCTGTTCTGTTCTGTTCAGTTCGGTTCAGATTTCTGATGATATTTTGGACACACAAAAAAATAGACAGGCTGCTAGTAAGGCTTTTCAATGCCTATGCAGTCATTCAGTTCTTGTTGAGTCTAGTGGGAATTAGGGAAGGAGGGGCTACAACCCCAAAAGTTGAAGGTACTTAGGTGCTGCTTACCAGGCTCAGTATATCTGCAAATCAGAAATACTGAGCCTCTATGCAGAGGTTAGGCTGCCAATAATCTTATACTGAAAGCATGCTCCAAGTTATCTGTGTGTCCAAAAGTTGGCTCTAGAATGACATCCTACCTCCTGACAACACTGAGGAGGCTCAGTACAGCTCAGCATCTGCCCTCCCCACCACCGCATCTCACTTCAGGGCCTTGGGTACTGGGCAATGAGAGTATTCACTTGGGAGGTAGAGTAGGAAAATTCGAATCCCCAGCCCTAGGAGAGAAATTAACCTGTCCAGTTTTATATCCTATATCAATCTCTAACTAGCAATAAAATGGAAAACAACCTCCTCTGGACATGCTTTGTGAGAAAGTGATGGCTTCAGTACCCAGTTAAAGACAAAGATTCAGCCATCATTCACAGCTGGAGATACATGGCTGCTCACAGCACAGTAGAGGTGAATCCCTGAATTTGCACTTATATTGGAAGGCCTCCAAGTGTACCCTGGCCATGTCCCAACTCCAAGGACAGGAGTGTCTTCACATAGATGAGCCAGGATGTGTTTCCAAAGTGGAGAGTGGGGGCAGCAGGAGAGAAGGATTGATACCATAGTAAAACTCTATTTAGTGATTAAGTGTTGTCTGCTAAATATTAGGCTACCAAATAAGGCATGCATTGTCCTATTCAGTAGATAAGAGGAAGGATATATGGTCAGGATGTCCTTGTAATTAGAAACTACGTAGGCTTCAGTAGGTCTTTATCAGTTTTGGGTATTCGCAAGAAATGCAAAGTATGCAGAAGTTAACTGAGCCTGCGCAGAAGCAGAGTTCAACCAAGGGACATCGTGAGGAAGACTATCGAAGACCACCAGAGGACCCCCAAAGACCACCTGAAGAGTCAACTGCACATGCGGATCACTCATTGAGGACGCTGCAACTTTAAGTGGAGATGAGGCTTGCGAGAACCAATAGGAACGAGGGTAACTCAGCGAAACTGTAAAAATACTGATAACTGTTGCTCGAAAGGTATAAAATGCTTTACCGTGTGTTAACCAGGTATGCACATTAGGTGGAGCGATCCCCTGTGCATCTGGTGCCGTAATAAAGAATGCCTGCTTTCTAAAACTCCAAATTGAGTCTTAGAGAGTTTTTCTCACCGACTTTTACGGTAACACAAGGAGTCCGCAAATATGTGTCACCAACCAATTCCTTATATACTGTGGTGGGTTGATCTTGGCTAGGTGCCAGGTGCCCACCAAGCTGCTCTATCACTCCCCCTTCTCAGCAGGACAGGGGAGAAAAAATATAACAAAAAGCTCGTGGGTTGAGATAAGGACAGGGAGATCACTTACCAATTACCGCCAAGGGCAAAACAGACTCGACTTGGGGAAAATTAATTTAATTTATTGCCAATTAATAACAGAGTAGGATAATGAGAAATAAGAAGAAGTCTAAAAACACCTTCCCCCCACCCCTCCCTTCTTCCCGAGCTCAGCTTCACCCCCAACTCTTCTACTTCCTCCCCCCAAGCAACGCAGGGGGGATGGGGAATGGGAGTTATGGTCAGTTCATAAAGCTTTGGCTCTGGCACTCCTTCCTCCTCATGCTCTTCCCCTGCTCCAGCGTGGGGTCCCTCTCACAGGATACAGTCCTTCACGAACTTCTCCAACATGGATCCTTCCCACAGGCTGCAGTTCTTCACGAACTGCTCCAGCATGGGTCCTTTCCATGGGGTGCAGTCCTTCAGGAACAGACTGCTCCAGCGTGGGTCCCCTGCAGGGTCACAAGTCCTGCTAGAAAACCTGCTCCTGCGTGGGCTCCTCTCCACAGGCTGCAGTTCCTGCCAGGAGCCTGCTCTAGCGCAGGCTCTCCACAGGGTCACAGCTTCTTTCAGGGAACATCCACCTGCTCCGGCATGGGGTCCTCCATGGGCTGCAGGGTGGATATCTGCTCCACCGTGGACCTTCATGGGCTAAAGCGGGACAACCTGCATCACCATGGTCTTCACCACAGGCTGCAGGGGAATCTCTGCTCCAGCGCCTGGAGCACCTCCTCCCCCTCCTTCTTCACTGACCTTGGTGTCTGCAGGGTTGTTCCTCCCACATTTTCTCACTTCTCTCTCTCCCAGCTGCTGTTGCACAGCATTTTTTACCCTTTCTTAAATATGTTATCTTAGAGGCGCTACCAACATTACTGATTGGCTCAGCTTTGGCTAGCAGCAGATCCCACCCAGCTGCTCACTCACCCCTTCCCCAGGAGGATGGGTGTGTGTGGGGGGTAGTGTGCTGGTTTTGGCTGAGATATAATTTTCTTCATAGTAGCTGGTATGGGGCTATGTTTTGGATTTGTGCTGGAAACAGTGTTGATAACACAGGGATGTTTTTGTTATTGCTGAGCAGTGCTTACACAGAGTCAAGGCCTTTTCTGCTTCTCACCCCACCCCACCAGCGAGCAGGCTGGGGGTGCACAAGAAGTTGGGAGGGGACACAGCTGGGACAGCTGACCCCAACTGATCAAAGGGATATTCCATACCATATGGCATCATGCTCAGCATATAAAGCTGGGGGAAGAAGAAGGAAGGGGGGACATTTGGAGTGATGGCATTTTGCCTTCCCAAGTAACCGTTATGCGTGATGGATCCCTGCTTTCCTGGAGATGGCTGAACACCTGCCTGCCCATGGGAAGTGGTGAATGAATTCCTTGTTTTGCTTTGCTTGTGCACGTGGCTTTTGCTTTACTTATTAAACTGTCTTTATCTCAACCCATGAGTTTTCTCACTTTTACCCTTCAGATTCTCTCCCCCATCCCACTGTGGGGGGAGTGAGTGAGCAGCTGTGTGGTGCTTAGCTGCCTGCTGGGGTTAAATCACGACAGTAAGCAATCTCCCTGTCTTTATCTCACCCCACTGAGGAGCTTTCTCCTTCCTGTTCTTCCTGTTTTCTCCCCCATCCTGTTGGAGGGGGAGTGAGCGAGCGAGTAACTGGGTGGAAGTTTGGCTGTTGGCCAAGGCTAACCCATCATACCCTCTTTCATCTTGTGACATTAATCTTGGGTATCACAATAAAATATACACCAGACATACGGTACTTGAAAAATACTAAACAAGGCTTTCTGTTTCTTGTTTCCTTTTTATGGGGGTCTGGGGCTAGCTCAAAGACACACATTAATAGCTCTGCAAGAACTTGAATACAGGTCACCTGGATTCCATCCATACACTGATTGTTAGCTGTTTCCTGATAGGCAAGTTCTTAATTAAAAAGGACCTGCACACTTAGTTTTTAAGTGCCTGCTGATAGGAAGTGTCAAGTTCCTGGTCAGCTGCTGCAGGGGAACCTATTTAAGTGGTAAGCAGGCATATAGCTAACAGATTTCAGTGATTTGTGCAACAGGGGGCATGAAGGGGTGGGGGTGTCTAAAAGCTCTGTTCCAGACAGTGTGGGGCTGTGTAACAATGGTGGTGATGTACTATAGGGCCTAGTCCCCAGCACTGTCCAGAGAAAGTACCCTTGGCACATCAGGGCCTTGATTCAGAGGAAGGATGCAACTGTCTGGGTCTCAGGCTACAGGAAGTACCTGGGACTGGGGGTGATAGTGGTCTCACCTTGCTGTAGGTAGGACTTTGGCTTTTATGTCCATAGGCTCCTCTTTGAGGAATGAGGACTGCTAATGAGAGATGGGATCCATCTGACAAAGTTGGGAAAGAACATCTTTGCCAACAGGCTTGTGAATCTAGGTGAGGAAGTCTTTTTAAACTAGGTATATTGGGGGTAGTGATAACAGTTTGCAGTTAAGTGAGGGAACAAAGATTGAGGTGGTACGTATGTGGAGCTGGCTGATGGGAGCAAGAAAGCCCTTGGGAAAGATAATAAAGGTCAAAAGGGAGCCCACCTTAAATGTCTGCACACAAATATACACAGCCTGAGAAACAAACAGGAGGAACTAGAGCTCTGTGTGCAGAACAATGACACCATTGCAGTAACAAAAATGTAGTGGGAGCTTGTATGACTGGAATGCAGTGATCTATGGATACAGGCTGTTCAAGGATGACAGGTTTTGGGGGGGGGGGGGTGTTACATAAAGGACCAGCTTGGATGTCTGGAACTTTCGTATGGATTCAGTAACAGGCTAGGTGAGAATGTGTGGGTCAGGCTCAGAGGAAAGGCCAGTAAGGGTACCATCACAGGATGGTGATCAGCTCATAAAAGGCTGATCTGAACAAGTAAGGGGTTGATGCTTTGGAGAGATCAGAGCTAGGCTAGTCCCTCAAGAGGAGTCATAGGGGTGAGGCCCTGCATGACTGTGAGCCAAGCTCCATGGTGCTTGGCTCAGGAAGGCTTGAGGCAACTATAAAGGAGCAGTGAAGGGTATCTGTTCCTTAAGGGACAGGGAGCCAGGAGCTGAGCACAGGGACTGGACCAGATGATCTCCGGAGGCCCCTTACAACCTCAACTATTCTGTGATTCTCCAATACAGCTGTCAGGGCAGGGGTCTCACCAGCCAGGGCCCACCCCCACCATACCCAAACAAGGTGAACAGAACAGACCTGAAGATGGTAGCAAGGTTCAACCAAGAGTCTAGATCTTTGGGCAAGTTCTTGGTGATGAGATAGGCCTGAGGTCAAGCCAGGAAATCAATACGCAGGTCAGGTCTGAGGGTAACCAGAGTTGAACACAGCCCAGTGGTTACCAGGTAGGTCCATAGTTATAAGGCAGATCTGAGGTCAAACAGGGAAGTTGGTTCACAGGTTGGGATTCACATCAATGCAATCTATGATCAGATAGAGGCACAGCTGTGGTTGAGCTAGAGACTAGCGTTCCTACAATGTAGCTTAAGCAGGAACTGAAGGCTCAGGCCTGAGCTTAAATGGAGCTCCTGGGCCCATGGACAGAGGGTATGGGTGAAGGCCCCAGGTGAGGCTGATCAGGGCCATTAAGGCCTATTAGTGCACTTAGGGCTGTTACAGCCCTTTCCCGTCACCAGCAGATTTGAGGAGAACAGCACTTGTGCCTTCATATTCTTGATCATTATGCTCAGAACCATGTAGTCACATATGATATGCTTTATGTCTCCTCTGGCTGTATCCTTGATGCCTACTTGGAAGAGTAACAGGAGATGATGGCCTGAGGACTAGTCATGCCTTGGCAATTTCTCCATATCCTGGATCTGAGCCTCTGGCAAGCATCAAATCTCCCTAGATAGCAGGTCAGGTTGGTAGATGAGGGCCTCTGTCCCCCACATCAGGGAGTCATCTATTGCTATCACTTACTGCTTCCTTCTGGTGCTGCTGTGTGGTTGTCATGGTTTAACCCCAGTCAGCAACTAAGCACCACACAGCCACTTCCCCCTCCCCCCTCCCAGTGGGGTGGGGAGGAGGGGAAAAAAAAAAAAGTAAAACTCGTGGGTTGAGATAAGAACAGTTTAATAACTAAAGTAAAAATAAAATACACTACTAACTAAGAATAATAATAATTGTAATGAAAAGGAATACAACAAAAAAAAGAAATAACACCCAAGAAAAGACAAGTGATGCACAATGCAATTGCTCACCACCCGCTGACCAATGCCAGAGCCATGATCTGCCCCTCCCGGCCAACTCCCCCCTGTTTATATACTGGGCATGATGTTCCATGGTATGGAATACCCCTTTGGCTAGTTCGGGTCAGCTGCCCTGGCTGTGCTCCCTCCCAGCTTCTTGCACACCTGCTTGCTGGCAGAGCATGGGAGACTGAAAAGTCCTTAACTTAGGATAAGCGCTCCTTAGCAACAACTAAAACATCAGAGTGTTATCAACATCATTCTCACACTAAATCCAAAACACAGCACTGTACCAGCTACTAAGAAGAGAGTTAACTCTGTCCCAGCCTAAACCAGGACACCGGGGCAGCTGACCTGAACTAGCCAAAGTATGTAAGAAATCATTAAAAGGTACTTTCTTTGCTCTAAGCAAATTGGCTAAGTGAATAAAACTACTATAATTGTGTAGGAATGTCTAAATGTATCTCAGTCCAATTAGACACATATCCCTTCTATTGGTACCACCTCCTCCTTTGTTGTGGGCATATAACAGTCTGCAAAGCAAAATACCCGGCAGCTTGAATTCATTGATTTGTTTAAAACAATTGAGACAGACAGGCTCTCCTTATCTGTGATATAAAGGGCTGGAAGTGAAATATGCCAGTAACTTAACAGCATTACTGGAATACAAGTTTCTTATGCAGAGAAGGGGCTAATTTCCAAGCAGTTTTTGACTGGCCAGGCTGGGGGGGGAATGATTTTGGAAGGTGTGTTTGGTTTGATGGAGCATATAGTAGTTATGGAGCATATAGTAGCGTGTGGAAAAACTAGATACAAATTGTACTCTTGAAAATTAATCCTGTGGAAGTATTAAGGTTTGCTGTGACCAAACCAGGGCACGTGGAAGTAAAGGAGCTAGACAGAAGCACCCCATCCTTTTCATGGGGTGCAGTCCTTCAGGAACAGACTGCTCCAGTGTTGGTCCCCCATGAGGCCACAGGTCCTGCCAGAAAACCTGCTCCTGCATGGGCTCCTCTCCATGGGCCACAGTTTCTGCCAGGAGCCTGCCCCAGCGTGGGCTCACAGGCTGCAGCTTCCTTCAGGGCACATCCACATGCTCTGGCATGAGGTCCTCCACAGGCTGCAGGGTGGATATATGCTGGCTCAGCTTTGCCTAGCGGCAGGTCCATCTTGGAGCTGGCTGGAACTGACTGTGTCCGACATGGGGGCAGCTTCTGGCATCTTCTCACAGAAGCCACCCCTGCAGCCCCCCCCCACTACCAAAACCTTGCCATGTAAACTCAATACATATACATTTGCACCAGAACCCATCATGTGACCGTCAGCATCAGGCACCTTAACCTGGTGTTGGGTTCATCAGCCAGCACCAGCTCTGTTTACCAGAAGTGGCCCCAGAGCACTTGTATTCCCCCATTGTTATTAGACAATGCTGCAGCATTAGTTATCTCTTCAGCAAACTTCACTCCCTTAAGGGGAGTCGTTCAGTCTCTGGCATTCCTGCTTCCAGCCAGTTTAACCCCTTCTGCAGATAGGCCTTCTTGCCCTCCATGCCAGATCATTCCTTGTTCACAAATTTCCATTGCTGAGCAGTTACAATTTGAATTTCCCCTTCGTTCCCCCCTTTCATATTAGTTATTACTCACACACATTCATCATTGCAAGTCTTTCAAATTCCTCCTTATGCTTAGAATCATAGAATATCTCAAGTTGGAAGGGACCCATAAGGATCATCGAGTCCAACTCCCTGCTCCTCGCAGGACTACCTAACACTAAACCATATGACTAAGAGTGTCGTCCAGATGCTCCTTGAACTCTGACAGGCTTTGTGCCATGACCACTTCCCTGGGGAGCCTGTTCCAGTGACCGACCACCCTCTCAGTGAAGAACCTTTTCCTAAGGTCCAATCTGAACTTCCCCTGATGCAGCTTCATTCCATTTCCTCGTGTCCTATCGCTGGTCACCAGAGAGAGGAGATCAGCACCTCCCCCTCCGCTGCCCCCCTTGAGGAAAGTTGTAGACTGCGATGAGGTCACCCCTCAGCCTTCTCTTCTCTAAGCTGAACAAACCAAGCCGCTCCTTGTAAGTCTTGCCCTTGAGACCTTTCACCATCTTGGTCGCCCTCCTCTGGACACACTCTAATAGTTTGATGTCCTCCTTATATTGAGGTGCCCAAAACTGCATACAGTACTCAAGGTGGGGCCGCACCAGTGCAGTGTAGAGTGGGACAATCATCTCCCTCGACCGGCTTGCTATGCTGTGCTTGATGCACCCCAGGACCCGGTTGGCCCTTTTGGCTGCCAGGGCACATTGTTGACTCATATTCAACTTGCCATCCACCCAAACCCCCAGATCTCTTTCTGCGGGGCTGCTCTCCAGCCTCTCGTCCCCCAGTTTGTATGTATAACCAGGATTGCCCCGTCCCAGGTGCAGAATCCGGCACTCACTCTTGTTAAATTTCATACAGCTGGTGATTGCCCAGCTCTCTAGTCTAGCCAGATCTCTCTGTAAGGCCTCTCTACCCTCGAGGGAGTCCACAGCTCCTCCTAGTTTAGTATCATCGGCAAACTTAATGTTTTGTTGGGGGGTGGGGTTGGGTTTAGATTGGGGGGGGGGTGTTTTGTGTTTTGGTTTTTTGTTTTGGTTTTTAATAAGATTTCAAGTAACACTTGTGTGGAAAAGGATTCTGTCCCCATAAAACAAGGGTCTATTGCTATATGAAATGTAGGCCCTTAAGAACACAGGAAATACACTTGCCAAATGAAAGTTAAGAAAAATAGATCTGTTTTCCAAGATTTAAAAAAACAAGTTAGAACAGAATAAATAAGCTGACATTGCCCCTTAACTACTTTTGTCCAGTGTGAAGGAGAAACTTTTTATTGCCTGATTTCAGCCAATGGTGTATGTAAGGGTATGTGGAAGGAGAGTGTATGCTCCATTAAGAGTATCTGGTCAAGGACATTTTTCAACGCAAAAAGGAAGCCATAAACAAGAACATACTGGGACACAAACCTGACTGACAAATGATAAGGGAGGCAGTGATGAAAACCAAACCTGGTCAGGCACACTAATTGGTGAGGGTATGTGAGAGTGTGAGAATGTTTATTCCAGCAAGGTTATCTGATTGGGGACCTTGTCAATTGGGAAACTAAGGGAAAAAGGGGGAAACCCAAAAAAAAATATACAGACAGACCTGACAAAACAAACATGGGGACAATGACAAGAAACAAACCTTGCCAGTCACACTAATTAATGGGATATCAAGAAACTACAGGTGCCACTTCCAGGAAGATCAACCTGGACTTTGCAACTGATAAGACTATAAGCCATGGGGGAAACTTGGAGGGGTGTGGGAATTGATAGAGCTTGTATTTGGTTTACTTGGCAAGGTTTTGGTAGTGGGGAGGGGGGGCTGCAGGGGTGACTTCTGTGAGAAGAGATCAGGAGCTGCTCCCATGTTTGATAGAGCCAGTTCCAGCCAGCTCCAAGATGGACCCGCTGCTGGCCAAAGCTGAGCCAATCAGCGATGTTGGTAGTGCCTCTGTGATAACATATTTAAGAAAGGGTAAAAAATGCTGCGCAACAGCAGCTGGGAGAGAGAGGAGTGAGAAAATGTGGGAGGAACAACCCTGCAGACACCAAGGTCAGTGAAGAAGGAGGGGGAGGAGGTGCTCCAGGCACCAGAGCACAGATTCCCCTGCAGCCCATGGTGAAGACCATGGTGAGGCAGGTTGTCCCGCTTCAGCCCATGGAGGTTAACGGTGGAGCAGATATCCACCCTGCAGCCTGTGGAGGACTCCACGCTGGAGCAGGTGAATGTGCCCTGAAGGAACCTGTGACTCCGTGGGAAGTCCACACTGGAGCAGGCTCCTGGCAGGAACTGCGGCCTGTGGAGAGGAGCCCACGCAGGTGCAGGTTTTCTGGTAGGACCTGTGGCCCCACAGGGGACCCACACTGGAGCAGTCTGTTCCTGAAGGACTGCAGCCCGTGGGAGGGACCCCACATTGGAGCTGGAGAAAAGTGTGAGGAGGAAGGAGCAGTGGAGACAAAGCTTTATGAACTGACCGCAATCCCCATTTCCCATCCCCCCTGCACTGCTCAGTGGCAGGGGAGGAGGTAGAAGAGGAGAAGTTGAGAAGGTGGATTTAGTTCTGGTTTTATTTCTCACTATCCTATTCTATTTTTAATTGGCAATAAATTAAATTCATTTTCCCCAAGATGAGTCTGTTTTGCCCATGACGGTAATTGGTGAGTGATCTCACTGTCCTTATCTGAACCCACTAGCTTTTTCATCGTATTTTCTCCCTGCTGTCCTGCTGAGGAAGGAGGAGTGAGAAAGTGGCTAGGTGGGGACCTGGCAGCCAGCCAAGGTCAACCCACCACAGAGCTATACAAACCCATGAAGGGGACATGCAGGAGAAAGGGGAGCAGGGAGGAACAAAGAGGGAGGGGTAGACAGAAAAGGGTGTAAAAGGGGCCGGTCCCGTGTAAAACAGGGTCGATCAGTACACTTGTCTAGCTGAGCCCTTTGCCTGATCACCACAGTCTATCCTATCTTCTTCTATCTTATTCTTAAATATTTTCTTAACTATCTGTCTGCATAATCTCACTCTCTGTCCGGTGTGTATGTGTGCTGCAAGGACTAAGTGCCAGCTACTGGTGAGATCTATGTGTGTTTGAGTCAGACCGGGGTGTAGGCGCCCCCTGCCTGTGGTGTCAGCTACTGGAGCAAACGGGGGTCCTAGTTGGAGGGGCCATAGCCCTGTGGATCTAGGGAAGGTCCTGCAGCCTTTGTGCCCAGAATGCCAGCTACTGGGGGCACTGGCATGAGTGGACTTGGGGTCAGCCACTGGAGTCAGATCGGGGGTGTAGGCGCCTCCTGCTTGTGGTGTCAGCTACTGCAGTGAGTGGGGTCTCAGCATCAGCTGCTGGAATGAGTGGGGATCTTTAACCTCCAGCTACTGGGGTAGGAATGGTGTGTTCCCTGAAAACCAGCTACTGGGAGGGACTGTCGTGAGTGAGGGGCTCCTCAGCACCAGAGGCTGGAGCAGGACCACGCACCACAGCCCATGTGCCTGGTGTCAGCCACTAGGGCGGGGTGTGAGTGTCTGTATTGTCCCCAAACCTGGTGTGTGTGGGGAGTGTGCATGTGTATTTGCTAGCAAACTTCAAGCTGGGCTAGCCATCGAGTAGGAGACCCATGAAGCAGATAAGAGGACCTGGGATTCGGGCAGGTGTACCAGGCAGAGAGAGGGGCCATGCCGGTACTTGGAGGCTCCCCGAATGTGTGTGTGCTTGTGAATCTAGAGAGTGTTGTATATGTGCCTTCACTAGTGAACTTCTACCTCTGCCAGTCAAAGAGGAGGAAGGGGACTTGGCTGTCTATGTTTGTTTTATGTGATTCCTGTAAGTAGGTGCTGTTGAAGGCAGCGCCTTGTCTGTGGCAGTCTATGTAACTGGCCGTGTCAGTGTCCTGTGTATGTCCTATGTGTGTTTCTGGGATACGTGCTTCAGCTTTGCTACTGATTGAACCTGCAGACAGGAAAGTTGCAGCTGTGTCCCTCAGCCTGGGCAGAGGCCCTGGGTCCCCAGGCACATTGGGCTGGGCTCCAGCAGCTGGGCAGGAGGGAGTCCTGGGCCAGAGCTGCTGGAGGAGGCGGCCACTCTTAACATCCCTTAACATCGCATTCTCTACAGCAATGAACAAGTCTTTCCAACTCAGTGTAACATTTTTTATTATGAGGGAAAATATGGTGCACATAGAATATTTTTTAAATATTTGAGGTTTCATTTTGCTAGAATATCTTATCTAGGCTCCCTTTCCCATGAAAGGTTGGACCAGATGATCTTTCGAGGTCCCTTCCAATATGGGCTATTCTATGATTCTATAATAAAAAGTATAGACATCTAATACAATATATTGAGTATATTCAAAAGTGGGCTGATACTGACTGTTTGTGGACAGTTTCTCTTGTCTTGCATGATAAATTAAGCATTTAATAAAGTAACTCAGTGCATTTTTATAATAGATTTTTTTTTCTCTTTTAATGTATTTGTCTTAAACTGAGCTCTCTTATAGAAATGCTCACTGATTCCTGCCCACTCCCTACCATTAGAATGCTTGCTTTCTCTTTAAGGCCTTAAGTACTTATACCCAGTGCTTACATAAATTGTTTTGTTTGCATATAAAATGGCTGTTTTCCTCCTTCAGTCTGCCTGTTGCTATCACACCATCACAGGTACTTTGGAGCAGGAACAGTTGACTCATGAGAGCCTAGAAGCAGGTAGCATGTTGAAGCTAGTACAATAATTACAAACTAGTTAAGCGTGCAATTAATCATTCCATTGACTCAAAAAAAAAAAAGTTGTGGAGTAGAAAGTCTCTCTTTGCTCAAACATCAAGCCTTTGAAAGCAGACGAAAAGCTGTGCTTTCCTCATAAAATTCTGCTAAAGCCATTTGTGAACAGGGAGATATCAGCCCAAATGGAAAGGCTTAAAACTGGAAATGAAAACTAGCTATGACAAAGCAGAGGACAATAGCTGTGTCTGAGGCAAGGACAAACTTCTGGATTATCCTCTGTAGTTAGTGGGCTGTTGCTGCTTGAGGTAAGAAAACTTTCTAAAACTAAGGAAAAGCACAACTGTTTTAATTATGTAATGTAGGAATTTTGGGTTTTTTTGTGAGGCTTCTTGTATGGTTGAGTGCTCTCCTTTGTGAACTAACTTGTGCCTTGGCAGGCTCCAAAGCTGCTGGAACTGTGACACTCAAAATTTTGTTTATGGGCAAAGAGAAAGTACACCTTATATACATAAATAAAACCAAAAATTTATTGTTAGTGTAATTCAAATCTTGAGAGTCTAATCATTATTAGTCCGGATCTAATTGTTACAGGAAAAGAAAGAATAATAATGTAGTTAAAATTGTAACAAACACACACACCTCTTAGTTTCTATCCCTTTTCCTGGTGTTATGCTCACTCTTTCACTGCTCTTCCGGGTCCTAAGGTCAGTGGTTTCATTCTGGTGGTGGTGGGGGAGTGCTTATGGTGAGTTGTTAGCATCTGGAGTCCATGGCCAGGAGGAATATGATGTTCATGTTGATGGTTTCTTTGTTTTTTTCTTCCTCACTCTAGGATTCACTTGTGGTCATGTTTATATGTTTGCTTTTTACACCTTTCTCTTTGTTGGTGAATGAAACATGCAAGTAACCTTCATGCATAGCAGCTGATCACACCCCTGTCTTTACTGCATAGTTATCTGTTAACCAAATTACAAATGCTTGAAGTGTAAGTTATTAGCCACACAACTCCTTTTATTGATTTACTGTATTATCGCTGATAGTTTTACAGGGCCTAAAGCCTAGGAAAAGAACAATTCAAAATAATTTCTGAAAGCTTTCCTGCCCCCACCCCCCAAAACAAAGAATACTTCATGAACTTTCATGCATAACACTCCCCCCCCAAAAAAAAAAAAAAAAAGAAAAAAAGAATTAAGGCAGTCACCTGTTTGGTAGTTATGCTTGCTTTCCCTTTAAGACCTTGAATGCTTATACTCAGAAATCTCACTTTGTCAGTGCTGATGTAAAATTCTGCCACAGCCCAAATTAAACAAAAATAGTTTGCAAAAGATAAAAAAAAAAGCTGTTAATCAAGTAATTTGACAATCAGAGGAAGCTGTATTACTGTTTGAGCATTAGAGAGATCAGTTTTCATATGTTTGCAACAGAAACAAAGCAATACAAAAGCAGAAAACTTGAGTATACCAAATTTGCAAATAGAAGGTCTTTCAACAAGAAAGAACACTTTTAAAGCTTGAGATAAAATTGCTGTTTCGCTCCTTCCACCTTTCCATTTCAAGGTACACACATACATAGGCACAATCCCACTTTGCACTGGGTCAGTTTACACTGAAGTTAAATATTCAGTAGCTACCCTTATGTTGATGAATGAGATGATGTTCATGTTAAAGCTGAGCAGTAAAACGGTTGGCAAAATAGTTTGTGTAGGCTCAGTTTAAACTTGAGGTTCAGAAAGAAAGTCATCCTCATCAGAAATTGGCAGCTTCTATTTAAACTCCAAAGATAATTTAGAACCCCAAGACATTTGGAAGTTTAGTTCTTAACCCTCTGTAGTGTATCAAGCAAGAGAAGTAGCGTTCATTGGCCCCTTCTTGACTTCCATATTATACAATGTGCACAGTGAAAAATTTGATCACTGGGAGTATTAGGAAACATCAGAAATGATAGAATAAGCTACTAGACCAATATACAAATATTTTTTTACTTTGCATTTGTCTAGTTATTCCACTGTGGGTAAATTTATCCACTAGCATATAAATACTTTAACTTGTTTAGAAGTATATTCAATTGCACCAAGATTTAGATGTATTGCCATTTACCCCATAAATATTGAAGGCCGTTAATAAGACTAATTACCTTTCACACTAAGCAGCCACTAACAATATCACCCATCTCCCTACTGAAAATGTAACTGCTGCTTTGAATTATCTCCAAGTTTCATGGAGTTTCTCCATGTTATTCACAAAAAGTTCCATAAATTAATCTATTCCCAGAGACTAAATGACCTCAAATGTACAAATACCCAAGTGAATAGAGGGGCTTCAAAGGAAGGTAACATTTTTCATAACAGCTTTAGCAAGAATTCATATGTTGCATTGATTATGCCCCAGGACAGGATAGAACGATGGTAATTCAGATGGGCTCCTCTGAAAAGATGCATCAATTTTTTATCACGTTCTAGCCAGATCGTCACAAAAACTTTTGAAAAAGACTGAAATTCGCCACCAATTTGAGATTGCATGCGAGCTTTTACAACATTCATTGGGAAAAATAAGGATCCCAGCATGGCACCCAACAGCCCTCCACAGATAAAGTCATTGACCAAGTGAGTGCTATAAGAAGTCGCTTCAGGCAGACATTGTTTGATAGGTCCTCGTAGGCCAAAGAAGAGAACGTTACTGCTTCCATTCCGGAGCAGAATAGGCACCAAACCCCGATAATATTCTCTAATCCCATAGACTTTTAGTACCTTGAAAGCCTGGTAAGTGTTTGTAAATTTGTCATGATGTTTGTAGTCCTGAAGCAAAGTCTGGACTCGTTCAAAAGGTGTAAGAAGGGCTTCCGTGGTCCCTGCAAGCACTGCTGCCATGCTGCGAGTTAGAAGTTCAGGTGCACTCGTGTGACTATGGAGCAAGGAGGAGAAATCTTCATACAAGCCAAACATTAGAGCCAGGGTGGTTGTTTTTTGCATTAATGGAGGAAGGATTCCACGATAGAGATTTCGAATTCCATCTTTCTGCAGCTGATGTACTGCATCCTTTGTTTTCAAGCCATACAACTGTTGTCGAAAGAGGACCTTCTGGATGGGAAAGGTGACTGCTATATTGGTGAAGGCTGCACAATAGCCACAAAGATAATGTTTACCAGAGCTACCCTTTATGTGATGGCTGATATCTTGCTTTGAATTTGTTGGGACACAATCTTGTGAATCCATCTTTTTTTTTTTTTCCCCTTAATATATAACTTAGATTTCTTTTCCTATGTCAAAAAAAAGAAAAGAATGTGAACAAAATGGCATGTGACACAGCTTTTTTAGTTCACACACACACACATCATGTGCACACTGTTCAGCATCATACTGTTCAACATTTTACATCCTGAAGAAACTTCATCAAATTCAGTGGAACAGTGTGACAAATGCTTCATCTGATAGATGATGCAAAATGCACAATTTTCTACACCAGATCCAAGGACCTGAAAAACTAGCCATTTTTTTTTCTCCCTTTATGTTTTATTGAATAAAAACAAACTGAATTAAAACAAATAATAGACATATGAACCCCTCCAGTACCACAGTACAGCTGAAACTGTCAGGGAGAAATAGGAAGTTTACACATTAAGTTGCCAGTACAGCATGTCAAGGAATTCAAATGCTGAATGTTCTATTCTAACACTAGTAAGATACAATACAAATTACCAAGGTTTTGGGAAACACACACACACACTACACACAGCTTAGCATTACAAATTCTGATCATTCCTGCCCGTATTTCCCTGTGGCAGACAACAATGAATAATTTAAATAAGAATTTTAATTATCAGCATTAGTTTACTATAGAGAAGTAAAAGAATATAGAAAAGCTAGAGAATACATTGAGCTCTGCTAGAGTGAAGATCCTGAAGGACACAGTGAACAGAGTTTTATTAAATAAAACGGAGACTTAGTCCTCAATAGGCGATACATGATCCACCATTGTTGCATAATATTGCGCTCTCTAATGTTTTCCAAGGAACAGCACCATAGAAGTGATTTACAAAGATGAAGCATTTATCCTGATATGAAGTTATGGCAGTAGTGAGGAATTCACACTGGGGAACTTGTACCACTTCATCTATACTAATATATATTGTTCCTAGGATCAACTTAGTTCTATCTGCATATAGTAAAATAGCCACACCCACAACTAAGCTACAGTCTTATCTGGCACCCCACTTTTATATTAAGAGTTATACCAACTTCACTACTACAGTGGGTAAGAGTGTCACTCAATAATAAAACATGTAAAACACTGAGGATTCATAAGACTTTTGACAACTAGTCACCAGTTGTGTTGGCAATAGCAACTTGTGGCCAATATCACTTCTGATTTCTTTTGAGGAAAAAAAATAAGAGATCTAACTCAGTTTTATAAGGTACATATTTCTTTCTATGGAGTAGCTGGATTTATGAAGTAAGAAGCAGTTTAAAAATATAGCATTACCTTGATAATCCTCATGTAGTTTAAATAAGTTCTCATGCTTATGATTTGAGAACTTGCAATGATCAGGCAATGCAATTTTTCTCAGAAGTGTTTATGACAGACCCTTTGCTTTCAGCCGTAATTTCGCAAGGCCTAGCTGTGTCACTGTGCTGGTTTTGGCTGGGATAGAGTTAATTTTCTTCATAGTAGCTAGTATGGGGCTATGTTTTGGATTTGTGCTGAAAACAGTGTTGATAATACAGGGATGTTTTAGTTATTGCTGAGCAGTGCTTACACAGAGTCAAGGCCTTTTCTGCTCCTCACCCCACCCCACCAGTGAGTAGGCTGGGGGTGCACAAGAAGCTGGGAGGGGACACAGCTGGGACAGCTGACCCCAACTGACCAAAGGGATATTCCATACCATATGACGTCATGCTCAGCAATATAAAGCTGGGGGAAGAAGAAGGAAGAGGGGGACGTTTGGAGTGATGGCATTTGTCTTCCCAAGTAACCATTATGCGTGATGGAGCCCTGCTTTCCTGGAGATGGCTGAACACCTGCCTGCCCATGGGAAGTGGTGAATGAATTCCTTGTTTTGTTTTGCTTGTGCACGTGGCTTTTGCTTTACTTATTAAACTGTCTTTATCTCAACCCATGAGTTTTCTCACTTTTACCCTTCAGATTCTCTCCCCCATCCCACTGGGTGGGAGTGTGAGCAAGCGGCCGTGTGGTGCTTAGCTGCTGGCTGGGATTAAACCACGACAGTCCTTTTTGGCGCCCAACGTGGGGCTTGAAGGGTTCGAGATCATGACAGGTTTGATTGGAATGTGCTAGACTGAATTTATAGCTGTTATTGCTGTTTAGCTATTAATTGGCAGGCTTCTGTGCTTGCCATGGGGCTTGCTTGCCCCACTGTATATTAGAGTCTAGTGCTCGTTAGTGGCTGCTTTTTGCTTTCGTTGCTTGCTGTACTGCTGTACTGCTTATCATCTTACTCTGCTGTGCCTGGGAACATTTTGATAACAGCAATGGTCATGCGCCTGGGCTTGCAGATGGCCAGAGTATTGCTGCTGTTTCTGTGCTGCTGTACTGGACAGGCTGGAACTCCAGTGTGAACTCAAGTCGAAGGGACTGTGGATGAGTCCACGCAGGAGCAGGACACCCCGAAGCATCTGTGGCTGTGGATAAGTCCATACCAGAGCAGGTAAATCTCGAAGCGTCTGTGGCCATGGTTATGTCTGTGCCACAGCAGGTATACCTCTGAAGGGATTGTGGCCCAAGGATAAGTCCATGCTGGAGAAGGTACACCTTGAAGCACCTGTGGCTGTGGATAAGTCCATGCTGCAGCAGGTACACCTTGAAGCATCAGTGGCTGTGCATGAGGTCATGCTGGAGCACCTCAAAGCGTGTGTCCTGGTTTCAGCTAGGACAGAGTTAATTTTCTTCCTAGTAGCTGGTATAGTGCTGTGTTTTGGATTTAGTAGGAAAAGAATGTTGATAACACACTGATGTTTTCAGTTGTTGCTAAGTAGTGTTTATACTAAGTCAAGGATTTTTCAGCTTCTCATGCCCAGCCAGCAAGAAGGCTGGAGGGGCACAAGAAGCTGGGAGGGGACACCATCAGGACAGCTGACCCAAATTGGCCAAAGGGCTATTCCATACCATATGACATCATGCCCAGTATATAAACTGGGGGAGTTGGCTGGGAGGGGGGATCGCTGCTCGGGAACTAACTGGGCATCGGTCAACGAGTGGTGAGCAATTGCATTGTGCACCACTTGCTTTGTATAGTTTAATTCTTTTAGTATTGCTATTGTCATATTATTATTATCATTATCATTGTTTTTCCTTCCTTTCTGTCCTATTAAACTGTCTTTATCTCAGCTCACGAGGTTTTTTTTTCCCTGATTCTCTCCCCCATCCCAGGGGTGGGGGGCAGTGAGCGAGCGGCTGCGTGGTGCTTAGCTGCCAGCTGGGGTTAAACCACGACAGTGTGGCCATGGATAAGCCCACAACAGAGCAGGTACACCCCTGGAGGGACTGCAGCCATGGGTAAGGCCATGTTGGAGCAGGTTTACTTCTGAAGGGACTGTGGCTGTGGGTAAGGCCATGCTGGAGCAGGTATACCTCTGAAGGCATTGTGGCCCATGGAGAAGGCCATGCTGGAACAGGTGCACCTCAAAGCGACTGTGGCTGTGGATAAGTCTATGCCGCAGCAGGTATACCCCTGAAAAGACTGTGGCACATAGATAAGGCTCCACTTGGAGCAGGTACACCCCTAAGGGACTGCAGTCTGTGGATAAGTCCAAGCCGGAGCAGGGGCAAGGGGAGGAGTTCATTGCAATGTTAAACCCGATGGTCTGGTCCAAAGGGACCAGGGGTGGAGATTGTAATGGAAATACCTTTAAATTGTTGTAACTCATGATTTGAGTTGCATGTTACAGGAAGTACTATAGCAGGAACCACCTGAACCAATGGAGCCTTACAAGAAGCAGTGCAAGTGCAGCAGTGACCCGACCTGAGCTGGCTTTGGTGCCCAATAACTCCACACAACGCACCACCTCTCCTGTCCTGAGTGACCACCATAACAGATGGAGCCCAAAGTCATGGACTAAATGAACTCAATGGACATTTTGTGGACATTTTATGGACATTTTACAGGAGTGGTCCATAGACCACAAGTGGTGGAGTACATGAGCTGCTTCCCAATTAAAGTTTATTACAAGGGAATCAGTTCTCAAAAGTAATAAAAGCTTTGGATCACCTGTGTTCCCAATATGCACAAATTTCTGCAGCCATTACAATAGACAATTTCTGTGCAGAAGACACCCCCCCCCGAGGTTTCAGAACACACTACAAGGGGGCATAGGTGATTCTCTTTTTAACAGGTAACAACGAGATCATCTAGACCAGCGGTCTCCAAATTTTTTTGATCATGCACCCCATCAGTCAAAAATTTTTGAGCATGCACTCCAAATATATGTATATTTATTTATAAATTATACACATGTACTACTGTACTAATATATTATGTATGTTATAAAATATGCACAAAAATAGAAAATAAAAAGGATGATATAAAGATGAAATAAACACTATATTAAAATAATTTTTATTTTATTTATTAACAGTACAAAAATATTTTCTTCCCACATGTTGTGGTTTAACCCCAGCCAGCAACTAAGCACCACGCAGCTGCTTCCCCCTCCCTCCTCCCAGTGGGATGGGGAGGAGGAAAGAAAAAAAAAAGTAAAACTTGTGGGTTGAGATAAGAACGGTTTAATAACTAAAGTAAAAATAAAAATACACTACTAACTAAGAATAATAATAATAATAATTGTAATGAAAAGGAATAAAAAAAAAATCCACCCAAGAAAAGACAAGTGATGCACAAATGCTCACCATCCGCTGACTGATGCCAGAGCAGCGATCCACGCCTCCTGGCCAACTCCCCCCCAATTTATATACTGGGCATGACATTCCATGGTATGGAATACCCCTTTGGCTAGTTCGGGTCAGCTGCCCCGGCTGTGCTCCCTCCCAGCTTCTTGCACACCTGCTTGCTGACTGGGCATGAGAAGCTGAAAAGTCCTTGGCTTAAGATAAGCGCTACTTAGCAACAACTAAAACATCAGAGTGTTATCAACATCATTCTCACACTAAATCCAAAACACAGCACTGCACCAGCTACTAAGAAGAGAGTTAACTCTGTCCCAGCCAAAACCAGGACACCACACCACAATGGATTGTCTTGCACACCCACTTTGGAGACCACTGATCTAGACTGTATTTGTGCTGTCCTTAGAAATCTAGCCAGAGACTGAACAAAAGTCCAGCATATTCCCTGATCCAAGGTCCATCCTTTCAGGTTCCTATCACTTCCATACCATCCTGTGGTATATAACATCTAATCCTTCTAAGAAGACTAAGAGTTCAGCAAATTTACCTGCCTAAATGACCATGGTCTTCAGAATGCCAAGACTCTACCCACTAGATTGAATACACACAAGGGAAAGAAAAAAAAAATATTTTGTACCCAACATTCTTTTATATCTCTGTGTTCATAACACTGGTGAGAGATGTTATGCTGTGTGATAAAAAGCTCATCTGCACACCCACAAAGGAGAACAGAGAGACAATGGCAGGTGGAGGAGCCCAAATAATATCCTGCCCTGGCTCCTCCCAGGCCCATCACAGGAGAGCTATCAGCCCATCAAAGACCCATCTCCACAAGTCCAGAAGAGCACAGAGGCACAAAGGCAGGTGGGCAACTCAAATTAGGGACTCAGAAATAGACACCCTGTCTGAGCCCCTCCCAGAACTGTCCTAGGAGAGCCTCAGCCCCAGTATCCAGATGCAATATCCATCAAGATGAGTACAGCTAACAGAGGCAGCCAACAGATGCAGCAATTTGCACAGCAGTCTCTGGATTCTACTTTGGGAGCTTCTGAGGACAGGGTCCAGGATCATCAGGGAACTCCTGAGAACCCTCTGAGAAACTTGAGGATGCCTGCTGCTGCCAAATAAGGACAAGGTAAGGGGAGCCACAAGGATGTGGGCCTGAGGAAGCTCTAGCAGCTTCTAACAAGCATGATCAGCTGCCCTTGACCCAAGGTGCCTGGAGCCTTTGTTACAGCTACCTGCTGATTAGAGAGGGTCAAACCCCCTTTTAGCTGGTGCTAGGGAGAGGCCTATAAAAGAGCCAGGCCTGGAGTACAGCCTTCCAGAGGCAACAGCTGTTGCAGAGGGGGATCTTCATCACAGTTCAAACCAGCCTATATGTTCTCAGGTATGGTGGTGACATGCCATAGGGCATATTCCTCAGCAGGTATTAGAGCAGCTGTCCCTGCCAGGGCAGAGGCTTTGATAGAGCTTTAGATGGTGGATGCAGCCTTGCAAGTATAGGCTGTAGGGAGTGCCTGGGGCCTTTCCCTGAGGCTGGTAGAGGTGGCCTTCTTTCCTGCAGTCACCAAGTGGAGGAGTTACAGGAGGAAGTCGGCAGGCTGTGCAGCATCACAGATAGAGTCAGGATTTTCTCAGAGACACAACAGCTTCAAGAGCCCTGGATTCCAGCTGCAGTGGAAACACAGGCAAGAGTCTGTCCCTAGCAGAATGGCAAGTGCAACCTCTGGGGAAGGTGAAAAATGAAAGCTGGTGACTTCTGGCAACAAGAGGAAGGCTACCGGCTCCACCTGAAGGCTTGCAACTATGGAACAGATTCACTGCCCTCAAAGCTGAGGAGGAGTTGGGTGTGCTTTCAAGCAAAGCATCTAGGCCAACTGACCCTAAACCATGCAAGATCACCAGGAGGAAGTGGTGAGTGATGGTAGTGGGTGACTCCCTGCTGCAAGGGATGGAGGCACCCATCTGCTGACCTGACCTGTCATATAGAGAGGTTTGCTGCTTGCCAGAGGCCTGGATCTGGGATGCTATGGAGAGACTGCTGAAGCTTGTCTGACCCTTCTTCCATGCAGGCACAAATGATACTGCCAGGGGCAACCTGGAGTCAAAAGTGACTACAGAGCTCTGGGGGTGATAATCAGGGGTATGGGGGCCTAGGTGGTGTTCTCCTTGATCCTGCCAGTGAGGGGAAAGGGTGTGAGGAGGAGGGGACTGATACTTGTGGAGCTGGTGACAGCAACAGGGTTTTGGTTTCTATGACCATGGGTCCCTGTTTAAGGATGAACATCTGCTTGGGAGAGATGGGATCCACCTCACTAAGCAGTGTAAAAGCATCTTTGCCAGCAGGATGGCTAACCTCATAAGGAGGGCTTTAAACTAGGAACGGGGAGGGAGAGAGTTATCAGCAGCTCTGTGAGAGAGTGATGGACAGTGCTGACGAGCAAAGGGCCTAGGGTGATGTGACTGAAAGGGATCACAAAATCAACAAAACGGGGCTTAAGTAGGGTCTCCTCCAGCATTGGTATGTAAGCAAGGAAGTGCCTACAAGGCACTGATGTGGGAGGGAAACAGACCCTTTCTGGGAAATCAGCATGCTGTGGTGCCTCTCTGAAGTGCCTGTACACTAATGCATGCAGTATAGGGAATAAACATGATGAGTTAGAGATCTGTGTGCAGTTGCAGGGCTAGGATCTTGTTGGGATCATGGAGACATGGTGGGATGGCTCCCATGAGTGGAGTGTTGCAATGGAGGGATACAGGCTCTTTAGGAAGGACAGGATGGGAAGACAAGGAGGAGTTGCCCTTTATGTGAGAGAGCAGCTGGAATGCATGGAGTTCTGCCTGGGGATGGATGATGAGCCAACTGAGAGTTTATGGATAAGGATTAAAGAGAGGACAGTTAAAGATGACATTGTAGTGGGTGTCTGATATAGGCCACCTGACCAGGAAGAACAAGCAGATGAGGCCTTCTATAGATAGCTAGAAGTAGCCTCACATTTGCAGGCCCTGGTCCTCATGGGGAACTTGAGCCACCCTGATATCTGCTGGAGAGACAGCACAGCAGGGCACAAGCAATCCAGGAGGTTCCTGGAGAGCATCGATAACAGCTTCCCAACCCAAGTGATAGAGGAGCCAATGAGGAGAGGTGCTCTGATGGACCTCATATTCACCAACAAGGAGGGGCTTGTTGGGGATGTGAAGGCCAAAGGCAACCTTGGCTGCAGTGACCATGAAATGGTGGAGTTCAGGATCCTGAGGGCAGGGAGCAGGGCAAAAAACAAGATCACAACCCTGGACTTCAGGAGAGCAGGCTTTGGCCTCTTCAAAGATCTGCTTGGTAAAGTCCCATGGGATAAGGCCCTGGAGGGAAGAGGGGCCCAGGAAAGCTGGTTGATGATATTCAAGAATCACCTCCTCCAAGATCAAGAGAGCTCCATCCCAACAAGCAGTAAGTCAGGCAAAAATGCCAGGAGGGCTGTGTGGATGAACAAGGAGCTCCTGGCCAAACTCAAATACAAAAAGGAAGCATACAGAAGGTGGAAGCAGGAACAGGTAACCTGGGAGGAATACAGAGACACTGTCTGAGCATGCAGAGACATGTTAGGAAAGCTAAAGCCCAAATGGAATTAAACTTGGCAGGGATGTCAAAGACAACAAGAAGGGCTATAAGTACATAGGTGACAAAAGGAAGACTAGGGAAAATGTGGGCTAGCTGCTGAATGGGGCAGGGGCCCTGGTGACACAGGACATGGAGAAGTCTGAGGTACTGAATGCCTTCTACACCTCAGTCTTTACAAGCAAGACTGCCCTTCAGGAATCCCAGGTCCCAGACACCAGGGAAAAAGGCTGGAGCAAGGAAGACTTACCCTTGGTGGAAGAGGATCAGATCAGGGAATACTTAAGCAAACTGGACATACATAAGCCCATGGGCCCTGATGGGATACACCCACAAGTGCTGAGAGCTGGCTGATGTCATTGTGAGGCCGCTCTCAATACTCTTTGATTGATCATGGTGATTGGGAGAGGTGCCTGAGGACTGGAGGAAAGTAAATGTCACTCCTATCTTCAAAAAGGGCAAGAAGGAGGACCCAGGGAACTACAGGCCGGTCAGCCTCACCTCGATCCCTGGGAAGGTGATGGAGCAGCTAATCTTGGAAACCACTTCCAGGCACATGAAGGACAAGAAAATCATCAGGAGTAGTCAGCATGGATTCACCAAGGGGAAGTCATGCTTGACCAACTTGATAAACTTCTACAATGAAACGGCTGGCTTGGTAGACAAAGGGAGAGCAGTGGACATTGTCTACGTAGACTTCAGTAGGGCTTTTGACACCATCTCCCATAAGATTCTCATAGGGAAACTGTTGAAGTACAGGCTGGATGAGCTGACAGTGAGGTAGAATGAAAACTGGCTGAACAGCCAGGCCCAGAGGGTGGTGATCAATGGCACAAAGACTAGTTGGAAGACAGTAACTAGCGGTGTACCCCAGGGGTCAATACTGGGTCCAATCCTGTTTAACAGCTTCGTTGATGATCTGGATGCTGGGGCAGAGTGTACCCTCAGCAAGTTTGCTGATGACACCAAACTGGGAGGAGTGGCTGATACACCATCATGCTGCCACCCAGAGGGACCTGGACAGGCTGGAGAAATGGGCTGACAGGAACCTCATGCAGTTCAACAAGAAGTGTCACGCCCTGCACCTGGGGAGGAACAACCCCAGGCACCAGTACAGGCTGAGGGCTGACCAGCTGGAATGCAGCTCTGCAGAGAAGACCCTGGGGGTCCTAGTGGACATCAAGTTGAACATGACCCAGCAATGTGCCCTTGCAGCAAAGAAGGCTAATGGTATCCTGGGCTGCATGAGGAGGAGTGTTGCCAGCAGGTCAAGGGAGGTGATCCCGCCCCTTTATTCAACACTGTTGAGGCCACACCTGGAGTCCTGTGTCCATCTCTGGGCTCCCCTAGTACAAGATTGTACTGGTTTCGGCTGGGACAGAGTTAACTCTCTTCTTAGTAGCTGGTACAGTGCTGGGTTTTGGATTTAGTGTGAGAAGGATATTGATAGCAACAACTAAAACATCAGAGTGTTAAGTAGCACTTATCTTAAGCCAAGGACTTTTCAGTCTCCCGTGCTCTGCCAGCAAGCAGGTGTGCAAGAAGCTGGGAGGGAGCACAGCCGGGGCAGCTGACCTGAACTAGCCAAAGGGGTATTCCATACCATGGAACGTCATGCCCAGTATATAAACAGGGGGGAGTTGGCCGGGAGGCGCGGATCGTGGCTCGGGAACTAACTGGGCATCGGTCAGCGGGTGGTGAGCAATTGCATTGTGCATCACTGTTTTTGGGTTTTTTTTTCCCTTCCCCCCCTTCCTTTTTTGTTATATTCCTTTTCATTACTATTATTATTATTATATTTCATTATTACTATTGTTAGTATTATATTTTACTTTAGTTATTAAACTGTTCTTATCTCAACCCACGAGTTTTACTTTTTTTTTCTCTTTCCTCCTCCTCACCCCACTGGGAGGGGAAAGGGGGAAGTGGCTGCGTGGTGCTTAGTTGCTGACTGGGGTTAAACCACGACACTGGGATACAGTTAATTTTCTTCATAGTAGCTTGTATGGGGCTATGTTTTGGATTTGTGCTGAAAACAATGTTGATAATACAGGGATGTTTTCGTTATTGCTGAACAATGCTTACACAGTGTCAAGGCCTTTTCTGCTTCTTATGCTGCCCTGCCAGTGAGTAGGCTAGGGGTGCACAAGGAGTTGGGAGGGGACACAGCTGGGACATCTGACCCCAACTGGCCAAAGGAATATTCCATACCATATGACATCGTGCTCAGCAATAAAACCTAGGGGAGGAGTTTGCTGGGGCGGCCATTGCTCGGGGACCAGCTAGGCATTGGTAGTCTGGTGGTGAGCAATTGTTGGTTTTTTTCATCACTTGTTTTCCTTGGTTTTGCTTTTCTTTGTTTGTTTTTCTTTTTTCTTTTTTCTTATTAAACTGTCTTATATGAACCCACGAGTTTTCACACTTTTACCCTTCTGATTCTCTCCCCCATCCCACTGAGACGGGGAAGTGAGTGAGTGGCTGTGTGGTGCCTACTGAGGTTAAACCATGACAGTCTATTTTGGGACCAACGTGGGGCTTGAAGGGTTTGAGATAACGACAGATTTGACCAGAGTGTATTGGAGGGAACTTATAATTATTATATCTGTCAGTTGCTGGTCATGATGTTGACTTATCTGTTCTCGACATTGGTTTATCTGATCCATGCAATGCTCCCTTTTTTTGCTGTACATCAAATTTGAGAGCTTGTTAAAGGCTGGTTTTAGCTTTTGCAGTTTGCTGTGCTTGGTGGTGTTTTGCCTGGGAGAATTATGATAACAGCACTGGCCTTGAGCCTAATCTGGTATTTGGGCCCTGCATTGATGCCTTCCCTGTACTTCAGGAACCATCTCATGGAGATAATTAACAATTACACTTTTCCCCTTTTCTCCTCTGAGAGGCATTTGGTGGAGGAAAACCCGAATGGAACCTTCCCCTTCTTCTCCTGTGGGGTAGATGTTTTCTCCCTTGTTACAATAACTCTTCAGTATCTTGAACATCCTTGGGTAACCAAAATACTATCGATACTTCTCAAGAATATTTTTTTTTGCTCTTTCTAAGGTTAACCAACTATTTAGGAATATCACCTAGGGATATGCCCCGAGGCAGTGTGGTATCCTGGTTTTGGCTGGGACAGAGTTAACTTTCTTCTTAGTAGCTGGTACAGTGCTGTGTTTTGGATTTAGTGTGAGAATGATGTTGATAACACTCTGATGTTTTAGTTGTTGCTAAGTAGCGCTTATCCTAAGCCAAGGACTTTTCAGTTTCCCATGCTCTGCCAGCAAGCAGGTGTGCAAGAAGCTGGGAGGGAGCACAGCCAGGACAGCTGACCCGAACTAGCCAAAGGGATATTCCATACCATGGAACGTCATGCCCAGTATATAAACAGGGAGGAGTTGGCCAGGAGGGGTGGATTGCTGCTCAGGCATCAGTCAGCGGGTGGTGAGCAATTGCATTATGCATCACTGGGGGTTTTTTTTCTCCTTTTTTTTCCTTCTTCTTTTTTTGTTATATTCCTTTTCATTACTATTATTATTATTATTATATTTCATTATTATTATTGTTAGTATTATATTTTAGTTATTAAACCATTCTTATCTCAACCCACGAGTTTTACCTTTTTTCCTGATTCTCCTCCCCATCCCACTGGGAGTGTGGGGGGGAGAGAGGGAGCGGCTGCATGGTGCTTAGCTGCTGGCTGGGGTTAAACCACGACATGTGGTTATGGGTGGCAAGGCGTGTGGGAGAATATGGGCAGGTACCTAGAACGGTTGTCACATGGTCTGGAACTTCACTCCCAAACAAGTGTGAGATCCTGATGAAGTGATGGAATGTTTGAAAAAAAGATGCCCTGGCCCTGGCTATGCCAAAGAGACACAACTTCTCACACTGTGCTGGCGCCTGGCCTATGCCTACCGAGCACTATTCAGCACTATTCAGCACCCTCAAAGAGAAGAGAGGGTTTCTGGATCTGAAGACATACAAACATACACTGTGGCTAAACCAGAGACCCAGCCCTCAACTATATCTGTCACCCGGAGAGTCAAGAAGAAACAATGGAAGCAGAGATCAACTCGTTTAGTAAGGGAAGAAGAAGCTTCTCCTAAAAGGGAGCAGGAGGGAGAATCAGAAGAGGCAGCCTGTTCTGCAGAGGGGCAGTCACAAGAACAGGAGAGTGAAGAGACTGAAATCATAAATGAGACAGAAACCACCTGATCCCTGTCCTTGAGTGAGCTGTGAGATATGTAAAAAGATTTCAGCTGTCAACCAGGCAAGCAAATTATCAGCTGGTTGCTCTGATGCTGGGATATTGGAGCCAATAGTCAGGAAATAGAGGGTAAGGAAGCCTGGCAGCTGGGATCTCTTGCTAGGGATAAGGCCATTGACAAAGGGATTGGAAAAGGGGCAACAGTCCTCAGCCTCTGGAGGCGCCTCCTGTCAAGCGTGAAGGAAAGGTATCCCTTCAAGGAAGATCTTGTAAATTACTGAGGCAAGTGGACCACCATTGAGGGAGGTATCCAGTATCTGAGGGAATTAGCGGTGGTGGAGGTGATCTATAGCAACCAGGTCAATAACCAGGCATCCAAAGACCCGGATGAAATCCGGTGCATGCGGTCCATGTGGCGAAAGTTTGTACGAAGTGCACCGACATCATATGCCAGCACCCTGGTGATAATGAGCTGGACAGACACGGAGGCACCAACTGTGGCTGGATTGGCCAGCCAACTCCAGCAATTTGAAGAGAATCTCTCTTCCTCCCTACAGGCCTGCGTCTCGGCTGTGGAGAGACTGTTCCAACAGTTCCAGCAATTCAAAGAGAATATGTCTTCTTCCTCGCCCATACTGACAAATATCTCAGCTATTAAGAGCCACACTTTTTCTGCTCAAGAGAAAGGGTACTGCTGGCGCACACCATGTGCCACACTGTGGTTCTATCTGTGCAACCACAGGAGGACATGAGGAAGTGGGATAGTGAACCTACCTTGAAACTAGAAGCTTGGGTATGGGAATTGCAAGACAAAACAACAGCCAAAAGGCATCCATCCAGGAAATTTACTGCTCCAGTTTCTATGGAGCAGAGTAGAAGGGAAGATCTTACTTCTGAACCTAATAAAGGGACTTCTGGTTTGCAGTTACAAAAATCAAGTAATGAATACTCTGTCCAGGAATAAAAGGGTCCTGCCTCCAGCCAGGCAGATGAAAGAGATGACTGGGTTTATTGGACCCAGTGGACAGTGATGATCCAGACGAAGTCCAATGCACATGACTCATGCAGCGGAAGTTTACACGGAGCGCACCATCGTCGTATGCCAACGCATTGGCAGTAATGGACTGGAAAGATGAAGAGGGACCAACAGTAGATGAATTGGCTGGCTGACTCCGGCAATACAAAGAAAGTCTCTCTTTCTCCCTCGTCTCAGCTGTGGAGAGACTGCCAGACATACTAGCTGAGAAACTGTCCCAAGAGTTCCAGCAATTTGAGGATAAGTTCTGCCTCCCACCTGTACGGACCAGTATCTCGGCTATTAGGAGTAGGTATTCCTCTGCTCAAGAGAGAGAAGATAGAAGATTGACACCATGGGGTACCCTGTGGTCTTACCTGCATGACCATGGAGAGGATATGAGGAAGTGGGATGGAAAACCTACCTTGGTACTAGATGCATGGGTACGTGAATTGCAAGGAAAAACAATCAATCACAAATGAGGGTTCTTCCAGGAAAATTGCTGCTCCAGTCTCCAGTGGGCAGTGTGAGTGGTGTGCCAGACAGAGTGGAAGGGCTGATCTTACTCCCGATCCTATGAGAAGGAATTCTAATCCATTTTTACAAAAGGTGAGTGGAGAATCCTATGACCAGGACTAGAAGGGCCCTGCCTCCAGCCAGGTGGAGGAAAGGGACAACCAGGTTTACTGGACTGTGTGGATTCAATGGCCTGGCACATCACACCCACAGGAGTATAAAGCCCTAGTAGACACCGGTGCACAGTGTACTCTAATGCCATCAAGCTATAAAGGGGTAGAACCTATTTGTATTTCTGGGATGACAGGGGGATCCCAACAGCTAACTGTATTGGAGGCTGAAGTGAGCCTAACTGGGAATGAGTGGCATCCTATTGTGACTGGCCCAGAGGCCCCATGCATCCTTGGCATAGACTACCTCAGGAGAGGGTATTTTAAGGACCCAAAGGGGTACTGGTGGGCTTTTGGTATAGCTGCCTTGGAGATGGAGAAGATTAAACAGCTGTCCACCTTGCCTGGTCTCTCTGAGGACCATTCGGTTGTGGGGTTGCTGAGGGTTGAAGAACAACAGGTGCCAATTGCTACCATGACAGTGCACCAGCGGCAATATCGCACCAACCGAGACTCCCTGATTCCCATCCATAAGCTGATTTGATGACTGGAGAGCCAAGGAGTGATCAGCAAGACTTGCTCACCCTTTAATAGCCCCATATGGCCAGTGAGAAAATCTAACGGAGGGTGGAGGCTAACAGTGGACTATCGTGGCTTGAATGAAGTTATGCTGTCGCTGAGTACTGCCGTACCGGACATGCTAGAGCTCCAATATGAATTGGAGTCGAAGACAGCCAAGTGGTACACCACAATTGATATTGCTAATGTATTTTTCTCAATCCCTCTGGCAGCAGAGTACAGGCCAGTTTGCTTTCACATGGAGGGGTATCCAGTACACCTGGAATCGACTGCCCCAGGGGTGGATACACAGTGCTACCATTTGCCATGGACTGATCCAGACTGCACTGGAACAGGGTGAAGCCCCTGAACACCTGCAATACATTGATGACATCATTGTGTGGGGCAACAGAGAGGCAGAAGTGTTTGAGAAAGGGAAAAGAATAATCAAAATCCTTCTGAAAGCCGGTTTTGCCATAAAACAAAGTAAGGTGAAGGGACCTGCACAGGAGATTCAGTTTTTAGGAATAAAATGTTAAGATGGATGTCGTCATATCCCAATGGATGTGATCAATAAAATAACAGCTATGTCTCCACCAGCCAACAAAAAAGAAACACAAGCTTTCTTAGGTGTTGTGGGTTTTTGGAGAATGCATATTCCAAATTACAGTCTGATTGTAAACCCTCTCTATTGAGTGACCTGGAAGTATGGTTTCGAATAGGGCCCAGAGCAGTGACAGACCTTTGAACAAATTAAATGAGGGAGAGTTCGTGCAATAGCCCTTGGGCCAGTCCAGACAGGACAAGATGTGAAAAACGTGCTTTACACCTCAGCCAGGGATAACAGCCCCACCTGGAGTCTCTGGCAGAAAGCACCTGGAGAGACTCGAGGTCGACCTCTAGGGTTTTGGAGTCGGGGATATCGAGGATCTGAGGCCTGTTACACTCCAGCTGAAAAAGAAATATTAGCAGCATATGAAGAGGTTCGAGCCGCTTCAGAAGTAGTTGGTACTGAAGCACAGCTCCTCTTGGCACCACGATTGCCTATGCTGGGCTGGATGTTCAAAGGGAGGGTCCCTTCTACACATCATGCAACTGATGCTACGTGGAGTAAGTGGGTTGCACTGATCACGCAACGGGCTCGAATGGGAAATCCCGACCACCCAGGAATCCTGGAAGTGATCATGGACTGGCCAGAGGGCCGAAACTTCAGAGTGTCACCAGAGGAGGTGACTCGTGCTGAAGAGGCCCCAATGTATAACAAATTACCAGAAAATGAAAAGCAATATGCTGTTTATTGATGGCTGTCTTTAGATATTGCTGAATGAGATAAATGGCCAGTGCTCTGTCTCTATACTGACTCATGGATGATGGTGTCGTGGTTTAACCCCAGCCAGCAACTAAGCACCACACAGCTGCTTCCCCCTTCCCCCTCCCAGTGGGGTGAGGAGGAGGAAAGAGGGGAAAAAAAAAGTAAAACTCATGGGTTGAGATAAGAACAGTTTAATAACTAAAGTAAAATATAATACTAACAATAGTAATAATGAAATATAATAATAGTAATGAAAAGGAATATAACAAAAAAGGAGGGGGAGGAAGGGAAAAAAACAAACAAACAAACAAACAAACAAAAAAAAAACCACCAGTGATGCACAATGCAATTGCTCACCACCCGCTGACCGATGCCCAGTTAGTTCCCGAGCCACGATCCACCCCTCCCGGCCAACTCCCCCCTATTTATATACTGGGCATGACATTCCATGGTATGGAATACCCCTTTGGCTAGTTCAGGTCAGCTGCCCCGGCTCTGCTCCCTCCCAGCTTCTTGCACACCTGCTTGCTGGCAGAGCATGGGAAACTGGAAAGTCCTTGGCTGAAGATAAGCACTACTTAGCAACAACTAAAACATCAGAGTGTTATCAACATCATTCTCACACTAAATCCAAAACACAGCACTGTACCAGCTACTAAGAAGAAAATTAACTCTGTCCCAGCCGAAACCAGGACAGATGGCAAATGCCCTATGGGGATAACTACAGCAATGGAAGCAGACCAAGTGGCAGCACAGAGGTAAACCCATCTGGGCTGCTGAATTGTGGCAAGATATTGCTGCCGAGGTGGAGAACCTGGTTGTAAAAGTATGTCACGTAGATGCTCACATACCCAAGAGTCATGCCACTGAGGAATATCGAAACAATGAGCAGGTGGACCAGGCTGCTAAGATTGAAGTGGCTCAGGTGGATCTGGACTGGGAACATAAGTGTGAGCTATTTACAGCTTGATGGGCCCATGACACATCAGGACATCTAGGAAGGGATGCAACATACAAATGGGCTCATGATCGAGGGGTGGACTTGACTATTGATGCAATTGCACAGGTTATCCATGAATGTAAAACGTGCGCCATAATCAAACAAGCCAAGCGGCTAAAGCCTTTTTGGCATAGAGGATGATGGCTGAAATATCAATATGGGGAAGCCTGGCAGACTGATTATATCACACTACCATGAACCCGCCATGGCAAGAACCACATGCTTACAATATTGGAAGTGACTACTGGATGGTTGGAAACATACCCTGTGACCCATGTCACTGCCCGAAACACTATATCTTGGGCCTTGAAAAGCAAGTTTTATGGCAACACGGCACCCCTGAAAGAATTGAATCAGACAATGGGACTCATTTCCGAAACAACCTCATAGACACCTGTGCCAAGGAGCATGGCATTGAGTGGGTGTATCATGCACCAGCCTCCGGGAAAACTGAAGGATACAATGGACTGTTAAAAACTACACTGAGAGCAATGGGTGGTGGGACATTCAAGCATTGGGATACACATTTGGCAGAAGCCACTTGCTAGTTAACACTACAGGATCTACCAATCAACTTGGCCCTGCCCAATTGAAACCTCTATGTACTGTGAAAGGAGATAAGGTCCCTGTAGTACACATAAGGAACTGGCTGGGAAAGTCTGGGTTACTCCTGCCTCAGGCAAAGGCAAACCCATTCATGGGATTACTTTTGCTCAAGGACCTGGATGCACTTAGTGGGTGATGCGGAAGGATGGGGAAGTCTGATGTGTGCCTCAAGGAGCTTTAATCTTGGGTGAAAATAACCCATGATTTGAGTTGTATGATGCCATTGCTGTATGATGCCAGTGTTATATGATGCTGTATGTCGCCACTGCTGTGGCTGCCATAGGTCAAAGGTATTATAGCAGGACTCACCTGAACCAATGAAGACTGAATCTCGTGAGGAACCAGGCAAGTGCAGTGGTGATGCAACTTGAGGTGGCTTCAGTGTGCAACAATCCAACACAACACACCATCTCTCCGTTCCTGAGTGACCCCCATAACAGATGGAGCCCAAAGTCATGGAATAAATTAATTCAATGGATACTTTATAGGCATTTTATGAACATTTTAGAGGGCTGGCCCATAGACTAAGGGAATGATATCAGTATATATATCAAAGGATGGGAAAGGGGGTGGTGGTTAATGATGATGTATTGGATAGAGTGGGACCTGAGCATGATGTAAATGGTATGGAATAAGGGGTGGAGAATGTACTGGTTTTGGCTGGGATGGAGTTAATTTTCTTCATAGTAGCTTGTATGGGGCTAGAGAAGAGAAGAGAAGAGTAGTTCAGTTGGAAGGGACCTACAACGATCATCTAGTCCAACTGCCTGACCACTTCAGGGCTGACCAAAAGTTAAAGCATATTATTAAGGGCATTGTCCAAATGCTTCTTAAACACTGACAGGCATGGGGCATCGACCACCTCTCTAGGAAGCTTCTTCCAGTGTTTGACCACTCTCTCGGTAAAGAAATGCTTCCTAAAGTCAAGTCTGAACCTCCCCTGGCGCAGCTTTGAGCCATTCCCATGCGTCCTGTCACTGGATACCAGGGAGAAGAGATCAGCACCTCCCTCTCCACTTCCCCTCCTCAGGAAGCTGTAGAGAGCAATGAGGTCACCCCTCAGCCTCCTTCTCTCCAAACTAGACAAACCCAGAGTCCTCAGCTGCTCCTCATAGGACATGCCTTCCAGCCCTTTCACCAGCTTTGGTGCCCTCCTCTGGATGCATTCAAGGACCTTCACATCCTTCTTAAATTGTGGGGCCCAGAACTGCACACAGTACTCAAGGTGAGGCCACACCAACGCTAAATACAGCGGGATAATCACCTCTTTTGATTGGCTGGTTATACTGTGTTTGATGCACCCCAGGATGCGGTTTGCCCTCTTGGCTGCCAGGGCACACTGCTGACTCCTATTGAGCCTGCTGTCGACCAGCACCCCCAGATCCCTTTCTGCAGGGCTGCTCTCCAGCCACTCCCCTCCCAATCTATACTTGTGCCTGGCATTACTCTGTCCCAGGTGCAGAATCCGGCATTTGTTCTTGTTAAATTTCATGCCACTGATGATTGCCCAATGCTCCAATCTATCTAGATCCCTCTGCAAGGCTTCTCGTTCCTCGAGAGAGTCAACAGCACCTCCCAGTTTAGTATCCTCAGCAAACTTGCTAAGGGTGCATTCAACTCCTGCATCCAGATCGTTGATAAATATATTGAGCAGCACCGGCCCTAGAATTGAGCCCTGAGGAACACTGCTGGTGACCGGTTGCCAGCCAGATGTAGCCCCATTCACTACATCCCTTTGAGCCCTGCCCTTCAGCCAGTTCTTCACCCAGCGCACTGTGTACCTGCTCATCTCACAGTTGGACAACTTGTCCAGAAGGATGCTGTGAGGGACTGTATCAAAAGCCTTACTGAAATCCAGAAAAACTACATCCACCGCCTTCCCTTCATCCACTAGGCAGGTGACCTTATCGTAAAAGGATATTAAATTAGTTAAACAGGACTTTGTGAACCCATGTTGACTGTGCTTGATAATTGCATTGTCCTTTAAATGCCTTTCAGTAGTACCCAGTATGATCTTCTCCATAGTTTTTCCAGGTACTGAGGTTAGACAAACAGGTCTGTAGTTTCCTGGGTCTTCCCTCATGCCCTTCTTGTAAGTTGGAATAATGTTGGCTAGCTCTGAGTCAGCGAGGGCCTCCCCAGACTTTGTTTTGGATTTGTGATGAAAACATTGTTGATAACACACTGATGTTTTAGTTATTGCTGAGCAGTGTTTACACAGCGTCAAGGCCTTCTCTGCTTCTCACGCTGCCCCGCCAGCAGGTAGGCTGGGGGGTGCACAAGAAATTTGGAGGGGACACAGCTGGGACAGCTGACCCCATCTGACCAAAGGAATATTCCATACCATATGACGTTGTGCTCAGCAATAAAACCGGGGGGGGGGAAGTTTGCTGGGGCTGCCATTGTTTGTGAACTGGCTGTGCATCAGTCAGCTGGTGGTGAGCAATTGGGGGTTTTTTTTCAGCACTTGTTTTTCTTGGTTTTGCTTTTCTTTGTTTTTTTTTCCTTTTCTTTGTCTTTTTTCTTATTAAACTGTCTATCATCTCAAACTATGAGTTTTTGCACTTTTACCCTTCCGATTCTCTCCCCCATCCCACTGGGACGAGGGAGTGAGCAAGCAGCTGTGTGGTGCTTAGCTGCCTAACGGGGTTAAACCACAACAGAGAGAGACATGGACATACTAGAGAGAGTTCAACGAAGGGCCACAAAGATGATTAAGGGACTGGAGCATCTCTCATATGAGGAAAGGCTGAGAGAGCTGGGACTTTTTAACCTAGAGAAGGGAAGGCTCAGAGGGATCTTATCAATGTATATAAACATCTGCAGGGAGGGTGCAAAGCAGATGGAGCCAGGCTCTTTTCAGTGGTGCCCAGTGACAGGACAAGAGGCACAAGCTGAAACACAGGAGATTCTGTCTGAACATAAGGAAATGCTTCTTTACTGCGAGGGTGACCGAACACTGGAACAGGTTGCCCAGAGAGATTGTGGGGACTCCCTCCTTGGAGATATTCAAAAGCCATCTGGACATGGTCCTGGGCAACCTGCTCTTGCAAACAGGTGGCCCTGTTTGAGCAGGGAGGTTGGACAAGAGGTCCCTTCTAACCTCAACCATCTTGTGAATCAATGGGCAGCTCCCCCAAGCACCTTTTGGACTGTGGTTGGTAACTGTCATAATGTATTCCATACCCCTAGGGATGCAGGGGAAGAGCCTTTTGGGATTGCACAAGACTTATGGGATGTTTAGGGGAGGAACCAAAGGTGGGGAACCAAAGGGATCTAGGAGACTTGGGGAGGAACAAGTGTGGGGAAAATAGAGGGATAAGGGGATAAAAAAGGCCAATTGTGTGTAAGCAGGTGGCCGGTCAGTATGCTTGTCTGGCCATGCCCTGTGCCTGACCAATGCAGCCTGTCCTGTCTTGTCATTAAATTCCATTTCTAACTAATTTCCTGGGTGAGGGGCTCTCAATTCTGTGTGCATGTGTGTATGTACAAAGATCTAAGTGCCACCAACTGCAGTGGGGATCACAGGCCATGTGTCCGTAGTGCCAGCAACTGGAGCGAGCAAGTGAGGATATGTAAGTCAGTGCATGATCGCTAGCGACTATCAAATCAGAATAGCCAGCAAGTAGGTGAAGTGGCTTGGGAGTCAGGTATGCATGTGTCTCTAAGGGTGAGGCACCTGGAGGAATTGGCTATCAGGGGGACCAGGGGGTCCAAGCCAACTGCTGAAGAGACTGTGGGGTCTGGGGGTGGAATAAAAGACTCATTTGTGTGTGTGTGTGTGTGTGTGTGTGTGTTTCTGTGGGAGGCAACTGGGGAGACTGGGGGGATCCAGGGGCCAGCTACTGGGTAGATCGAGTGTCTAAGCCCAGCTACTGGGGGATCCAGTGTGTGTATGTGTGTATTGCGAATTGTATTGTGAATGTGTCTAACCATTTAAAGCTAAAGTACATGAATTAGAGAGAGTAAGCTACTACATGAATGTTCTTGTCAAGGAACAAAGCATCCTAGGCTATTTTAATTTAATTCTCCGAGCAACATTAAAGTTGAGATCTTACACATGAGCATTTGTAAAGTGAAAAGCTTTGTTTGGGTCATATATATTATGTGCTAGGCACATGCAACATTCAGCAAAATGCATTAATACTTCAGGTTATTAAATATATGCAATGCAGCTAAGTCAATAACAAGATTATATTTTTGAAAGGCTTAGTTTGATACATTGTCTGATTTTCCCTTTTTGGTTCAGTGATGCTTCACCTTTCAGCAACAGCTGGCGACAAAGATTCCCTTGAAGTACTTGCAGTATATCTATATTTAGCATAAATGGTAGGGTTTTGGTAGCAGGGGGCTGCAGGGCTGATCTGTACATGCATAGGCCATGAACTGTCCTGTGCTAGTCACAGTTGGTTACAGTCAGCTCAGCAACTGATGAAAACAATCCACCACATACCAAAACTTCAACCAGGGGAACACATGACACCTCTGCACAAACATATTTAACAAAGGGTGGTAGCAGCTAGGGGCAGGACACGCAGGAGGAGATGTGAGGACACATGAGGAAAAACAGAAAGAGACACAAGGAAGGGGACATTGTTGGGGACACAGCTGGAGACACTCTCAGAAGGAGGTGTTCCATGACAGAGGAGGTGGTACACCTCTGAGGGGACTACAGCCCGTGGATAAGCCACACCAAAGCAGGTACACCCCCAAAAGGGGCTGCAGCCTGTAGATAAGCCCATGCCAGAGCAGAGGAAATGAATAAAAAGCCAGGAGCAGTGGAAGAAAAAACACTATGCACTATTCCAGACATCCTGCACCGCCTGTTGCCTCACTGAAGGGACCGAGTGTAATGCATAGCAAAAATAAGGGTGGTGGAGACCAGGGAGGGGGGAAGAGAGGTGTCTGGACTGAAGTTGAGCCCGAGGAAGGGGGAAGAAAGGTGTTTTCCCTAAGTGTTTGTTTAATTGTTTGTCTTTTTTGTTTCTCAATACCTGAATTAATAATTAAATTTAATTTATTGCCAATTAACATATTTTTTAAGTGAAATTCTCTGAGTCAACACTGTCTTGCCCATGACAATATCCCAACCATTCCCCTACCAAATGACTAGAAGGCATGCATTTTAACTATGTGGTGGTGCATGCCTAGTCATGAGGGACACCCATTTTGGCCACACAACATATGCTTCCAAGTGTGTGATAAGTTGTTTAGGTAGCCAGTCTCTGCAGTCTTTATAAGGTCTCAAACCATTTTCCAATGCAGATCTTGGGGATCCAGGAAATGCTAGATTAATTCTTCTGGAGAGTCAGATATAGTCAGTGGGTCACAAATTAGCCATCACTGGTATAAACAGCAGACATTCAGTTCACTTGTCTTTTGGTAAGCCTCAGGAAAGGGAACAGCCTAGTACTGTAACTGCACAATTCACTAAAAGTAAAAACAAAATACACAAATTGCTTGGCTACAAATATTTTATAACTATAGAAATTTTCAGAGTCAGGGAAATGTTAAGGGCAAGATATGAAGAAAAACTATAAAATCCTGAATGGAGAAGAAAACTGTTCTCTCTCCCCTAAGACTAGGGGCTATGGAACGAAACTAGCAGGTTCAGAACAAAAGGAAGTACTTCTTCACAATGTGTAGTTAAGCTACGAAACTCCTTACCGCAGCCAAGTTCCTGTGGGTTCAAATGCAACTACATATATTCATGGAAGAAAAATCTACTGAGGACTATTAACTACTCAGCCACTACCTCTGCCTTGGGAAGTCACTAACACTGAAATTACTGGAGGATTCATTCCACATATTTGTTGTTATGACTTCTAGTTTTACAATTCACTTTGATATCTCCTGAAAGAGTTTTAGGACACATTTTTTTTCAAATGTCAGTGTCCTGGTTTTGGCTGGGATAGAGTTAACTCTCTTCTTTGTAGCTGGTATAGTGCTGTGTTTTAGATTTAGTGTGAGAATGATATTGATAACACTCTGATGTTTTAGTTGTTGCTAAGTAGCGCTTATCCTAAGCCAAGGACTTTTCAGTTTCCCATGCTCTGCCAGCAAGCAGGTGTGCAAGAAGCTGGGAGGGAGCACAGCCGGGGCAGCTGACCTGAACTAGCCAAAGGGGTATTCCATACCATGGAACGTCATGCCCAGTATATAAACAGGGGGGAGTTGGCCGGGAGGGGTGGATCGCGGCTCGGGCATCGGTCAGCGGGTGGTGAGCAATTGCATTGTGCATCACTTGTCTTTTCTTGGGTTTTATTTCTCTTTTTTTTTTGTTATATTCCTTTTCATTACTATTATTATTATTATATTTTTATTATTAGTTAGTATTATATTTTATTTTACTGTAGTTATTAAATTGTTCTTATCTCAACCCACGAGTTTTACTTTTTTTTCCCCGATCCTCCTCCCCATCCCACTGGGAGTGGGGAGGGTTGAGCAGCTGCGTGGTGCTTAGTTACTGGCTGGGGTCAAACCACGACAGTCCTTTTTGGTGCCCAACATGGGGCATGAAGGGTTGAGATAACAACAGATCTGACCAGAGCGTGTTAAAACGAATTTTTTATAAGCATTCATTGTATTAGTTTAGTAGTCGCTGGTCACAATGTTGGGTTATTGGCTCTTAGAGTTGTGGCGCTCATTCTTAGAGTTGTGTTATGTATCACCTCACTTGCCGTATATAGTCCCTGTGCTGCTGCTTATCACCCATAAGGTGAGGTGGATTAAGGTTTTCGCTTTGCTGTACTATGTAACACTGGCTTATGGTACGATAAAATTATCGGTCGTGGGACTAATCCGGTATTTGCACTCAGCATTGCCGTTATCTCCGTACTTCGGGAGCTATCTAGCGGAAACTATTAATAATTACACCCTTTACCTTTTCTCCTCGGAGAGCCAATCTATGGGGGAGACACCTTCCTTCACCTTCCCCTCCTCCTCCTCCAGGCTAATTACAGTAGTGTTTGAGAATTTTGAAGATTTTGAATATCCTTGGAATGTTGAAACTAACATGGTCCTATTGCTAGGAACTAGCATGTTCCTGAATGTGGTTCAGGTCTTGTTCAGGGTTAAACAACTATTTAAAAATACCACCCAGAGATCAACTCCCGCGACAGGTACTGCAGCTACTCAGACCCCGGTGACAAACACTGCAGCTACTCCAACCCCCGCAACTGTGGCTACTCAAACCCCGGTGACAAGAACTGCGGCTACTCCAACCCCTACGACAAGCACTGCAGCTACTCAAACCGCGACGACAGGCACTGCGGCTACTCAAATCCCAATGACAGGCACTGCAGCTACTCTAACCCCTATGACAAGCACTGCGACTATTCAAACTCTGGCGACAGACAAGTGCTACAGCTACTCAAACCCTGGCGACAGGTACTGCAGCTACTCTAATTCCCACAACAAGCACTGCGGCTACTCAAACTGCGACGACAGGCACTGTGGCTACTCAAACCCCAATGACAGGCACTGTGGCTACTCAAACCCCGGCGAGAAGCACTGTAGCTACTCAGACCCCAGCGACAGGCACTGTGGCTACTCAAACCTTGGCGATGGATGATGCAGCTGAACTAGAGAATCAACCCGTGCCGGTATCAGTCGCCCCTGTACAGAAGAAGAAATACTCAAAAAAACCAGCTCGCTTAGTAAGGGATGAAGGTGAACCAGGGGCATCACGAGAACAGGAGGAAGAGGCAGAACTGGAGATAATCACCCGACCCCTATCCCAGAGTGAGCTGCGAGATATGCGAAAAGATTTCAGCCATCGTCCAGGCGAGCACATTGTTACCTGGCTGCTCCGATGCTGGGATAACGGGGCCAGTAGCTTGCAATTAGAGGGTAAGGAAGCCAAGCAGTTGGGATCCCTTTCTAGGGAAGGGGGCATTGACAAGGTGATTGGAAAAAAAAACACGAGCCCTCAACCTCTGGAGGCGACTTCTGTCAGGCGTGAGGGAAAGGTGTATGTTCAAGGAAGATGTTGTATGTCATCCAGGCAAGTGGACCACCATGGAGAGAGGTATCCAGTACCTGAGGGAATTAGCCATGCGGGAGATGGTTTATTGTGACCCGGATGATGCACAGTTACCCACAGATCCAGACGAAGTCCAATGCACATGACTCATGCGGCAGAAGTTTACACGGAGCGCACCATCGTTGTATGCCAACGCATTGGCAGTAATGGACTGGAAAGATGAAGAGGGACCAACAGTAGATGAATTGGCTGGCTGACTCCGGCAATACAAAGAAAGTCTCTCTTTCTCCCTCGTCTCAGCTGTGGAGAGACTGCCAGACATACTAGCTGAGAAACTGTCCCAAGAGTTCCAGCAATTTGAGGATAAGTTCTGCCTCCCACCTGTACGGACCAGTATCTCGGCTATTAGGAGTAGGTATTCCTCTGCTCAAGAGAGAGAAGATAGAAGATTGACACCATGGGGTACCCTGTGGTCTTACCTGCATGACCATGGAGAGGATATGAGGAAGTGGGATGGAAAACCTACCTTGGTACTAGATGCATGGGTACGTGAATTGCAAGGAAAAACAATCAATCACAAATGAGGGTTCTTCCAGGAAAATTGCTGCTCCAGTCTCCAGTGGGCAGTGTGAGTGGTGTGCCAGACAGAGTGGAAGGGCTGATCTTACTCCCGATCCTATGAGAAGGAATTCTAATCCATTTTTACAAAAGGTGAGTGGAGAATCCTATGACCAGGACTAGAAGGGCCCTGCCTCCAGCCAGGTGGAGGAAAGGGACAACCGAGTTTACTGGACTGTGTGGATTCAATGGCCTGGCACATCACACCCACAGGAGTATAAAGCCCTAGTAGACACCGGTGCACAGTGTACTCTAATGCCATCAAGCTATAAAGGGGTAGAACCTATTTGTATTTCTGGGGTGACAGGGGGATCCCAACAGCTAACTGTATTGGAGGCTGAAGTGAGCCTAACTGGGAATGAGTGGCAGAAACACCCCATTGTGACTGGCCCAAAGGCTCCATGCATTCTTGGCATAGATTATCTCAGGAGAGGGCATTTCAAGGACCCAAAGGGGTACTGGTGGGCTTTTGGTATAGCTGCCTTGGAGATGGAGGAAATTAAGCAGCTGTCCACCTTGCCCGGTCTCTCTGAGGACCCTTCGGTTGTGGGGTTGCTGAGGGTTGAAGAACAACAGGTGCCCAACGCTACCACAACAGTGCACCAGCGGCAATATCGCACCAACCGAGACTCCCTGATTCCCATCCATACGCTGATTCATCGACTGGAGAGCCAAGGAGTCATCAGCAGGACTCACTCACCCCTTAATAGTCCCATATGGCCAGTGCCAAAGACTGACGGAGGGTGGAGGTTGACAGTAGACTATCGTGGCCTGAATGAAGTCACGCCACCGCTGAGTGCTGCCGTGCCAGACATGCTAGAACTTCAATATGAACTGGAGTCAAAAGCAGCCAAGTGGTATGCCACAAGTGATATTGCGAATGCATTTTTCTCAATCCCTTTGGCAGCAGAGTGCCGGCCACAGTTTGCTTTCACTTGGAGGGGCGTCCAGTACACCTGGAATCGACTGCCCCAGGGGTGGAAACACAGCCCCACCATTTGCCATGGCCTGATCCAGACTGCACTGGAAAAAGGTGAAGCTCCAGAACACCTGCAGTACATTGATGACATCATCATATGGGGCAACACAGCAGAAGAAGTTTTTGAGAAAGGGGAGAAAATAATCAAAATCCTTCTGAAAGCCGGTTTTGCCATAAAACAAAGTAAGGTGAAGGGACCCGCACAGGAGATTCAGTTTTTAGGAATAAAATGGCAAGATGGACATCGTCACATCCCAATGGATGTGATCAACAAAATAGCAGCTATGTCTCCACCGACTAGTAAACAGGAAACGCAAGCTTTCTTAGGGGTTGTGGGTTTTTGGAGAATGCATATTCCAGGTTATAGTCTCATTGTAAGCCCTCTCTATCAAGTGACCTGGAGGAAGAACTATTTTAAATGGGGCCCTGAGCAACAACAAGCCTTTGAACAGATTAAACGGGAGATAGTTCATGCAGTAGCCCTTGGGCCAGACCGGGCAGGACGAGATATTAAAAACATGCTTTATACTGCAGCCAGGGAGAATGGCCCTACCTGGAGTCTCTGGCAGAAAGCACCAGGGGAGACCCGAGGTCGACCCCTAGGGTTTTGGAGTCGGGGATATCGAGGATCCGAGGCCCACTATATTCCAACTGAAAAGGAGATATTAGCAGCATATGAAGGAGTTCGAGCTGCCTCAGAAGTGGTTGGTACTGAAACACAGCTCCTCTTAGCACCCCGACTGCCGGTGCTGGGCTGGATGTTCAAAGGGAAGGTCCCTTGTACACATCATGCAACTGATGCTACATGGAGTAAGGGGGTTGCACTGATCACACAATGAAGTCGAGTAGGAAACCCCAGTCGCCCAGGAATTTTGGAAGTGATCACGGACTGGCCAGAAGGCAAAGATGTTGGAATATCACCAGAGGAGGAGGTGACGCATGCTGAAGAGGCCCCACTGTATAATAAACTGCCAGAAAATGAGAGGCAATATGCCCTGTTCACTGATGGGTCCTGTCGCATTGTGGGAAAGCATCGGAGGTGGAAGGCGGCTGTATGGAGTCCTATACGACAAGTTGCAGAAACTGCAGAAGGAGAAGGTGAATCGAGTCAGTTTGCAGAGGTGAAAGCCATCCAGCTGGCTTTAGACATTGCTGAACAAGAAAAATGGCCAATACTTTATCTCTATACTGACTCATGGATGGTGGCAAATGCTCTGTGGGGGTGGTTGCAGCAATGGAAGCAGAGTAACTGGCAACGCAGAGGTAAACCCATCTGGGCTGCTGCATTGTGGCAAGATATTGCTGCCTGGCTAGAGAACCTGGTTGTGAAAGTACGTCATGTAGATGCTCATGTACCCAAGAGCCGGGCCACTGAAGAACATCAAAACAATCAACAGGTAGACAAGGCTGCTAAGATTGAAGTGGCTCAGGTGGATCTGGATTGGCAGCATAAGGGTGAATTATTTTTAGCTCGGTGGGCCCATGATACCTCAGGCCATCAGGGAAGAGATGCAACATATAGATGGGCTCGTGATCGAGGGGTGGACCTGACCATGGACACTATCGCACAGGTTATCCATGAATGTGAAACATGCGCTGCAATCAAGCAAGCCAAGCAGTTAAAGCCTCTTTGGTATGGAGGACGATGGCTGAAATAGAAATATGGGGAGGCCTGGCAGATTGACTATATCACACTCCCACAAACCCGCCAAGGCAAGCGCCATGTGCTTCCAATGGTGGAAGCAACCACCGGATGGCTGGAAACATATCCTGTGCCCCATGTCACCGCCCGGAACACTATCCTGGGCCCTGAGAAGCAAATCTTATGGCGACATGGCACCCCAGAAAGAATTGAGTCAGACAACAGGACTCATTTCTGGAACAACCTCATAGACACCTGGGCCAAAGAGCATGGCATTGAGTGGGTGTATCACATCCCCTATCATGCACCAGCCTCAGGGAAAATCGAGCGATACAATGGGTTGTTAAAGACTACACTGAGAGCAATGGGTGGTGGGACCTTCAAACATTGGGATACACATTTAGCAAAGGCCACCTGGTTAGTCAGCACTAGAGGATCTGCCAATCAGGCTGGCCCTGCCCAATCAGAACTTTTACGTACTGTAGAAGGGGATAAAGTCCCTGTAGTGCACATAAAAAATATGCTAGGGAAGACAGTCTGGGTTACTCCTGCCTCAGGCAAAGGCAAACCCATTCGTGGGGTTTTGCTCAAGGACCTGGGTGCACTTGGTGGGTGATGCGGAAGGATGGGGAAGTCAGATGTGTGCCTCAAGGGGATTTGATTTTAGGTGAGAATAGCCAATAGATTAAATTGTATGATGTTGATTGCTATATAATCCTGCCACTGTATGTCATTATTATTATAATTGTTATATGCTATATCAATGGTATTACAGTAAGAATTACTTAGATTAATGAAGAATGAACTTTGATAAAACTGAGTGAAGCACAGTAGTGATGGAACCAGGACTGACTTCATCAGAATGATTTATTCTCAAGAATAAGAGGATCAGCCTTTTTTCTCTTAATATTTTGATTATAAACTTGAAAGAACCATTAATAGAGGGTGTGCTTAGTAAATGTTTGAATTATTTACTTACATCACCATTTACTACCGGTGAGCAAGCATTCCTACTATATAGGAAGAAATAAAGTATGATTTTATGAAACTAATAATTTTTATTTATATAGATTATAAATAAAAGCTGCAAAGAGTAAATGGAAGTGTTTTGATTTCCTAGGAGAATAAGATGGAATTTCACCACCTGTTCATCCATCTCCCTTCAGTTATTAACTTCCAAGTCTCTTGGCCAATTCCAACCAAATTTAACAGAGGGTTAAATAGATACTGAATTCATAGAAGGTTTGTTGGAGTTGGTAGCTAGGTACAAAAGGAGCCAAATTTATAACTACCTTCTCAGAGTCTTAACTCAAACCCTTATCCTCTTACAAAAGGTGGGCGGGAGGAAATAGTCAGTTTGCATACATGTAGCTAAGAATTAGCCACTCTACATGTTTCCACCTGCCCAACAAGACGTTGTCCCACTTAAAAAAGCACACATACAAGTGTATTTGCAGTGAAAACACAGCAGGATCAAAATCTTTTGTTACTTGTTAAACAAAATCATCACTGTCAAGTTATGTGAAATATAGTAGTTCTGAATTGTGATTCAACACTTTATTACTGTGCCCAGTAATAAAGCGTTAAAAATAGTTTACATGACAGTGTAAGTTCAAAAAAACCCACCAAACACCACCTAAATAAGCCTCCAAATTCTTCCCTCTCCCAAAAGCTTGCTTAAAGTTCACTGTAATTCATCTCTTTCATTGTTTTTATAATGTAAAAACAATCTAGTATGTTTCAAATGTTCCATTAAGTAGAATAAAAGAAAAAATAGCATACTAATATATTTAGTCTAAAAATAATCAGATTTGATTTTCTCCTTACCAGATAAATTTAACACAATTTACTATTTGCACTTTAACATCCCCTCTCCAACAGTAACAATTTATATTTAGGTGTATTTGACATTGTATTGGGTTTACATGGCAAGGTTTTGGTAGCAGAGGGGGGATGCAGGGGTGGTTTCTGTGAGATGCCAGAAGCTGCCCCCATGTCAGACAGAGCTAGTTTCAGTCAGCTCCAAGATGGACCTGCCGCTGGTGAAAGCTGAGCCAATCAGCAATGTTGATAGTGCCTCTGTGATAACATATTTAAGAAGGGAGAAAAGAAACCTGTGCAACTGCAGCCGGAGAGAGGAGTGAAAATATGTGAGAGAAACAACTCCGCAGACACCAAGGTCAGTGAAGAAGGAGGGGGAGGAGGTGCTCCAGGCGCCGGAGCAGAGATTCCCCTGCAGCCTGTGGTGAAGACCATGGTGATGCAGGTTGCCCCCCTTCAGCCCATGGAGGTCCATGGTGGAGCAGATATCCACCTGCAGCCCGTGGAGGACCCCATGCCAGAGTAGGTGGATGTGCCCTGAAGGAAGCTGTGACCCTGTGGGAAGCCCACGCTGGAGCAGTCTGCTCCTGAAGGACTGCACCCCATGGAAAGGACCCATGCTGGAGCAGTTCGTGAAGAACTGCAGTCTGTGGGAAGGACCCACATTGGAGAAGGTCATGGCTTGGGAGCCAGGTATGCATGTGTCTCTAAGGGTGAGGCACCTGGAGGAATTGGCTACCAGAGGGACCGGAGGGTCCAAGCCAACTGCCGAAGAGACCGTGGGGTCTGGGGGTGGAATAAGAGACTCATTTGTGTGTGTGTGTGTGGGGGGGGGGGGGTGTTTCTGTGGGAGGCAACTGGGGAGACTGGGGGGATCCAGGGGCCAGCTACTGGGTAGATCGAGTGTCTAAGCCCAGCTACTGGATGGATCCACATTGTATATACATATATATTTCCCACTAATGTACCTTCATCGTGATCAGCCAGAGAGGGGAACAGGATGAGGCCATTGTTGCTGTTTGTCTGAGTGCTGAGTGTTTCTGTCTGTGTTGTTCTGTGTTGCTGGCCATGTGTATATGTGTATTATATATGTATTTGTATACCTACTGGAAATACATTCTCAGCCTTGCTACTGGTTGGATCTGGGGATATGGAGCTGTGGCAGACTTGCCTCTACGGTGCTGCCAGATTCAGCAATTCCCTAACAAGAGATCAGGATGTTTCCCATCTTGATTGAACTACTGAGCACTGTAGAGTGTGTACCACTTAAAAAGGCCCGATGGCTTTCAGGTCACAGGTTATTCAATTAGTTAACCAGAACAGTACTGCAAACTGGTACTCCTGTACCACCAAATATGGGAAACACCGGTCCTATCTATTTAGTTTTTATCCCCATCCTAATGCCAAACACAAGCATGACAGTTAAAGTAGAAGGTTTTATGGGTTTTGTTTATTTTTCAGGTTTGATAACTTATCACTAGGATAGTGTCTAATTACTGCCTGCCGGCTCTTGAGTTGGTAATTCTTAATCAATATCAACCAACTTAAAACAGGAACAATACAATATTTTTCAAAACTTGACTACAAATGGTTCCTAACTATCTGCATTAGCCTTTAAGTCTGACACTTTTCAATACGTAGCTATGCATGTAAGTAAGAAATTCTTCAATCTTGGTAGCTCATTATAATAGAGGAACCCTTAATACTTCTTACAGATACTGGTGAAGGCCTGTCAATTAAGACCTATTAGTTGCACTATAGTATTTTGCACAAGTAGTCAACACACTGAAGAATCATTATAATTATTTTGGTGTTAAAACAAAAAGTTGGGCCAAGTAAAAGCAGAAGTGGATGAGTGGCTTGCTAGTGCCAAAATGGTTGCTTAGTTACTGTTTACTTTGAACTAAAATATGGTACAACTGAAATAAATTTAAAAAAAAAAAAAAAAGCTATTTGAACTACTTAACAAAAGACACTAAAATTTGAAGTGAACTCTCCCCCCCAGTAACTCTGCATATCCATCTGGGGGAAAATAAATAGCAATATTATGTAATATTCTTTTTAACCTGTTTCTCCACAGATAGCTCCCCATACAACTAATAGTTACCATGAGCTGACAGGTTTATGATATTTGACTGCCTTCTTCATTATATGATTTAATCAGAAGTTAAATATCATAAAGGAAATTAATTTGGTTACCCAGTTTGTTTTTATTTTCCAAGAAGTGATTCCATCCCAGATACAGCTATATCTTTGCTTACATTGGTCTCAATTTCCGAATATTACCCTTACAACTAACAGGAACTGAACAAGATCAAAGCAGAGGCCAATGTGTGATATTGTGGCAGGAGTTTGTTACAGACAGGGTGAGGAAGCAGACAAAGCCTTCTTTAAGCAACTTGAGGAACTCTACAGATCACAGACCAAGGGCAACAAGAGCTTCTACTACCACTTTAATAGTAAAAAACTGAACAAGGAGAAGGTGGGCCTATTGCTGAATGGGATGGGTGATCTAGTGACAGTGGACATAGATGAGGCTGAGGTACTCAATGCCTTCTTGGCCTCAATCTTCACCGACAAAGTCTCCCAGGCCTCTGTGCTTAGAGACAGGGTTCAAGGAAAACTACCAACAGTGGATGAGGATTGAATCAGGGATTATTTCAGAGAACTTAATCTGTATAAATCCATGGGACCAGATGGGCTGCATCCAAGGGTGCTGAGAGAACTGGCTGGTTTCATAGTGAGGCCGTTCTCTTATCATTTTTGAAAAGTCATGAAGATCAGGGGAATTCCCTGATGACTAGAGAAGGACAAATGTTGCATTCATCTTAAAAAAAAAAAAAAAAAAAGCAGCCAAAAGTTCAACCCAGGGAACTTCAGTTCCTGGGAAAATCATAGAGAAAGTCCTCTTGGAACATGTTTTTGGGCACATGAAGGAGAAGGTGATTGGGAACAGTCAGCATGCATTTACCAAGGGGCTATCATGCCTGACCAACCTAATTGCCTTCTGTGATAAAATGGCAGGATTTGTGGATGAAGAGAGCACTGGATGTCATTTACCTCGACTTTAGCAGGGCTTTCAATACTGTATCCCACAATATTCTTGTATCCAAGTTGGGATATTATAGTCTGGACGGGTGGACAACTAGATAGGTTTAAAAACTAGCTGGGTGACTGAGTTCAGAGAGTGGTGGTTAATGGGTTGTACTCTAATGGGATGCCTGTGACAAGTGGGGTACTGCAGGGGTCTATCCTGGGACCTGTCTTTATCAAACACCTGGAGGAGGTGATGCATCTTCCTCTTGTCAAGTTTGCAGGAGTTGGGAGGATGAAGTAAATAATACACTCGAGGGCAGGGCTGCCATTCAGAGAGACCTAGACAGGTTGGAGGAATTGGCTGACAGGAATTTAATTTAATTCAACAAGGACAAATGCCAAGTCCTGCACCTAGGGAAGAAGAACCGCTGGCATCAATACCATCTGGGGACTGGCTGGGGAGCAGCTCTGCTGAAAAGGACCCGAGGATCTTGGAAAAGAACAAGCTGAATATGAGCCAGAACTGTGCCCTGGCAGCAAAGGTGGTTAGCAGTATCCTGGGCTATATTACCAGGAGCATAGCTAGTAGATTGAGGGAAGTGATTATCCTCCTTTACTTGGTGCTCATTAGATCACATCTAGAATGCTGTGTCAAATTTTGGGCACCCCAATACAAGAAAGTAATTGATAAAGTGGATCAAATTCAGCAGAGGGCCACCAAGATGTCAGGGGGCTGGAGTACTTGCACTATGAGGAGAGGCTGAGGGAACTGTGCTTGTTCAGCCTGGAGGAAGGAAGGCTGCAGGGGCACCTAATAGCAGCCCCCCAGTACCTATGAGGAGGCTATCAAGAAGACAGAGTCAGGCTCTTTGCAGTGTTGCACAGTGGGAAGATGACACAATGGGCACAAATTGAAACAAGCAAGGTTCACGCTGGCTATAAGGAAACTGTTTTTCACCATGAGGACAGTCAAGCAGTGGAACAGGGGCCCTGAGAAGTTGTGCAGTCTCCAGTCTTGGAGGTTTTCAAGCCCTGACTAGAGAAAACCCTGAGCAAGCTGGTCTGAATTCAGTGTTGACCCTGCTTTAAGCAGGAGGTTGGACTAGAGACCTCCAGAAGTCCCTTCCAACCTGAATGGTTCTCTTTTTTTTTTTTTCTTCTAGCCTGAGAAGAGATTCTCTGTAAAGAAGTGGAACTGCCAAAAGAAAAGACACCTAAACACAGTGTTGAGTTTGGAAGGCAGCCATTGCATTCTCATTTAGCCTTTTCCCGGTGCCTGCATCAGGAACAATGCAAGGATTTAGAGAAGCAACCTGAGTGTGTGTGTGTCCTGAGCAGGATCAGGCTTTCAAGCTCTGCTGTGTAGACTGCCACCAGCTCCTCGGCAGCAGGTACTGCAGAGCTCACTGCCTGCGTGGATGAGAGAAAGTGACCAAGGGATCAACAGCTAGGATTCCAGGCGGCTTGCAGAAGACTGCCGCGTGCTGTTGTTATTCTCCCTACTCCTGTCCAGTCGTCGCCTACTCCGCGGCATGGCGGAACGTCTCTCCTGCGGTTCCCACTGAGGAGCGTGTCCCAAGACGCCACTCCCAGTCTGGAGCGCGGGGACGAATTGATGCAGCCCGGCTACCGTACACCACCCCCCCCCCGCCGCTTCCGGGTGCTCCCCGCCCCCCTCCGCGCTGCCGTGACAGTCTAGGACGCTCATGCTCCAGAGGCAGCAGCGGTCCAGCCCGACGCGACCTTCACCACTGGTGGGAATCCTTATGAGACAGGAATGAGGGGCGAGAGAGAGAGGCCGCACAGGGTGGCCCCGCCGCAGCGGAGAGAGATGCGAGCAGCAGCACACCCTCTCCCCAGTGACTCACCTGTTGCGTCTTCCATACCACCTTAAAATGCAATTTGGAGATAAAAGTTACCACTGCCACCGACCAAACTGGACGCTGCATCCACCACCTCACATTCTCGATGACGTAGGAAGTGCGGCACAGAAACCCAACTCGCGTCAACTACACGTGACCAAGAGAAAGAGCAGCTGGGAGGAGTAAGCCCCACCCCGTCTCCCCTTTCCTCAGCTAATCACAGAGCTGCCTGGGTACAGCCTCGCTCCAGAAGGGCTTTGTGGGTGTCATGGTACTCCTCATGCTTGGTGAGCTGTGCTTGTGGAAGGATACATATCAGGGTAAAATACGCCGCGCAACAGCAGCTGGGAGAGAGAGGAGTGAGAAAATGTGAGAGAAACAACCCTGCAGACGCCAAGGTCAGTGAAGAAGGAGGGGGAGGAGGTGCTCCAGGTGCAGGAGCAGAGATTCCCCTGCAGCCCGTGGCGAAGACCATGGTGAGGCAGGTTGTCCCCCTGCAGCCCATGGAGGTCCACGGTGGAGCAGATATCCACCTGCAGCCCGTGGAGGACCCCACGCCGGAGCAGGTGGATGTGCCCTGAAGGAAGCTGTGACCCTGTGGGAGAGCCCGCGCTGGAGCAGGCTCCTGGCAGGAACTGCGGCCTGTGGAGAGGATCCCATGCAGGAACAGGTTTTCTGGCAGGACTTGTGACCCTGCAGGGGACCCACGCTGGAGCAGTCTGTTCCCGAAGGACTGCACCCCATGGAAAGGACCCATGCTGGAGCACTTCGTGAAGAACTGCAGCCCGAGGGATGGACCCACGTTGGAGAAGTTCATGAAGGACTGTATCCCGTGGGAGGGACCCCACGCTGGAGCAGGGGAAGAGCGTGAGGAGGAAGGAGCTGCAGAGATGTAATGTTATGAACTGACCGCAACCCCCATTCCCCATCACCCTGTGCTGCTTGGAGGGGGGGGGGGGGTAGAAGAGTCAGGAGTGAAGCTGAGCTCGGGAAGAAGGGAGGGGTGGGGGGAAGGTGTTTTTAGATTTGTTCTTATTTCTCATTATCTTGCTCTGCTACAATTAATTGACAGTAAATTAAATTAATTTCCCCAAGTCGAGTCTGTTTTGCCCATGATGGTAATTGGCAAGTAATCTCCCTGTCCTTATCTCTCTCTCTTCTCCAGGCTGAACAGGCCCAGTTCTCTCAGCCTCTCCTTGGATGTCATGTTCTCCAGCCCCTGACCAGCTTGGTGGCCCTCTGCTAGACTTGTTCCAGTGTGTCACTATCCTTCTTGTACTGGGGAGCCCAAAACTGGACACAGTACTGCAGATGCAGCCTCACAAGTGCCGAATAAAGGGGAAGGATCACTTTCCTGGACCTGCTGGCTGCACTTTTGCTAATACAGCTCAAGATACAGTTGGTCATCTTTGCTGCAAGGGCACGCTGCTGACTCATCGTCAATTTGTCCACCAGGACCCCCATATCCTTTTCTGTGGAGCTGCTTCCCAGACAGTCGGCCTCTGGCTTGTATTGTTGCATAGGGTTATTTCATTCTAGATGCAAGACTTCGGATCTGCTCGTGTTGAGCTTCATTGAGGTTCCGGTCATCCCATTTCTCCAGCCTGTCCAGGTCCCTCTGAATGGCAGCCCTGACCTCCAGCATACTGACCACTCCCCCCAATTTGGTGTTATCCACAAACTTGCTGAGAGTACACTCCATCCCATCATCCAGATCATTAATGAAGACATTAAATACCAGTATTGGTCCCAGTACTGATCCCTGAGGGACCCCACTAGTTACTGGCCCCCAGCTAGGCTTTGTACCACTGATCACAACTCTTTGAGCTCAGCAGTCCAGCTAATTTTCCATCCACCTTATCATCCACTTATCAAGCCAACAATTTGGAGATAAAAAGACTATAGGAGACTGTGTCAAAGGCCTTGCTAAAGTCAAGGTATACAACATCCACTGCCTTCCGCTCTTCCACAGCGCCAGTCACCTCATTACAGAAAGCAATGAGATGATTGGTCAGGCATGATTTGCTCTTGCTAAAGCCATGTTGGCTGCTCCCAATCACCTTCTTGTCTTTCATCTCTTTAGAAATGGCTTCTAAGAGGATTTGCTCCATAATCTTCCTGGGAAAAGAGGGTAAGGCTGACCAGCCTGTAGTTCCCTGGATCCTCCTTCTTGTCCTTCTTGAAAATGGGAGTGATGTTTGCCCTATTCCAGCCATCAGGAACCTCCCCCAATTGCCATAACCTTTCAAAGATGATAGACAGCGGCCTCCCAATGACATTGGCCAGCTCCTTCAGCACGCTTGGATACATCCCATCTGGTCCTATGGACTCGTATATGTCCAATTGGCTTAAGTGCTCCCTAACTCTTTCTTCCTGTACTGTACTACTGTTTCACTCCCCCAAACTGTGCTAGCTGGTTCAGGGACCTGAGAGCAGACCTTACCAGTAAAAACTGAAGCAAAAAAAGCATTGAGTAACTTGACTTTTATGATGTCCTTGATCACTAGGTTCCCTGCCCCACTGAGCAATGGGCCCACTGTGAAGAAAAGTACAAACTTAGGTCACTTAATAGGATGAACCTTACCCTAGTTTCAGTGAGCTTTCCAAGAACTCAAGGAGGGAAGACACTGAAGCACAAAAGCTCAGCTAGTTACGACAACCTTGCCTGATAACAAACCCATGGAAACCGGTTCTGAGCATGTAGCAGACAAAGGATGAAAAACAGCCCAGACCACTGTCTCCGATCACAGAGCCACGCGAAGGATCGGCCGACTATAGATAAGCTTAGGACTGTAATTGGGAGATAGCCCACCTGTATATTCTATATAACCTGTGTGTTACTTATGATTAGGGTCCCTCAGAACTAGGCTGGGGCACTGCATGCGCATTGCAGTAAAGAATTTCCCTTTGTAATTCTATACTTAAGGGTGTCTGCATCTCCTTCCTTGGTTGGCAATAAAGAATCCCGCGACAGTTTTGGCACCCCAGAAGGGACTTTGCTGACTCACTTGAATCCACCAGCCGCTATGATCCCCTGCGAGCCAACGACCCGCTGACGGCAAAAGGTGAGTTCACCTGGGGAACTTGAGCACAGGGGGTAGTGGTTGGACGGATCATTTTTTTGCGGCGAGGAGGTGAGAGTTAATAATAACGGGGACCGGACACAGTATAGTGAAAGGGACACCTTTAGGTGAATTGCTAACCAATTGGTCGAAAATAGATGGAACTCGGGGGTTATCTAAGAAAAGGGCACTGGAACTGCGTCAGGATACCTGGCCCACATTGACCACCCTTGGAATTGCAAGCCAACGGTGGCCTGAGGTGGGCAGTTTTGATTATGATAGGCTGCATTTTTTGCAGCTCGAATTGGATGAACAGTTCCCAGGGCAAATGCATTATTGGTATGTTTGGAATAATTATGTCTGGCAATGGAAACTTCCCCCTCCGAAAGGGAACCGATCTCAAGGTTCCTGTCTGAACGGGGAATTTGTTCAAACCTCTCCCCCGAAATCCCCTTCTGCCCCCATTAATGCTCCTCCTCCCCCTGTAATGTTGCAGAAAAGAGGGCCCAGGATCCGGGCAGGGGTAGCTAGAGGACAGAAGTGTCCATGCTGGTACTCGGGGGATCTGCGAATGTGCGTGTGCTTGTGAATCTAGAGAATAGTGTGTGTGCACGTGTGTGCTTTCACTAGTGAATTTCTATCCCTACCAGCCGAAGAGGAGGAAGGGGACTTGGCTCTCTGTGTTTATGTTTTATGTGAATCCTAATACATGGGTGCTGTTGACAACAGCACCTTGTCTGTGGCAGTCTGTGTGACTGGCTGTATCAATGTCCTGTATATGTCCTGTGTGTGTGTCTCTCGGATACGTGCTCAGCTTCACTGCTGGTTGAGCCTGCAACCAGGAAAGCAACAGCTGAGTCCCTCAGCCTGGGCAGAGACCCTGGATTCCCTGGGCTGGGATCCAGCAGCCGGTCAGGAGAGCTCTGGTCATGGCTGCTGTAGGAGGCAGCTGCGCTCCTAACATCCCTTAACAGTTTTGTAGCCAGCACGATCTGGTCGAGTTGTGAGTACTCCCGAGATTACACATATATAACTCTTATGTGAGGGGGGAACTGAACATCCTTTGCTAATGTGCCTACAGTGATAAATTTGTAACCAACCTTCTAGAACTTTATGCAGGTACCCAAACGGCACCTGTGCTACTAAATCCTTGGGTTAATTGGAACAATTGGATTGAAAAGATGTTTACAGAACATTAGAAGGACAATAGGAGGTGTAAATGGCTCAAACTGCAGGCCTAGTGACTGGGATTTGTAGTTTGGGGGATGAAAAAAGAGGCTTACCAAAGTATGTACAAGACCTCCTGTAAGTAACAAATCACTTCCACCTATCAAATTGATAATGATATTGGCTATAAAGCAGGAGGAAACCTGAGAGAATCAGGCTAAGGCTGAGCTCTCTACAAATTGAATTTCCAAATTTGTGAAGAATCAGGTAGAAAAGGGAAATGCACAGTTGCAAAGGAAGAGCCTCATCTTACAGAGATTTAAACCTGATGGAGCCAAGTAGTAGACCCGAGTAGTGCAGAGAAAATCGTTGAATTATGTAGGAACAAACATCACTTGACTCTGCAAATAATATACCTAGTGGAAACGTCAATCCCTCTTTAGACAAATGCATACCATCCTGCTTGTAAAAAAGAGGCGGCTGGACAGGACAACCCAGGGTCAGCCAGTCCAATTGTTAGTGGCACAAGAGGTCCTTGTCTCCAAGGATGCTCAGATAAGTCCCTGATCCAAGGAGATACATGATTTTTTCCTCCCCTAAGGAGCTGGAACCCTTCTAGAGGTCCTTAAAAGATCCTGCCCATAAGATCGACAACAATTTGATTCGGGCACAGAGATGAGTCAGGTGACAGTTTCGGTGCTGTCCTGCAGAACACCCCCCACACCTCCACCTTGAATGTAAGCACTAAAGGCGGCCACAGTGAAGGAGATTCAGTGCGGGGGAAGGGACTAAGATAACATTCAGACCCTCCTTCCGCTGGGGAGCCAGAGATACCAGGCTCATTCACCAAAGCAGCAGAAACTTTGCTTTCAATGTTTCAGTTCAGACTGAATATTCTCTAAATTAACTACTCTGACCCCACCTTCTTCATCCTTAAATACCTAATCTCAATTGGTGGTGGCTATGAACTGAAACGGAGACACCCCCTAAAATTTCTGGGGAAGTGGGGTTTCTCAAACTCCTGTGATGTGCCCAGGGATTTTTCCCTAGGAGATATTCCTGAGAACATAGTAAAGGAGAGATAGGGAGACTCTCCTATTGCTTGAAAAACTTCTCTCCCACCCGGGTTTCAGACTATAGTTCACTTGATCACTTCATGCTAATTGTACTACAACTACTCAAGAGGTAGGAAATACCCTGCAGTGAACCTGGCTGGAGTGATCTACAGCTCCCTGCAAATTGCAGGCAAAACGGCTTTGGGAGTACAGCAAGAAGAATAACAGATATAGAATCATAGAATCATTTAGGTTGGAAAAGACCCTTAAGATCATCGAGTCCAACCGTTAACCTAACACTACCAAGTCCACCGCTAAACCATGTCCCTAAGCACCACGTCTACAGGTCTTTTAAATACCTCCAGGGATGGTGACTCAACCACTTCCCTGGGCAGCCTGTTCCAGTGCTTGACCACCCTTTCAGTGAAGAAATTTTTCCTAATATCCAATCTAAACCTCCCCTGGTGCAACTTGAGGCCATTTCCTCTCGTCCTATCGCTTGTTACTTGGGAAAAGAGACCGACACCCACCTCGCTACAACCTCCTTTCAGGTAGTTGTAGAGAGCGATAAGGTCTCCCCTACCTGCCCTTGCTCATGTGGCCCATTCAGTGGCCCACAGCAGCAAAGGGGGGATGATTACAGCTATATGACAGGATTAGTTTGCTCCAATTTTTTCTTATGCATGTATTTTTCAGTTATTTGTCTATTCTCAACATTATTTTAGAATGGAATGAGAGCAATGGAATGCTTTAGTGAAGTCACTGAGCTAATGACTACATCATTAAAATGTTGGTATATCTGAAGATACAACTAATAGTGAGAAAGAAAAATTAAAGAACTTTAAATGTATTAATGAAATGTTTAAGGACTTTCCACACACAGCTTAAAGAAGCTTTGCCAGAATCCACCACTGAAGTCACAATGTGCATCCATGTGTGGAAGACACAGGAGGCTCCATGTGTCAGACAGTGTGGTGGAGAAGGTGGTCCCTAGGCAAATTAGTCTCAGCCCAGTGGTGGGTTAACCTTGGATGGCTGCTAGGTGCCCACCAAGCTGCTCTCTCATTCCTCCTCCTCAACAGGATAGAGGGAGAAAAGAAGATGGAAAAGCTTGTGGATTGAGATAAGGACAGGGAGATTGCTTACCAGTTACTGTCACAGACTCGACTTGAGGAAGATTAATTTAATTTATTGCCAATTAAAAATAGAGTAAGATAGTGAGAAATAAAGACAAAACTAAAAACACCTTCCCCCCACCTTCTTCCCAGGCTCAACTTTACTCCTTCATTCCTGACTCTTCTACCTCCTCCACCCCCCCAAACGGCGCAGGGGGATGGGGAATGGGGGTTGTGGTCAGTTCATAACACTTTGTCTCTGCCCCTCCTTCCTCCTCATACTTTTCCCCTGCTCCAGTGTGGGGTCCCTCCCACAGGATACAGTCTTATTAAGGCCACAACCATAATGAAACGTAGGTAGGAAATGAGTGACTACTCATAGTCAATGCTATCACAAGGGAGTTCATGTCTTGGTGGCACTTGAGAGTCATTGTCACAACTGCAGCCAACTCTTAGGTCTTCAGCTGTAACCAGGCAAGCTCTTGCCAGCAAAAGAGCTTCAAACAGTCATCTTTCCACATTGTATTGCTTACCAATCAGGAAAGATTTCTTTGGTCTGTTTTTGATTTCAGTTCTAGGAAAGTCTGCAGTAGCTTTACTACAGCTCACCATCATCTGTCCTTCAGCTCAGAGATCTGAGCTTAACAGAAAAAGGAGAAGGGATAAAATTAAAATTACTGCAGCGGAGTTATGCTAGATCATACCATCAGCCATGTGCAGGAGGGGCTACCAGCTCTGACATAGCTGAAGCATACCCTGGTATATCAGGGATTTCCTGACAGTCAGTTGGCAGTGTGCCAATCAGCGCTCTCTGCAAACTTTCAGTGCAAAGTAAAAAAGGCAATAAGGCAGCCCTGTAAGCAAATTGTCAAAAGGAGAGTCCTAAATGAACTGAGCCAAGAGCTCCAAAGGAAAAGATAATGTGTTGCCAGTTATCCATTTGACCTTCTTTAATTTTGCAGGACCAGGAGGGAGGAGAGAAAAAAAGGTGATTTAATTCTCTCTTACCTTTTGATTAATCCAGCATTTGTATTCCGCTCAGGTGCTAGTTTTGGATAACTCGGGGTAGATTTCAACGCACAACTGGGCCTACAATACTTAGCCATGATGTAATGTAATAATTTGTGTGTCTAGAAAAAAACCCAAAAAAACCTCCATAAACATATTGTCCCAACCTTTTCTGAATTGCAGATACACTTGACAGTCATAAAGTAATTTCAAATGAGGTTATTCCATCACTTTATCTATATAAAGTCTATTTTAATTTTCAGCTTTTAAGTGGCAATCCAGAATCTTCTTCTATCTGGACCAAGGAAGTTGTCTTGACCATGTCTATTTTCCAGCTGATTTATTTTACATGTGTCATATGTTAGTGTTTCTCAGCTATTTGTGAACTGGTCAGTATAGAATACATGAATTCATTAGTCTGGCAGAGGTGTAGAACAAAAAAAATGGCTGCCCACCTAAGGAGTGCTGCCGGGAGAGAATATCAGTTGTTTTATTATGCAAAAAGGCAAAAGAAAAGACATCATTTGCATTTGAAGACGACAAAGCAGGGTCCAATTAATCCTTGATATAACTTTTCTTATTTCAGAATTTAACCCACAATGTTCTTCTAATGATAGTCATTGACAAACTAATATTTGAGAGCATATTCTCATATCTAGAAAGAGAAATAAGAGCTCCAACCAGGCTATGCCATAGTTTTAGTTAAAATGTAAAAGTTTTCAAAAGCAGCTCAAGTTACTGTATCAGCATTACCTGAAGGCAAATAGGCAAAGCTACTGTGTGAACAAGTATTTGAACAAATGTAACATATAAAACAAAGCTGCTCCATGGAAAAGCTCTTTAACAACCTTCACCCCTTATCCTTGGATCTTGTTAAACTGGTACTGGGAAGTAAATATAGTTTAATTTGGAACCTGTGAGGGGGAGCAAGAAGGAAGGAGGAAGAGCCCTCAGGGTGGCTTTTAACTTTTACTAGATGGGATATCGTCATTTTAGGCTATGCTACGGAAAAAGGTCCTAGAATGTAGTTGTCTTCCAAGAAACCCAGTCAAAATCATCCTGAGGAACAAAAAAATCATTTAGTGACAGTTAAGTTTTCAGTCAGACACGCTCCCTACAACATAAGACTTTGTTCCTTTCCACCTTCACACTGCACATGATGCTGTTGAAAACTCAAACCAATGCTCCATAAAGCTTTCACTTTCATCTCCAACAGACACTCAAACAGAATACGTGTCCTGACTTAAGCTTGTACTCAATAAAAAGCCATAACAGTGATCTCATCTCCTCTTACATTGGTGATACCAGCAGATCAGTGTATCTGACTGTTACACACTACGTACTAGGGAAGTGATTTTCCTTTAATGCTGTTGAGGTCACTGTTACTGCTTCTGCATCAAAAAAAAATATCCTGCCTCATCCCCACACTCAATAAGGGGCATAAGCATTTAATACAGCACAGTAGGGAACATCTGGAAAGTGATTCCAAACAAGAAAGATATCAAATATGAAACACCATGATAGCCTAAACACAGACTGTGTTTAGATGTCACTAGGCCTAGGACTCTGTCAGAGCTGAGAAGTACACAATGCAATGCAGAGGGGTGAGGAGAATCAGGAATGGACCATGACTAAGAGAACAGCAAGATCACCACCTCTGTATGGTGTTCCTCATTCAGCTATGTGAGGCTGGTCCATTGTGCTATGTTACGCCAAGAGCCACAGCAGAGACTGACTCTGAGGACTGATGTGACGGGTATTTTATCCTGAGTAAAGGCCCTTTTCCTTCGATGTTCTCCTTATGCTGACTCCATCTCTGGATGGCAAAGAAGAAACTATACTAAGTTTATGCTCTAAGAGGGAATTCCTTTGTCCAAGTTGATATAGTTGCAGCCAGACTCCATTAGTTCTGTGACTACATTTTATCTGAACATCTAGCAGATTGTCTGCACTAAAGAGAAGATACTCACAGATTTAGTCTTACCGCTATATAGTAAAAGATCTTTCTCCAACTGCTTGCCTACAAGCAAAAACCAAATCCTGGCCCACCAGATGTTTTTCTGTCATCTTCAGTGACCAGGACATGTTCTATATTATTAAATATTAAATAGGGTCTCTTACAGTTGAAGGACACATGGTTCTTATGCTGCAAACGTACTCATAAGGATCAACTATTTTGTGTCTAAGAGAACTTAAAAAAACTCCCAGAAGCTTCAGAACATACAAAAAATAATGTTCAGAAATCTTTATTTTACATTGCAGTACAAATAGATAAGAACGAAGAATGCTACCATCTGCTGTCAGTAACAGTGAACTGATGCTCTTTTCCATTGAGAAAAAATGCCAGTTTGAATTAAAAATCCTTTTTAATTATCTGATAGCATAAATGAGCCTTGGTCTCTAAAAAATTCTAGAAAAACATAGTTTGTGCCAATGGTAGAATAGAATAGAATAGAATAGAATAGAATAGAATAGTATAGTTCAGTTGGAAGTGACCTACAATGACCATCTAGTCCAACTGCCTGACCACTTCAGGGCTGACCAAAGGTTAAAGCATATTATTAAGGGCATTGTCCAAATGCCTCTTAAACACTAACAAGCATGGGGCATCGACCACCTCTCTAGGAAGCCTCTTCCAGTGTTTGACCACCCTCTCAGTGAAGAAATGTTTCCTAATATCTAGTCTGAACCTCCCCTGGTGCAGCTTTGAGCCATTCCCATGCGTCCTGTCACTGGATCCCAGGGAGAAGAGATCAGCACCTCCCTCTCCACTTCCCCTCCTCAGGAAGCTGTAGAGAGCAATGAGGTCACCCCTCAGCCTCCTTCTCTCCAAACTAGACAAACCCAGAGTCCTCAGCTGCTCCTCATAGGACATGCCTTCCAGCCCTTTCACCAGCTTTGGTGCCCTCCTCTGGATGCATTCAAGGACCTTCACATCCTTCTTAAATTGTGGGGCCCAGAACTGCACACAGTACTCAAGGTGAGGCCACACCAACGCTAAATACAGCGGGATAATCACCTCTTTTGATTGGCTGGTTATACTGTGTTTGATGCACCCCAGGATGCGGTTTGCCCTCTTGGCTGCCAGGGCACACTGCTGACTCCTATTGAGCCTGCTGTCGACCAGCACCCCCAGATCCCTTTCTGCAGGGCTGCTCTCCAGCCACTCCCCTCCCAATCTATACTTGTGCCCGGCGTTACTCTGTCCCAGGTGCAGAATCTGGCATTTGTTCTTGTTAATCTTCATGCCATTGATGATTGCCCAATGCTCCAATCTATCTAGATCCCTCTGCAAGGCCTCTTGTCCCTTGAGAGAGTCAACAGCACCTCCCAGTTTAGTATCCTCAGCAAACTTGCTAAGGGTGCATTCAACTCCTGCATCCAGATCGTTGATAAAAATATTGAGCAGAACTGGCCCTAGAATTGAGCCCTGAGAAACACTGCTGGTGACTGGTCACCAGCCAGTTTTTTTCCCGGAATTTTGATACATCCAGACCTCTTCTGGAATGATGGGCACAACTTACCCGAACGTACCAAACAAAGTACAAAATGCTATGTGCAAAATCCACTTGTTATTTGACAAACTGGCTTCCACCAGTTTGCACGAACATTCCTCCCCGGCTAGACGTATCAGAATTAGAAAGGGCTATTGCAAATATATCTGCTGTAATAGAAGAGATTTCAGCCTTATTCAGCCTTACAGTTAGAGGTAAAACAAGCATCTTAGGTAGCCCTACAAAACAGAATGGCATTTGATTATGCACTCGTCGCTCAAGGAAGATATATGTGTATTAGTTAACACCACTTGCTGTGCATATGCAGAGCAACATCAGAGAACAGAAATGGACACACATAAAATGTGAGGTAAACTTCAGATACTGCATGCAATACCTGGAGAAAAAAACCTTTTTGACTGGTGGGTATGGCTCCGAGACATGGAAGGATGGTTAGGAAAAACTGCTTAAGACAGCATTGAACGAGGCATAACTCAAGCGGAGGCCAGAACAATGATGCTGAATATATTAGAAGATAAGGAAGAAGAAAAGGGAGAAGTGCTTGGACTCATGACTATTAATGATTATAAAATCTAGAGGCAAGAACGAACGATAGGACAGCACGGCCCACATGGTGATCGATCCTGGGCTCCCAGGAGTTGTGAGCAGGGCATCTGCGGCCCTTCTACCATACTCTAGATCTTTAAGAGAAGGATGGTGTGAGACTAAAAGTCTCAAAAAGTCTCATAGGCCTTTGCAGGCCTCACTAGTTAAAAAAAAAAAAGCATTTGCAGCTAATGGTCTTGCCAGTCAGCACAATTTTACTTAAAAAAAGAGCGTATTATTTGTAAGAGGATGTGCTGTTGTGGTGGGTTGACCTTGGCTGGATGCCAGGTGCTCACCAAGCCATCCTATCATTCCCCCTCCATCAACAGGATAGGGAGAGAAAATACGACGAAAAGCTCGTGGGTACAGATAAGGACAGGGAGATCACTTACCAATTACCATTACAGGCAAAACAGACTTGACTTGGGGAAATTAATTTTAATTTATTGCCAATTAAAAAGAGTAGGATAAGGAGAAAGAAGAACAAATCTTAAAACACCTTCCCCCCACCCCTCCCTTCTTCTCAGGCTCAGCTTCACTCCCAACTTCTCTACCTCCTCCCCGTGAGTGGCGCAGGGGGATGGGAAATGGGGGTTGTGGACAGTTCATCACACGTTGTCTCTGCCGCTCCTTCCTCCTCAGGAGGAGGACTCCTCACACTCTTCCCCTGCTCCAGCGTGGGGTCCCTCCCACGGGATACAGTCCTTCACGAACTTCTCCAACGTGGGTCCATCCCTCGGGCTGCAGTTCTTCACGAACTGCTCCAGCATGGGTCCTTTCCATGGGGTGCAGTGCTTCAGGAATGGACTGCTCCAGTGTGGGTCCCCCACAGGGCCACAGGTCCTGCCAGGAGCCTGCTCCAGCACAGGCTCTCCACGGGGTCACAGGTTCCTTCAGGGCATATCCACCTGCTCCGGCGTGGGGTCCTCCACAGGCTGCAGGTGAATATCTGCTCCACTGTGGACCTCCATGGGCTGCAGGGGGGACAGCCTGCCTCACCATGGTCTTCACCACGGGCTGCAGGGGAATCTCTGCTCCTGCGCCTGGAGCACCTCCTCCCCCTCCTTCTTCCCTGACCTTGGTGTCTGCAGAGTTGTTCCTCTCACATTTTCTCACTCATGTCTCCCAGCTGCTGTTGCATAGCATTTTTTACCCTTTCTTAAATATGTTATCTTAGAGGCACTACCAACGTCGCTGATTGGTTCAGCTTTGGCCAGCAGCGGGTCCATCTTGGAGCCATCTGGAACTGGCTCTATCCAACATGGGGGCAGCTTCTGGCATCTTCTCACAGAAGCCACCCCTGCATCCCCCTCCCCACTACCAAAACCTTGCCATGTAAGCTCAGTAAAACTGTCTTGAGCCTCCTTATCTGATGGTGCCTGAAAATGGGCTGTTAACACATGAAGAAGGGAGCAAAGGGAATAACCTGAAGTGAGGCAAAAAAAATGTTTTTGGAAATGGAAATAGATAAGAAGCATAAGGAGGAATTTGAAAGACTTGCAATGATGAATGTGTGTGAGTACAAACTACTCACAAAAGGAGGGAACGAAGGTGAAATTCAAATTGTAACTGTGCAGCAATGGAAATTTGTGACCAGGGAATGATCTGGCAAGGAGGGCAAGAAGGCCTAACTGCAGAAGGGGTTAAACTGATTGGAAGCCGGAATGCCAGAGACTGAAGGACTCCCTGTAAGGGAGTGAAGTTTGCTGAAGAGATAACAAATGGTAATTCAAAATCGATTGGCTTTAGAGTACTTTAGATTGTGTTAGCTGCACAAGGAGGAGTTTGTGCTTTAGTTAATGCTAGTTGTTGTTTTTATGTTTACCAAGATCAAAGGACTGAAACAGATGTGGAAGAGATATATGAAAATATTGCATGATATTGGAAAAGAAGCACCCCTCAATATGTTTGAGTGGGTAACCTCATAGTTTCCCAACCTTTCCCTCTGGGTCCAAAAGCTTTTAACCATATTGGTTATAATTGTACTTGCTTTTGCTGTAATTTATGTCCTTCTGCATTGCTGTATTTCTCTGTGTTCTAGATTGTCTTCAAAGATCACCTACTGAGTGACTTAATCAAATCTGACCCTGACAGTCAAAAGAAAAGAGGGGACTGTGAAGAAAATACAAATTTAAGACACTTAATAGGATGAACTTTACCCTTGCTTTGGTGAGCTTTCCATGAACTCAAGGAGGGAAGACATTGAAGCACGAAAGCTCAGCTAGTTACAATGACCTTGCCTGATAACAAACCCATGGAAACCAGTTCTAAGCATGTAGCAGACAAAGGATGAAAAACAGCCCAGACCACTGTCTCTGATCACACAGCCACGCGAAGGAAACCCCACTGTGCACGCAAACATTAAGGATGACTGTAGATAAGCTTAGGACTGTAATTGGGCGATAGCCCACTGTCCTGGTTTCAGCTAGGACAGAGTTAATTTTCTTCCTAGTAGCTGGTACAGTGCAGTGTTTTGGATTTAGTAGGAAAATAATGTTGATAACACACTGATGTTTTCAGTTGTTGCTAAGTAGTGTTTATAATAAGTCAAGGATTTTTCAGCTTCTCATGGCCAGCCAGCAAGAAGGCTGGAGGGGCACAAGAAGCTGGGAGGGGACACAGCCAGGACAGCTGACCCAAACTGGCCAAAGGGATATTCCATACCATATGACATCATGCCCAGTATATATAATGGGGGAGCTGGCTGGGAGGGGCGGATCGCTGCTTGGGAACTAACTGGGCATCGGTCAACGAGTGGTGAGCAATTGCATTGTGCACCACTTGCTTTGTATAGTCTAATTCTTTTAGTATTACTATTGTCATATTATTATTATCATTATCATTGTTTTTCCTTCTTTTCTGTCCTATTAAACTGTCTTTATCTCAGCTCACGAGGTTTTTTTTTCCCTGATTCTCTCCCCCATCCCAGGGGTGGGGGGGCAGTGAGCGAGCGGCTGCGTGGTGCTTAGTTGCCGGCTAGGGTTAAACCACGACACCCACCTCTATATTCTATATAACCTGTGTGTTACTAATGATTAGGGTCCCTCAGAACTAGGCTGGGGCACCGCATGCACATTGCAGTAAAGAATTTCCCTTTGGAATTCTATATTTAAGGTGTTGGCAATAAAGAATCCCGTGACACCACACTCTCCTTAGCCTTCCTTTTGCTGCCAGTGTGCTTATAGTAGCTCTTCTTGGTGTCCTTCACATCCCTCATTAGTTCCAACTCCAGCTGAACTTTGGCTTTCCTGACTCCATTCCTACATGTGCAGCAATATCTTTGTATTCCTCCCAAGTAGCCTGTCCCTGCTTCCGCCTTCTATGTACTTCCTTTCTGTGTCTGAGCTCTGTCAGGAGCTCCATGTTCATCTGTTCTGCCACACTTGCTCAGCTTTCTGCACATTGGAATAGACAATTCTATTGCTCTGAGGAGGCTGTCCTTGAAGATCACCCAGCTCTCCTTGGCCCTTCTGCCCTCCAGGGCAGTTTCTCCCATGATCCTGCCAAGCAGGTCCCCAAACACGCTAAAATCTGCTCTTCTGAATTCCAGGGTTGTAATTCTAATGCCTTACTCCTCTCAGGATTTTAAACACCACAGTCTCATGGTCATTGCAGCCAAGGCTGCCCTTGACCTTCACATCATCCAACAGTTCTTCCCTGTTTGCAACTAGCAGGTCCAACACAGCATTTCCCCTAGTTGGTTCATTGATCATCTGAATCAATAATTGCTTGTGCCCAGGTGTATTGCCCTTCCAGCAGATATTGGGGTGGTTGAAATCACCCATGAGTATCAGAGCCTGTGACTGTGAGGCTTTCCCCAGCTGCCTAAAGAAGGCCTCATCTGCCTCCTCTTCTTGAGCAGGAGGCCTGTAGCAGACACTACAACAACAGCTGTGCTAGTCTGGCTTCTAATCCTTACCCACAAGCTCTCAACTTTTTTGTCACTTGCCCCAAGGCAGAACTCCATGCACTGAAGCCATTCCTTTACGTAAAGTGCAGACCTTCCTCATCACCTTCTTACCCTATCCTTCCTAAAGAGCCTGTATCCCTCCATTGCAGTGCTCCAATCATGAGAGCTATCCCACCATGTCTCTGTAATCCCCATGAGTTTATAGCTCTGCAACTGTATAGCGACTTCTAACTCCTCCTGCTTGTTCCCCATGCCATGTACACTTGTGTACAATGTTGTGGGTTGATTCCAGCCAACAGCCAAACACCCACACAGCTGCTCACTCACTTCCCTCTTCTGTGAGAGGGGAAGAAAATAGAAGGAATGTGAGAAAACTCGTGGATTGAGATAAAGACAGTTTAACAGGTAAAGCAAAAGCTGTGCACACAAGCAAAGCAAAATAAGGAATTAATTTACTACTTCCCTTCATCGGGCAGATATGTAGCCACTTCCTGGGAAGCAGGGCCTCATCACGTGTAACAGTTGCTTGGGAAGACAAACGCCATAACCACAAACATCCTCCCTTCCTCCTCCTTTCCCCAAGCTTTTATAGCTGAGCATGATATCATATGGTATAGAATATCCCTTCGGTAAGTTGGGGTCAGCTGTCCCAGCTGTGTCCCCTCCCAACCTCTTGCCCACCCCTAGCCTACTCAGTGGGGCAAAGTGAGAAACAGAGGGGGCCTTGATGCTGTGCAAGTACTGTTCAGCAATAGCTAAAAAATCAGTGTGTTACCAACACTTTTTTTGGTCACGCATCCAAAACAGCACTATACAGGTTGCTATGAAGAAAATTAACCCCATTCCAGCCATACCCAGTACAACAGGCATTTGAGATGGGCCCTAAGTCATGCTGCTTTTACAGGGGAAGTGTAAGAGCCTCCCCATCACAACATTCCTGCAGACACATCTGCTCTACCCTTTGTGCCTTCACTTCTCTTCAAGTTAGGGTAATTCCCCACCAGCATACCTAGCTGTCCTGGTTTTGGCTGGGATAGAGTTAATTTTCTTCTTAGTAGCTGGTACAGTGCTGTGTTTTGGATTTAGTGTGAGAATGATGTTGATGATAACACCCTGATGTTTTAGTTGTTGCTAAGGAGCGCTTATCTTAAGCCAAGGACTTTTCAGTTTCCCATGCTCTGCCAGCAAGCAGGTGTGCAAGAAGCTGGGAGGGAGCACAGCCGGGGCAGCTGACCCAAACTAGCCAAAGGGATATTCCATACCATAGAACATCATGCCCAGTATATAAACAGGGGGGAGTTGGCCAGGAGGGGCAAATCGCTGCTTGGGCATCGGTCAGCAGGTGGTGAGCAATTGCATTGTGCATCACTGGGTTTTTTCCTTTTTTTTTTCTTTTCCCCTCTCTTCTTTTTTTTGTTATATTCCTTTTCATTACTATTATTATTATTATTATTATATTTTATTATTACTATTGTTAGTATTATATTTTACTTTAGTTATTAAACTGTTCTTATCTCAACCCACGAGTTTTACCTTCTTTCACAATTCCTGCTGGCTGGGGTTAAACCACGACACTAGCTTAAAGCCCTCCTCAGTAGGTTAGCAAGCCTGTTTGCAAATACACTTTTGCTCTACTTTGTCAGATGTATCCCATCCCTTCTCAGTAGCCCTCACTCATCAAAGAGGATCCCATGGTCATAGAAGCCAAAGCCCTGCCTGCAATGTCAGCCACACAGCCAGATGTTGATCCGCTGGATGAGTCCACTTCTGCTCAGGTCTTTTCTGCCTCCCTGAAAGGATTGAGGAGAACACCACCTGGGCCCCCATACCTTTCACTCACCCCCCGAGCTCTGTAGTCACTCTTGATATGCTTCTGGTTACTCCTAGCAAAATGGTTGGTGCCCACATGGAAGTGCAAGGAGGGGTAATAGTCTGAGGGCTGGACAGTCCCTCTGCAACATCCCATATCCTAGCCCCTGGCAAACAACAAACCTCACAAGATATCAGGTCGTATCAGCAGATTCCCCCATCCCCCACAGGAAGGAATCTCGGATAACTATCACATGCCTTTTCTCCTTTGTGTGGCCACAAAGTTTGGGCTCAATTGGCTCAGATGGGTTTTTAAAGACCCTGATGGGTCTTTCATGTCCTCACCAGTTCCCAGGGCACTATACCTATTGTGGGTTGACCTTGGCTGGACGCTAGGTGCCCACCAAAGCCACTCTATCACTCCCCCTCCTCAACTGGACAGGGGGAGAAAAATATGATGAAAGGCTCGTGGGCCAAGATAAGGACAGGGAAAGATCACTCAGTAATTACTGTCATGGGCAAAACAGACTCGACTCAGGGAAATTAATTTAATTTATTACCAATCAAATCAGAGTAGGATAATGAGAAATAAAACCAAATCTTAAAACACCTTCCCTCCACCCCTCCCTTCTTCCCGGGCTCAACTTCACTCCCAATTTTCTCTACCTCCTCCCCCCGAGCAGCACAGGGGGATGGGGAATGGGGGTTACAGTCAGTTCATCACACGTTGTCTCTGCCCCTCCTTCCTCCTCACCCTCTTCCCCTGCTCCAGCGTGAGGTCCCTCCCATGGGAGACAGTCCTCCATGAACTTCTCCAACATGGGTTCTTCCCACAGGCTACAGTTCTTCACGAACTGCTCCAGCGTTGGTCCCCCACGGGGTCATAAGTCCTGCCAGCGAATCTGCTCCAGTGTGGGCTTCTCTCTCCACGGGTCCACAGGTCCTGCCAGGAGCCTGCTCCAGCATGGGCTTCCCATGGGGTCACAGCCTCCTTCAGGCATCCACCTGCTCTGGCATGGGGTCCTCCATGGGCTGTAGTGTGGATATCTGCTCCACCGTGGTCCTCCATGGGCTGCAGGGGGACAGCCTGCCTCACCATGGTCTTCACCATGGGCTGCAGGGGAATCTCTGCTCCGGTGCCTGGAGCACCTCCTCCCCCTCCTTCTTCACTGACCTTGGTGTCTGCAGAGTTGTTCCTCTCACATATTCTCGCTCCTCTCTCTCGGCTACTCTTGCACAGCAGTTTTTTTCCCTTTCTTAAATATGTTATCACAGAGGTGCTACCACCATCACTGATTGGCTCAGCTTTGGCCAGTGGCGGGTCCGTCTTGGAGCTGGCTGGCATTGGCTCTATCGGAGATAGGGGAAGCTTTTGGCATCTTCTCACAGAAGCCACCCCTGTAGCCCCCCTGCTACCAAAACCTTGCCACGCAAACCCAATACACCTATTCTCAACTCACAGGTCTGCAGGTGGAGCAGGAGCATGTCTCCAGTTGCCAGTCATCACAAGCTTCCAGCCTCCTCCATCTTGACAGCCATCCTCCACTACCTGTTTGACCATGGTCTCCATCTGTCCTTCCTTCCTTCCTTGCTTGCTTTGTGTGTTTCAGGCTCTTGTCTCTGCAGAGTTTCCATGAAGACCCTTGTATTGGAAGGGAAAAAAGAAATAGAGGAAGAAGAAACCATCAACATAATCATCATATTCCTCCCAGTCAAGGACTCCAGATGCTGACAACTCACCATAACCCCCCCTGCCCCAACCAGCATGAAACCACTGACCTTAGGACCCAAAGGAGCAGTCTTTGAATTTCTTCTATCTTCTGCATGCTTCCTTTTTATGTTTGAGCTCTGTCAGGAGCTCCATGTTCATTCACGATGACCTTCTGCCACGCTTGCTCAACATATTGCATGTTGTAGTGGATTTGTGCTCTGAGGAGGCTGTCTCTGAAGATTAGTGTCAGGGCTCTGAGTGCATACCCTTTTCTAGGGGTTTAGTTCACCAAGTACAAAGTCAGCTCCTTTGCTGATGATAGCTTTTTTGAAGAAAGCTAGAAGCAAGGGCCTGCCCTTACAATAAAGCTGAGGCTTTACTGCTGACCCCTGCTTGTGCTACATCACATCTGTGTAGTAGCTATGTCTGCACCAGATCTCACACTTCATTGGTTCTGACCCAGACCCAGACCTACTGACTTGGCTTCTGCCTTGACCTCAAACCTGCCTCATCACTATGGACTTTGCTGAGTGATGACTGGACTGAGGCTGACCCTGACTGCTGGCTCAGCATCCTGGCTCCTTGTTGGTGCCCCAATTGCCTTGCTGTCACCATTAGCTCCCAGGTCACCTTCCCTTGGGGAGTGTGGTGGGTTGACCTTGGCCAGCTGCCAGATCACCACCCAACCACTCTCTCACTCCCCCTCCTGAACAGGGCAGGGGGAGAAAGGATGAAAAAAGCTTGTCAGTTGAGATAAAGACAGAGAGACTGCTTACCACTTACTGTCATGGGTAAAAATGACTCAACTTGGGGAAAATTAATTTATTGCCAATTAAAATAGATTTGGATAGTGAGAAACAAAGACAAAATAAAACAACACCTTCCCCCTCCTTTTTCCCCAAGGCTCAACTTCACTCCTTCATTTCCTACTCCCCCCCCGCCCCTAGCGGCACAGGGGGAATGGGGAATGGGAAATGGAGTGTTGCGGTTAGTACATAACAGTTCCTCTCTGCCACTCCTTCCTCCTCACATTTTTCCCCTGCTCCAGTGTGGATTCTCCACAGGCTGCAACTCCTTCAGGAAATATCCAACTGCTCTGGCATAGGGTCTTCCGTGGGCTGCAGTGTGGATATCTGCTCCAGTGTGGTCTCTTCCACAGGCTGCAGGGGAATCTCTGCTCCAGCACCTGGAGCACCTCCTCCCACTCCTTCTCTGACCTTGGTGTTCACACTGCTGTTTCTCATACTCCCCTCCCCCCCGCCTTCTCTGCTCTCTGGCGTTTTTGCCCTTTCTTAACTATGTTCTCACAGAGGCACCACCAGCTTTGCTGATGGGCTCAGCTCTGGCCTTGCCAGCCAGTGCCCAGCCCCACAGTACTCCAGTGAGGCAAGAAGAGCAGACCTAGAGATTATAGCCAGGTTTAACCAAGAGTCAAGATCACCAGGCAAGTTCACGGTGATGAGGCAGGTCCAAGGTCAAGCCAGGAAGTCAATCCACAAGTCAGAATCAGATTCAGTGATTGTCAAGTAGGTCCATGGTGACAGGACAGAACTGAGATCAATCTGGGACACCAATCCACAAATCAAGATCAATGTGGTCCATGGCCAGGCATGGCCATGGTGACAGCTGAGATAGAACCAGTACTCATAACATAGCTCAGGCAATACCTGAATGCCCAGGCCTGAGCATAAATAGGGCTCCTGGGGCCATGGACAGAGGGTATGGGTGAAGGCCTCAAGTGAGGCTGGTCAGGGCTATTAAGGCCTATTAATGCACAAATCGGCAGGCAGATGTTTAGCCATTTCCAGGAAAGCAGGGCTTCATCACACTTAACAGTTACTTGGTGTAGTGGTTTGACCCCAGCCAGCAACTAAGCACCATGCAGCCACTTACCCCTCCCCCCTCCCAGTGGGATGGGGAGGAGGATCAGGAAAAAAAAGTAAAACTCGTGGGTTGAGAGAAGAACAGTGTATTGGGTTTGCATGGCAAGGTTTTGGTAGCAGGGGGGGCTACAGGGGTGGCTTCTGTGAGAAGCTGCTAGAAGCTTCCCCTATGTCCGATAAAGTTAATGCCAGCGGGTTCCAGGACGGACCCGCTGCTGGCCAAGGCTGAGCCAATCAGCAACAGTGGTAGCACCTCTGGGATAACATATTCAAGGGGAAAAGAAGCTACAGGGGAGTTGCAGTTGCAGCGAGAGAGAGAGGAGTGAGAATATGTGAGAGGAACAACTCTGCAGACACCAAGGTCAGGGAAGAAGGAGGGGGAGGAGGTGCTCCAGGCACCGGAGCAGAGATTCCCCTGCAGCCCATGGTGAAGACCATGGTGAGGCAGGCTGTCCCCCTGCAGCCCATGGAGGTCCACGGTGGAGCAGATATCCACCTGCAGCCCGTGGAGGACCCCACGCTGGAGCAGGTGGATGCCCGAAGGAGGCTGTGACCCTGTGGGAAGCCCGCGCTGGAGCAGGCTCCTGGCAGGACCCGTGGACCCATGGAGAGAGGAGCCCACGCTGAAGCAGGTTTGCTGGCAGGACTTGTGACCCCACGGGGGACCCACGCTGGAGCAGTCTGTTCCTGAAGGACTGCACCCCGTGGATGGGACCCATGCTGGAGCAGTTCGTGAAGAACTGCAGCCCGTGGGAAGGACTCACATCATTGGAGAAGTTCGTGGAGGACTGTCTCCCATGGGAGGGACCCCACGCTGGAGCAGGGGAAGAGTGTGAGGAGTCCTCCCCCTGAGGAGGAAGGAGTGGCAGAAACAACATGTGATGAACTGACCCAAACCCCCATTCCCCGTCCCCCTGCACCGCTCGGGGGGAGGTGGTAGAGAAAATAAGGAGTAAAGTTAAGCCTGGGAAGAAGGGAGGGGTGGGGGGAAGGTGTTTTAAGATTTGGTTTTATTTCTCATCATCCTACTCTGATTTGATTAGTAATAAATTAAACTAATTTTTCCCCAAGTCGAGTCTGTTTTGCCCGTGACGGTAATTGGTGAGTGATCTCCCTGTCCTTATCTCGACCCACGAGCTTTTCGTCGTATTTTCTCTCCCTGTCCTGTTGATGGAGGGGGAGTGATAGGGTGGCTTGGTGGGCACCTGGCATCCAGCCAAGGTCAACGCACCACAGCAGCTCTCTTTCTCTCCCTGACTGCCACTCTGTCTTTCTGCCTTCCTGACTTTCTCATTCCCACTACGTTCATATCTGTCTCTGCCCCCCCCCCCCCCCGCCTTCCTCTCTCTGCCTCTGTCTCCAGGCTTGCCCCTCTCTCTTTCTCTCTATGTGCTCCTCTCCCTCTCTCTCCCTGCGGCACTCTCTCCCTCTGTCTGCCTGCCTCTCTTTCTGTACTCCCATCTTTCTCTCTGCCTGCCCTTCTCTTTCTCCCTCTCTGCCTGCCTCTGTCTCTGTGCCTCTTCCTTTCTCTCTGCCTGCCTCTTGCTTTTTGTCTCCCTCTCTCTTTCCCTCTGTCTCTTCCAGCCTTTCTCTCCCCCCTCCCCCACCTGCCTCTCTTTGTCTGCCTGCCTGCCTCCCTCTCTTGGCATCCCTGCCAGGCTCTCTGTCTCACTGCCTGCCTCCCTCTCTGCCTGCCACTCTGCTCGCCTGTCTGCCTCCCCGCCTCTCTCTATGTCTGCCTGCCTGCCTCTCTGCCTACCTGCCTCTTTCCCTCTCCTTTTCCCTGCCTGCCTCTCTCTCTCCCTACATGCGTCTCTCTCTGCCTGTCTACCAGCCTGCCCCTCTCTCTGCTGGCCTGCCTTTCAGTCTCTCTGCCTACCTGCCTGCTTTCCTCTCTCCCTGTCTACCTCTTTCTCTCCCTGCCTGCCTCTCTGCCTGACTGCCTCTCTCTTTGTCTCTCTTCCTCTCTGCCTGCTTGTCTCTGCCTGTCTGCCACTCTGCCTCTCTTGCTGCCTGCATCTCTCTCTGCTTCTCTCCCTCTCTTCCTGCCTCTTCTCTGACTTCCTGCCTCTTTCTCTGCCTGCCTGCATATCTCTTTCCCTGCCTGTCTCTGTGCCTTTCTGCCTGCCTCTCCCTCTCTCTGCCTGCATCTCTTTCTCTCCCTGTCTCTCTGACTTCCTGCCTCTCTCTGCCTGCCTGCCACTCTGCCTTCCTGCCTGCTTCTTCCTCTCTCTGCCTTCCTGTCTCTGCCTCTCAGCCTGCCTGCCTCTATACCTGATTCTCTGCCTCTCTGCCTGCCTCTCTTTCCCTGCCTGTCTCTCTGCCTGTCTCTCTCGCACCTCCCTCTCTGCCTGCCTGCCTTTCTACCTGACAGCCTCTCTCTGTCTTCCTGACTCTCTTTGCCTGCCTCCCTGCCTGCCTGTCTCTCTCTTTTTTCTCTGCGTGTCTGCCTCTGCCTGCCTTTCCCTCTGTCTTCCTGCCCCACTCACCCCATATCTCAGCCTCCCTGCTGGGATCTCTTTCTCTCTGCCTCCCTCTCTTCTCTGTCTGCCTCTCTCTTCCTCTCTGCCTGCCTCTTCTGGATGCCTGCCACTCTGCCTGCTTGCCTCTCTCTGCCTGCCTTACTGTCTGACTGCCTCTCTCTCTCCCCCCCCCCCTCTCTCCCCCTGCCTCTCTGACTTCCTGCCTATCTCTGCTTGCCTGCCTCTGCCTCTCTCCCTGCTGCTCTCTTTCTCTCTCTCAGCCTCCCTGACAGGCTCTCCTTCTCACTGCCTCTCACTGCCCCTCCCCGTTGCCCTCTCCTGTCTCTCTCGTTCTCTGCTTCTCTGTCGTGGTTTAACCCCAGCCAGCAACTAAGCATCATGCAGCCGCTTCCCCCTCCCAGTGGGGTGGGGAGGAGGAGGAAAAAAAGGTAAAACTCGTGGGTTGAGATAAGAACAGTTTAATAAGTAAGATAAAATATACTACTGTCCTGGTTTCGGCTGGGACAGAGTTAACTCTCTTCTTAGTAGCTGGTACAGTGCTGGGTTTTGGATTTAGTGTGAGAATGATGTTGATAACACTCTGAGGTTTTAGTTGTTGCTAAGTAGCGCTTATCTTAAGCCAAGGACTTTTCAGTTTCCCCTGCTCTGCCAGCAAGCAGGTGTGCAAGAAGCTGGGAGGGAGCAGAGCCGGGGCAGCTGACCCGAACTAGCCAAAGGGGTATTCCATACCATGGAATGTCATGCCCAGTATATAAACAGGGGGGAGTTGGCCAGGAGGGGTGGATCGTGGCTCGGGAACTAACTGGGCATTGGTCAGCGGGTGGTGAGCAATTGCATTGTGCATCACTGGTTTTTTTTTCTTTTTCCTCCCTTCTTTTTTTTTTTGTTATATTCCTTTTCATTACTATTATTATTATTATATTTCATCATTACTATTGTTAGTATTATATTTTACTTTAGTTATTAAACTGTTCTTATCTCAACCCACGAGTTTTACTTTTTTTTTCCCCTTTCCTCCTCCTCACCCCACTGGGAGGGGGAAGGGGGAAACGGCTGCGTGGTGCTGAGTTGCTGACTGGGGTTAAACCACGACAGCCTTTTTGGCGCCCAACGTGGGGCGTAAAGGGTTGAGATAACAACAGATCTGACCAGAGCGTGTTAAAACGAATTTGTTATTTGTTGTATTGTATTAGTTTAGTAGTCGCTGGTCACAATGTTGGGTTATTGGCTCTTAGAGTTGTGGCGTTCATTCTTAGAGTTGTGTTATGTATCACCTCACTTGCCATATATAGTCCCTGTGCTGCTGCTTATCACCCATAAGGTGAGGTGGACTAAGCTTTTCGCTTTGCTGTAGCATGTAACACTGGCTTATGGTACGATAAAATTATCAGTTGTGGGACTAATCCGGTATTTGCACTCAGCATTGCCGTTATCTCTGTACTTCGGGAGCTATCATCTAGCGGAAACTGTTAATAATTACACCCTTCACCTTTTCTCCTCGGAGAGCCAATCTATGGGGGAGACACCTTTCTTCACCTTCCCCTCCTCCTCCAGGCTAATTACAGTAGTGTTTGAGAATTTTGGAAATTTTGAATATCCTTGGAATGTTGAAACTAACATGGTCCTATTGCTAGGAACTAGCTTGTTCCTGAATGTGGTTCAGGTCTTGTTCAGGGTTAAACAACTATTTAAGAGGATCCCCCAGAGATCTGCCCCAAGGCTGGAGAGTTATGAGTGGCAGGGTGTGTGGGGTAGCATGGGCAAATGCCTAGGACGGTGGGGACCTCCAGTGTTTTGAAACTTCACCCTTGAACAAGTGCAGAATCCTGAAAAACTAGTAGAACATTTGGGAAAAGTATGCTGTCACCCCGACAATTCCAGGGAGACACAAATCACTGCACTGTGCTGGGGCCTGGCTCATGCCTACCGAGCCCTGTTCAACACTATTCAAGGGGAAGGGAAGGTCTCTGGAGCTGACAACAAAATGACAGCCACTGCAGCCCCTCCAGCCCCGGCGACAGGCACTGCAGCCACTCCAACCCCAGCAACAGGCACTGCAGCCACTCTGACCCCCGTGACAGGCACTGCAGCTGAACCAGAGAACCAACCCATGCTGGTATCAGTTGCCCCTGTACAGAAGAAGAAATACTCAAAAAAGACAGCTTGCTTAGCAAAGGATGAAGGTGAACCAGGGTCATCACAAGAACAGGAGGAAGAGGCAGAACCGGAGATAATCACCCGATCCCTATCCCCGAGTGAGCTGCGAGATATGCGAAAAGATTTCAGCCGTCGTCCAGGCGAGCACATTATCACCTGGCTGCTCCAATGCTGGGATAATGGAGCAGGTAGCTTGGACTTAGAGGGTAAGGAGGCCAAGCAGTTGGGATCCCTTTCTAGGGAAGGGGGCATTGACAAGGCAATTGGGAAAAAGACACAAGCCCTCAGCCTCTGGAGGTGACTTCTGTCAGGCGTGAAGGAAAGGTATCCCTTCAAGGAAGATGTTGTATGTCACCCAGGCAAGTGGACCACCATGGAGAAAGGTAACCAGTACCTGAGGGAATTAGCCGTGCAGGAGATGGTTTATTATGACCCAGACGATGGGCGATTACCCACAGATCCAGATGAAGTCCAACGTGCACGACCCATGTGGCGGAAGTTTGTACGAAGCGCAGCATCATCGTATGCCAATGCATTGGCAGTAATGGACTGGAAAGACGAGGAGGGACCAACAGTAGATGAATTGGCTTGCTGACTTCGGCAATATGAAGAAAGTCTCACTTCCTCCCTCGTCGCGGCTGTGGAGAGACTGCCAGACATAATAGCCGAGAAACTGTCCCAAGAGTTCCAGCAATTTGAGGATAAGTTCTGCCTCCCACCTGCACGGACCAATGTCTCAGCTATGAGGAATAAGCGTCCCTCTGCTCAAGAGAGAGGAGATAGAAGATTGACACCATGGGGTACCCTGTGGTCTTACCTGCGTGAGCACGGAGAGGATATGAGGAAGTGGGATAGAAAACCTACCTTGGTCCTAGATGCATGGGTACATGAATTGCAAGGAAAAACAAACACAAATGAGGGTTCTTCCAGGAAAATTGCTGCTTCAGCCACCAGTGAGCACTGTGAGTGGTGTGGCAGACAGAGTGGAAGGGCTGATCTTACTCCCGATCCTATGAGAAGGAATTCTAATCCATTTTTACAAAAAGTGAGTGGAGAATCTTATGACCGGGACTAGAGGGGCCCTGCCTCCAGCCAGGTAGAGGAGAGGGATAACCGAGTTTACTGGACTGTGTGGATCTGATGGCCTGGCACATCACACCCACAGGAGTATAAAGCCCTAGTAGACACCGGTGCACAGTGTACTCTAATGCCATCAAGCTATAAAGGGGTAGAACCCATTTGTATTTCTGGGGTGACAGGGGGATCCCAACAGCTAACTGTATTGGAGGCTGAAGTGAGCCTAACTGGGAATGAGTGGCAGAAACACCCCATTGTGACTGGCCCAGAGGCCCCATGCATCCTTGGCATAGATTATCTCAGGAGAGGGCATTTCAAGGACCCAAAGGGGTATCGGTGGGCTTTTGGTATAGCTGCCTTGGAGATGGAGGAAATTAAGCAGCTGTCCACCTTGCCCGGTCTCTCTGAGGACCCTTCGGTTGTGGGGTTGCTGAGGGTTGAAGAACAACAGGTGCCAATCACTACCACAAGGGTGCACCGGTGGCAATATCACACCAACCGAGACTCCCTGATTCCCATCCATACGCTGATTCATCGACTGGAGAGCCAAGGAGTCATCAGCAGGACTCACTCACCCCTTAATAGTCCCATATGGCCAGTGCCAAAGACTGACGGAGGGTGGAGGTTGACAGTAGACTATCGTGGCCTGAATGAAGTCACGCCACCGCTGAGTGCTGCCGTGCCAGACATGCTAGAACTTCAATATGAACTGGAGTCAAAAGCAGCCAAGTGGTATGCCACAAGTGATATTGCGAATGCATTTTTCTCAATCCCTTTGGCAGCAGAGTGCCGGCCACAGTTTGCTTTCACTTGGAGGGGCGTCCAGTACACCTGGAATCGACTGCCCCAGGGGTGGAAACACAGCCCCACCATTTGCCATGGCCTGATCCAGACTGCACTGGAAAAAGGTGAAGCTCCAGAACACCTGCAGTACATTGATGACATCATCATATGGGGCAACACAGCAGAAGAAGTTTTTGAGAAAGGGGAGAAAATAATCCAAATCCTTCTGAAAGCCGGTTTTGCCATAAAACAAAGTAAGGTGAAGGGACCCGCACAGGAGATTCAGTTTTTAGGAATAAATGGCAAGATGGACGTCGTCACATCCCAATGGATGTGATCAACAAAATAGCAGCTATGTCTCCACCGACTAGTAAACAGGAAACGCAAGCTTTCTTAGGGGTTGTGGGTTTTTGGAGAATGCATATTCCAGGTTATAGTCTCATTGTAAGCCCTCTCTATCAAGTGACCTGGAGGAAGAACTATTTTAAATGGGGCCCTGAGCAACAACAAGCCTTTGAACAGATTAAACGGGAGATAGTTCATGCAGTAGCCCTTGGGCCAGACCGGGCAGGACGAGATATTAAAAACATGCTTTATACTGCAGCCAGGGAGAATGGCCCTACCTGGAGTCTCTGGCAGAAAGCACCAGGGGAGACCCGAGGTCGACCCCTAGGGTTTTGGAGTCGGGGATATCGAGGATCTGAGGCCCACTATATTCCAACTGAAAAGGAGATATTGGCAGCATATGAAGGAGTTCGAGCTGCTTCAGAAGTGGTTGGTACTGAAACACAGCTCCTCTTAGCACCCCGGGCATCATACTGGGCATGATGTTCTGTGGTATGGAATATCCCTTTGGCTAGTTCGGGTCAGCTGCCCCGGCTCTGCTCCCTCCCAGCTTCTTGCACACCTGCTTGCTGGCAGAGCATGGGAAACTGAAAAGTCCTTGGCTTAAGATAAGCGCTCCTTAGCAACAACTAAAACATCAGGGTGTTATCAACAGTATTCTCACACTAAATCCAAAACCCAGCACTGTACCAGCTACTAAGAAGAAAATTAACTCTATCCCAGCCCAAACCAGGACACTCTCTCTGTTTCTCCCTCTCTTTCTCATCTGTCTTGCTCTCTCTCTCTCTTTTGCTTTCTGTGCATCTCTCTCATCTTTCTCTTTAGGTTTCTCTTGCTTTCCCTGTATCTCCCCCCCTCTGTCTCTCTCTCTGTCCTGTCTGTTTCTCTCTCTCTCTGTAGCTGCCTCTCTTTCTCCGTCTCTCTTTCTCATGGTTACATTCTCCTGGGCAGCTTACCTTTCTTTCTCCCCCTGTCCCTCTCCCCTTCTCTCTCTCTGCCCCCCTCTGTTGCTCTCTCTTGGTCTCTGGCTCTGTGTCTCTCTGTCTCGCCTTTCTCTCTCCTTTCTGTCTCTGTCTTTGCCCCTTCTCGGTTTGCATCTCTGTCTCTCCCCCTTTCATAACATCCTTAACACTTAACAGCTATTTGAATGACTGTTATCTATTTTATTATTCAGTAAGTCTTCCCCTCTGCAATGTAAACCAAAAGCTACAACCAAGGGATTGGGGGTGGGGGTGGTGTAGCGATCCTGACCGGAAAACCGCTGTATATTGAGGGGTTAATGATCCACATAACTGTTAACCGGAGTAGGCCCAGGCCTGTGCTGTGCTGCGCTGCGCTGCGCTGCGCTGCGCTGCGCTGCACGTACAGCTCGGCCTTCGGGCCTGTGTTGCGTTGCACAAATCCCTTGGCCGCAAGATAAACTCAGCCAGCTCATTGTCACAGAGGAGCCTGCAGGCAGCTCCCACTTGGTACCAGCGACTACGCCACCTGCGTGTCCTTGCCCTTATCTAAAAGTGCAGCAAGAAGTTCCTTTATGAATAGAGTTGTTTTCTTGTAAGAAAATTATATAACAGCTCGAATGACCAAAAAGGAGGACCTTCCCTCCATGGACAGAATCTGCACAACGTACCATGGGAAAGCTATCCAGGCTCTGTCTGATACTGCACAAACACGGGGTTCTCAGCATCTGAAGGGACATAACATTTACTTGCTATCCATATTACTCTTCTTATTCTGTCTTATTAAAACAGCCATTTTATTAAGCCATTTGTTGTCAGGGCTTTCTTATTGAGATCCAGAAAGATCCCTGCACTGTCTCTCTCACCTCCCCTCTCCACTCCTCAGTGCAGAACAGGGGGTGATTCTCATTCTGGTGGCAATTCTTTCCCATGAGAAACTGCCATAACAGACATAACAATATCTCAGTATTCACAGGTGCAAGGCCAGGATAACAACAGCATGAGAACTACAGGGATAGAAACTGCTACTGCAGCCTTGGAGCGTGTAGTTGAAAGGTTACACAGTCGCAAGTAAAAATGTACCATTCTCACACATGCTATTCCTTCTCTGAGCATCTGTGATTGCTTTTGCACATCATCAACTTTCTGTAAAATCTGACAGCAGGCAAAGGGGAATGAAAACCAATGGCATTTTTGGCTCATATTTAACTGGAAAAATAATGCTGCACTTCAGTAATTGCATGCCACCAGTGTCAGCACCACCAAGGAATTTTTTGGAATTCATGGGTTTGTCCAGCCTGCATTCCCTAGACAACAGTGGAAAGAAACAGGCTGACTCTCCTGTCTAAGAACAAAAGAACAGGAACAGAGGTAGGGAGACCTTTGTGCTTGGGTGATATCCAACTGTAAGCTAGCAGAAGGCCATGATGTCAGAACCAACCTGATGATACTCAGTAGAGGACCTGTAGTTTCAAACTACTCTCCCCACTCTGGCCTCCCCTATGTCCACCTTCCTCACATCTGTGAAGAAGGGCAGAGGTCCTATTGTTTAGGGTTTGGTTAAGTTTTCTTTTAATATATATTATATAAATATTTATATAAATATGAGCTTCTATGAGTACATAGGTGACAAAAGGAAGTCCAGTTGGAGGCCAATAACTAGCGGTGTACCCCAGGGGTCAATACTGGGTCTGAATGTGTTCAACATCTTCATTATTGATCTGGATGCTGGGGCAGAGTGTACCCTCAGCAAGTTTGCTGATGACACAAAACTGGGAAGAGTGGCTGATACACCAGAGGGTCATGCTGCCATTCAGAGGGACCTGGACAGGCAGGAGAAATGGTCTGACAGGAACCTCATGCAGTTCACCAAGGGGAAGTGCCAAGTCCTGCCCCTGGGGAGGAACAACCCCATGCACCAATATATGCTGGGGGCCACCCAGCTGGAAAGCAGCTTTGCAGAAAAGGCCCTGGGGGTCCTGGTGGGCACCAGGTTGAACATGAGCCAGCAATGTGCCCTTGCGGCAAAGAGGGCCAACAGTATCCTGGGCTGCATTAGGCAAAGCATTGCCAGCAGGTCGAGGGAGGTGATCCTTCCCCTCTCCTTAGCACTGGTAAGGCCACACCTGGAGTCCTGTGTTCAGTTCTGGGCTCCCCAGTGCAAGAGAGACATGGACATACTGGAGAGAGTCCAGCGAAGGGCCACAAAGATGATGAAGGGACTGGAGCATCTCTCCTATGAGGAAAGGCTGAGAGAGCTGGGACTGTTCAGCCTAGAGAAGAGAAGGCTCGGGGGAATCTTATCAATGTATATAAATATCTGCAGGGAGGATGAAAAGAAGACAGAGCCAGGCTTTTTTCAGTGGTGCCCAGTGACAGGACAAGAGGCACAAGCTGAAACACAGGAGATTCTGTGTGAACATCAGGAAACACTTTTTACTGTGAGGGTGACTGGGCATTGGAACAGGTTGCCCAGAGAGGTTGTGGAGTCTCCATCCTTGGAGATATTCAAAAGCCATCTGGACATGGTCCTGAACAACTAGCTCTTGGTGGCCCTGCTTGAGCAGGGTGGTGGACAAGATGACCTCCAGAGGTCCCTTCCAACCTCAATCGTTCTGTGATTAAAAAAAAAATTCAATGAAGTGACCATCCATCCCAGCTGTGGCGGGTTGACCCTGGCTGGATGCCAGGTGCCCACCAAAGCTGCTCTATTACTCCCCCTCCTCAACTGGACAGGGGAGAGAAAATATAATGAAAGGCTCGTGGGTCGAGATAAGGACAGGGAGATCACTCACCAATTACCATCGCGGGCAAAACAGACTCGACTTGGGAAAAAAATTAATTTATTTTTTACTAGTCAAATCAGAGTAGGATAATGAGAAATAAAACCAAATCTTAAAAACACCTTCCCCCCACCCCTCCCTTCTTCCCAGGCCACCGGTCCTGCCAGGAGCCTGCTCCAGCGCAGGCTTCCCACAGGGTCACAGCCTCCTTTGGGCACATCCACCTGCTCCAGCGTGGGGTCCTCCACGGGCTGCAGGTGGATATCTGCTCCACCGTGGACCTACATGGGCTGCAGGGGGACAGCCTGCCTCACCATGGTCTTCCCCACGGGCTGCAGGGGAATCTCTCTGCTCTGGCGCCTGGAGCACCTCCTCCCCCTCCTTCTTCCCTGACCTTGGTGTCTGCAGAGTTGTTCCTCTCACATATTCTCACTCCTCTCTCTCTGGCTGCAACTGCTACTCCCCTGTAACTTCTTTTCCCTTTCTTAAATATGTTATCAGAGAGGCGCTACCACCGTCACTGATTGGCTCAGCCTTGGCCAGCAGCGGGTCCGTCCTGGAACCCACTGGCATTAACTTTATCGGACATAGGGGAAGCTTCTAGCAGCTTCTCACAGAAGCCACCCCTGTAGCCCCCCCTGCTACTAAAACCTTGCCACACAAACCCAATACACCAGCCTAACACTGAGAGCAGGTTTTGAATGGAATGCATGCCAACACTGACCAAAGTCATATCAAATAGACAAAAGGTCCTGCTAGATGCTCTGCCTTTGGAGTGTATAGAAGGGATGGGAATCAGCTTCATTCCTGCCCAGTCTTTTTAGGCATTTTACCTCATCTTTTTGTGCTTCCACTGGCTCCCTGATGGCTTGTACACAGGAATGGGGAGAATGAGGCCAGCTTGTGATCCTGGCTGGCCACAAGTCACAGGGGCTCCTTTGTTTTGGAGGCCTTCAACCTCATGGCCTTGGCAATGTCAATCATTCTGAAAAACAAGAAGAAAAACATGCTGTTGGCAAGAATGGGGAGAGTCTGGCCTTGCAAGGGCCACCACAGTCACTTTTCAAATACTAGCAATGCCATGCAACAGAACAATAAGCCTTTTGCTTCGGGGGAAGAAGCCAAGAGGCAGCAGAGTGCAGTGACATTTTCTCTGCATCTCAGCTACCCCAAAACACCAAGGCAACAACAGCCAGAAAGATTTGGATGAATGCTAAAGGTTGGGGTCTTGCTGGGAAGGCTGGAATCCTACCCCACTGACTATGTCCATCTTTGGAGAATGCTATAAACCCTCCCTGTGTTATTCTACAGCTAGTTGGCTTGACAAAAAAAAAAAATACTACTGTCCACTTTCTAAGTGGAGCATGACAGAGGTGAGCATGTATTAATCCACAGTGTCTCTGAGCTGTTGCTCAGGGGAGCCTGGGTTTGTTTCCCAGATGCTTAGCTCGTGACAGCAGTACAACGGCAGGAACCTTGCATGGCTAAGGAGTGACCCATTTTGGCTGTTGGGGTGCAGCACCCCTAGGCTTTAAGTGGAGGGAGCCCAGCTGAGACAAGAGTTTGAGCCAGAGGGCACAGGCAAGAAAACATCTAGAGGCATGTTGAACAGAGAAATCAAATTACCCTTGAAAATAATGATCAGGGAAATATTCTGGCTGTCGCAGGGCCCTCAGAGCACCTGAATGCACACAGCACCTCCACCCCAGGAAACACAAGTCCCAGAATCTTCCTAACTCAATTTACATCTTGGAATCTTAAAATTATTTAGGTGGGAAGGGACCTCTGGAAGTCTCTAGTCCAACCTCTCACACCAAGCAGGGCTAACCCCAATGCTAATGTTGATCAGGTTGCTCAGGGCCTTGTCTCATTTTGATTTCCCCAGTAGGTCACAACCTCCTCTATGCACTCCCACCAGTATACTTTATATCAGACTCCCAGCCTTGACAATATTTAAAAGCAAAACCCGAGTATTTATCAACAAATGCAGTACAACTCTTTTTAAAAACATTCCTCCTAAAAAAAAAATTGTGAATTTTGCCTTTAAAACCCATTATTCCTCATTAAGGGACCAAAGAGAAAATTGGGGACAAAAAACAGTACACTGCATCAATGCTGACCAAGGTGCTTTCTGCTGTGACACCCATGAGATGACTAATGATAAGCTCTCCACTGTTCCAGGAGAAACTTACTCTGTTGCCAAAAGAAAAGAAAAAAAAGGGAATAGTAGTCTGATTTGCCTTGCTGCTTCCAAGATGGGATAATTTTCTTGGAGAATACATTAGTTTTCTTAGAATAGTCTTCTTACAGTGAACTAACGTGGAGTATCTTCTCCACTGTAACCGTTCTGGTCAGCATTCCTACAGAGACAAACCCTTAGACAAGTTAGCAATGTCATGATAAAATAGACCTGGGAGACTAAATCCCACCTCTGGTTGAATTCAAGGCATGAGGGGATAGATTGGTGCTAGTGGAGATTGTTTGGTGTAACTTGGTTCTCATTTAGAAGATGATTCTTTCTTAACATTGTTATAAATGTGTATAAATATATAATTTTAAACTTACCATTTTTGCAAGTATAATTCTTAAAATTATATAAGTGAAAGAGATAATACATGGATATAATAACATGTACAACTGCAATGAATAGCATGCATTAGAAAGGCTACTAAACTGCATGTTTCAAGGTCCAAGCTACTTTTCAGCTGTTTGAGATCAGGGTGAGATTTAATTTGGGACCTGAGCTTGGGAGGCATAAATAATCCCATCTCAGCCTATTGTGGGGTCTTACATCTCTCAAGCCTCTGGTGTTAGCCACATCTGCAAATAGGAACTGGAAGTCTGAGTCAGGTGCAGAGTCCTTCTGGTCTGATATCCAAGATCCCTAGGGGAGTGCGAGATCTTAATCCATGTTTTCTTTTCTTTGTGTAATAGTCACTTTCATTGCTGTATAGTAAGATGAACTTGAAAATCTGCATTTAGCTTTATTTTTTAACTAATTAAAATTGCTGAGATGCAGCAGCAACCACGCACAGGGGAAGTGGTGAGCATCTCCAGTAGCCGGGGGGAGGGGGGAAACACTGCATTGCCTAGGTACAGCCTAGATCCCAGCGGCACGTGGTGATATAAACCTGGAGGGGTGTTGCATGCAATAACTGGTATGCACAGATGCTTACAGCCCAATTGTCACCGCAGGAAGGACAGGTTTAAGCAGCACTGCTGATACCAAGGAAGGTCCCACGTTTTGTGCAGGACTGACCTGCTCTGGCTGTTGACATGCTCCCTTCGACTCTGGAGACCCAGCACACTCCAAGTCCCCTGCACCTACATTAAAAGTTGTCGCCTTGCCCGAGGACCTCCAATGTAATAGGGTGCAGCTAATAACTGAACCAAAAAGAGATATTCACAAACTTTCTTCCTGCAACCAAAGAGGAAGGGAAGAACGCACAGCTAATTGATAAACCTCCAGCAGCCCCCCAGGGTGTACCAGTAATGACTGGTAACGTTACTGATTGGCTGATCATGTGTGTTAGGGCACCATAGGGCAGTGGATGAGGTTCTGTGATTGGCTGGTGGTTTCGTATCCCCATGGATTTTGACGCTTTCTTTTATTCATCTGTGCTCTTCTGCGCTGAGTGGGTCGTGGTATGATGACGCTATTTCCGGGTGCTGGTGAGGCGGCTGCGGGGGGGGATTAGAACGAGCTGGAGACAGAGTTACTTGGGTTGAAAATAATAGCTATTTTTGGCCCTTTTCATGCTCTGGAAATTCTTCCACCTGGATATAAAGAGAAGTGGGTTGGGGGACTGCAGGTAAGGTAGCTAGTGGTAGCTGTGAGAGGCAGCTGGTTGTGTTGTGCGGGGGGGTGGTGCGCGCGCGCCTGAATCGCGGACGTGCGCCTGGGCGCGAGTTGGTAAATGTGAAGGGGATGGGGGTGTCGGCGGGTGGCTTATTGTTAATTTGGCTATTTAGCTGACGGTAGGGGGAGTGGGGTGTGTGTGTCTTCTGCGCGTGATCTGGGAGGTGAGTAATACAGAGGCAGATCAGGTAGGGAGTGGGGTTGTATCTTGCTCTCTGGTATCCTCCCCTTGCGTTCTCTCAGGTTGCTATGAAGTCCTTGTTTTCCTTGCAGTCTTCTGTAGCACTTTGTTCCTTCAGTTTGGAGTGTGTGGTGGTAGTTCAGCTGGGCTTGAATGAAACTTCCACCTGAGCAGTTGCATGGGAGGGGAGTGATGTTCTTGCAGACTGTCTTTCGTAAGCATGTGTGTGCCTCTGGGGAAAAGGTGAAAGAACAGGTCACTGGGGAAAAAGCTTGTAGCTCTGAGGTTTATCTTTAGCAAACTTGTAGATTCTGACTTACAGGGGGAATGTAAGTTATGAACACACCTTTCATAGGCAGCTTTTTGGACATCAGCAACACCTAAGTGATAGTCAGAGGGTCAGACAAGTTTTGGCAGTCTCTCCACAACATCCTGGATCTGGGCCCCTGGCAAGCAGCAAACTTCTCTAGCTAACAGGTCAGGTTGGCAGATGGGTATCTCTGCTCTGTAGCAGGGAGTTGCCCACTACATCACTCACCGCTTCTTCCAGGTGGTCTGGAGAGACTCACCGCTTCTTCCAGGTGGTTGCCACGCTAGTACGGCTTTGTGAGTGGTATAACATGCATAATAACCTAGCAATACATGTACTGAAAAATATCTGGGTGCTATACAGTGAGAAGGTCCAGTGATTTCATTTTGATAGCATTGTATGAATGAGAGGCTTGCAACACTGAGATATCTCCATTCAACCAATGCTGCTGAAGTCATGGTAATTAAGTAGGAATGCTTCTTTAGATAATGGCGAATGCGATTTGTTAAAAAGTAACTGAAGGTTAGCACATAATTCCTAGAAAGCAGTAGATGCCTTATTTATATTTTTGATTGTATACTTATGCTGTTGTTCAGGCTTCCTCTTGGTAGATTCAAAGTTTGGTTTGTTTTTTTGGTGGTGGGTTTTTTTTTTTCTTGCTGTATATGATTATCATGTTCAAACCATCAGTTGTCTTGCAAATCCAAAATCAAGAGAGAGTGAAGTATTCAATACCATTTAACACTTAAACAAAAGAGGGAAAAAAACCCCAACACCAAAATAAACTAGTGAACTGAAACTGATATTCCGCCTCTGCTTCGGAACTTGCTGAAAAGTCTTACTCTGAGCAAGTCATGCTTATAAAAAGAAGTGCAAAAAACCCAACCTGTAGAACTTGTTTGCTTTGCAGATGATGATAGTTGTATAAAATATAGTGCTGAATATATGATATAGTTCTATTTAGTAATTATGCAAGGATGAAATGTAGATGTAACCCTGAATTTCTAGAGCTATACATGAAATTTGAATGTCCAAGTTGATCTAAAACAACTATGACTTGATTCTTCAGTTTCTCCACCTGTTTTTGAATATGCTAAGAGGTGAACAAGTAGTCTTTCTCCTCCAAAAATTAGTTTCATTATTTGGAATTCTTAAAGTTTGGGTGGGTTTTTTTTTTTGTGACACCTTAGGAAGAACTACTTTTTTGTACTTGTTGTCATTATTGAATTGCTTATAATAGTTTATGTTGTAGAGGATAATGTTTAATCAAATGGAAAAATGTTATCTATACTGTCAGTATACAAGAGCTGTGCAAATTATAGCTGGCTGTTATAAATATGTATTATCTCTGTCATGTTGACATGATTAGCCATGACTACTTCATTCATGCTAACAAGGTCAAGCTGGTAATCATGCTGCTGCTGTTGTACTCTTTTGTAAACTGATAAATAACAAAGCAAAAGTGATGTGGACTGGTGTAAAAATGGAGGAAAAGTTACTACTTTTGAACTGAGGAAAAAAAGCCACTTAATTTTTCTTCCCATCCATTTAAAATTGTTCAGAAATAATTTAATTATTGGAACATACACTGACTTAAAGCTCTTGTGTGACTGGTAAACCATGATTTGAAAAATATGCCTTTGGTGGTTGTTTTTTCTATTCCTCAGTATGTGTTAACATGTCTAGAACTGTATAATAGATTGATGTAAAGATTGTATAACAAGCTTTTAATGTTCTGAGTCATTGTTAGAAGATGAGGTTTTGAAATTACTTAAATTCAAATGAGTTTGAGAAGATCAAAAGCAAATAATCATGGTAAGTCTCAAATGAAATGCAGTATTATCTGTTTGAATCCATATGGTCCGAACAGTAATGGAGTCTGACAACACGTTATAAAACAAAGCTTTATTGAGGCAGTAGGAAAGATGAGCAACAATGTGCCCATGCAGTGACTCACCCAATCACTGATAGCAAACACAGGCTCATAAGCGATGCCATGGCTCCATTGGACTGCCAGGGACATTTGGTGTCCGGGTCATCTGGCAGTAACAGTCAGTCATGCAAATGCCTTTTTGAATGTGGGTGAGAGTTGTGCCACTCCTTGACTCCACCAATGGTAGTGTGATTTGAGAGAATCGTACCTTATATGAATAATGTGGGCTGCATCCTGCCTATGCTGCCGATGTTGGTTAGGGGGAGGGTGTCGGCAGCCTGTCTACACTGCCAATATTGGTCAAGGGGCAGGGTGTCACTTCCACCCCTTGATTCTCTCAAATCATCGCTTGATGTGGAGTTATAGGCTAGGGTGTTATTTTGGTGGGTCATTAGCTATATAATAAGCTAGGTGAGGTTGGTGTCCTGACACCTGCAGGGTATAAGTTACATAGTCAGAGGTCAAAAGCTGGTGCATCACGAGATGGATACTTGATAGAGGTAATTCTACAGTATCAGTTGCGTGGGTATCTGGGAGGTGATTACTATGGCATCTTCCCAATTGCTATGAGAGAGGCTGCAAAAGAGATTACAATTCAGGGTTAGTATCTGCTTATATCTAGTGGCCCCAACCTGGGTCAGGGAGTGGCTTGACCTCGACTGGAAAAATACTTTACCATGACAACAGCACAATCTACAACCCCATCCAGTGATATGAAACAAAACATAAACAATGACAATAAACAAGTTAATTACAAAAGGTACAGCCAAAGTCTTTTGACAACTACCCTGAGATCTGGGAACCAAGAGGTAAGCCATGATCACAATTTGCCAATTCCCCGAAGAGTATTTTCGGTTGTCACCTGATACAAGGGCTTTAGTTGTGCCTGGTTTTTCTTAAGGTCGGTCTCAATGCATTGATCTTGGTTGACATAGATGCAGCAGGCAGTATTTACTAACGTGCAAATGCCACCTTGTGCGGCCAGCAAGTAGTCTAAGGCTAGATGGTTTTGAATGGTAGCCTGTGATACTTGAGTGACTTCTTGCTGCAGCGCTTGGATGGCATTGATTATGTTTTCTATATTTTTCCAGGGTAGCAGAGAGATTGACAGTTGCTTTCTCCAGCTCAGAGACCCCTAGCTGAGAAAGGAGGACCCGGGCAAATTGGTGAAATCCAGGTCTTTGCTCTACCAAAGGGCTGATCTACACTGATGTCACAGGGCATCAGGGCAATTGTGGGCATGGGTTGTATCAAGGTTTTCTTCAATGTGCATCCCAGGCACTATTTATCCAAGTGTGCAGGTCCCCTCCCACCTCCGTGTGAGGTTTTTTTCATGGCATGATTGCTGCACAGCCAGTATAGGCCGGGGGCACCTATTGTGCTAGGGTCACAGCAGCGAGTGGTGTCTTTCAGGCAATTGTCAATATTGGCATGGTAGGTTTGCATGGTGTAGGATGGACCCCGCCACATGGTTTGTAGCTGATCACGGGATGGATTGTAGCCTGTAAAGTTCTGGAGGATGTAGAATTCTGATCTGTTCTTCACTGAGGCGGCAGTGGGTAGTCAGTGGTTGAGAGATTAGCCCAAATAGAGTAACATCTGACAAAAGTTTTAGGTGCATGGACCCACAATTCCACCAATACTAGCATTCCCGCCATAGGAACTCTTTGGTGGCCAGATGCAGGATGTTGTGTACAAATCCCACAATAAGTTCCCTTTCTAACATTTGCCAGCACCTGAGATGTGCGAATTAACAAGTTAAAATCCCAACCAGCAAGGCCCTGGTGGACTGTCCCTAAGAACAGTATCCACAGTATATTCAAAATTGGTTCTTGCACAGAATAACCAACAGTAGTACAAGTAAAACGAATGCAATGTAGCAGGAGGACTTTTCCAGGTTGTTGTGGTTTAACCCCTGTAGGCAGCTAAGCACTGCACAGCTGCTCGCTCACTCCCCCACCCAGTGGGATGTGGGAGAGATTTGGAAGGGCAAAAAGTGAGAAAACTCATGGGTTGTGATAAAGACAGTTTAATAGGTAAAGCAAAAGCCGTGCGCACAAGCAAAGCAAAACAAGGAATTCATTCACTACTTCCCATTGGCAGGCAGGTGTTCAGCCATCTCCAGGAAAAGCAGGCTTCATCATGCGTAATGGTTACTTGAGAAGACAAATGCCATAACTCTGAAGGTCAGCCCCCCAGCCTGCTTGCTGGTGGGGCAGTGAGAGAAGCAGGGTGAGATGCCTTGATGCTGTGCAAGCACTGTTCAGCAATAGCTAAAACATCAGTGTGTTATCAACACTGTTTTCATTACAAATCTAAAACATAGCACCATACAAGCTACTAAGAAGAAAATTAACTCTATCCTAGCCAAAACCAGTACACAGATGGGTCCAGTAGCCTGGCTGAGTTGGTGGCTCTGGGCTTGTCATGGACGTTATCACTTCCTGAAATACAAAATTGCTTCTAGGACAGCCTGAAGGTGTGGTCTGTGTATCTAACATTGAGATTTGGGCCTCGGTGCCCACAACAATAGTGACTGAGTGCCAGTCATTCATGACAACTTCTAATTGGGGCTAGGACATGGAGTAAGCAAAAAGGGTATGCCAGAAAACAGGGCTAGGAAGCAGATCTCCATCTGGCAGTTGACACCGGCCCACCAGTTGTCTGGCAGTGCCTTGGGGGGGTGCTAAGGGGTTAACACTGGTGTGCTGGGAGGCGCTGCAAGACTCTGGTGGGTGGGCCACCTGCTGATGGCCATTCAAAAGCTGTAACAAAACATTATTCAGCAATTTATTAATTTGTTGGGAGGGGTAAACTTGGTTTCCAGCAGGAGCCGCCTGAGGCGGTCCCTCTCTGTCTGGCTGGTGAAGGTGTCCTGTCCTCTGCCCAGGTGAGGATTCCTCTGTATCTGACCGCTGGGCACAGAAGCCATTGCCATGGCACCCACCCCTGCAGCCAGGGTGTGCAGAGCTCCTGCGCCCATGGTCCCCTTCACTGAGGTAAGTTAGAGCTGCCCCAGTGCGCCAGAGACTCCCAAGCCACTCCACCCAGCCTTCCCCTGTAGGGTTGGGAAGTGGGTCAGGGTCTGGTCCATGGCCAAAAATGTCCCTGTCCCAATTATCATCCTTATCGTCCTGGTAGATAGTGGCCCTAACTTGAGCCATTGTACTGGGATGATCTCTTCAGGCCTCGAGGGCCTGCTGAGCCAAGGCTAACTTATGCTCATCCCTCTTGGCCCCTTGCTTAGCTTCTCCCGCCTGTTTGAGGGCACCATGCAGCCCGGTAACTTCAGTCCGGGCAACGTTGAGGGCACAACTCAGGATGCTGATTAAGGCTCCCTTGCCCTTTCCTTGTTTGCAATGACTGGCCTTACGCCACAGTTCAAATTCATCCCTCATAGCCTGGGGATCTGTTCAATTATCTTGGACCCAATCTTCCTCCCATTGGGGGGAGCTCCAAACTTGCTCCTTTCCTAAAGTTTCCAGTCGTTGTCGGAAAGACTCTTATCCTGTTTGTGATGCCGATAATGTGGTCCAAACACTACTGGAGTCTGACAACACGTTCTAAAACATAGCTTTATTGAAGCAGTAGGAAAGATGAGCAGCAACGCGCCTATACGGCGACTCACCAATAGCAAATACAGGATCATAAGCGATGCCATGGCTCCGGTGGACTGCCAGGGACACTTGGTGTTCAGGTCATCTGGCAGCAACAGCCAACCATGCAAATGCCTTTTGAATGCAGGTGAGAGTCATGCTGCCCCTTGGCTCCACCAATGGCAGAGTGATTTGAGAGAATCATACCTTACATGGATAACGTGGGCGGCAACCTGCCTATGCTGCTGCCAATGTGGGGCAGGGTGTTGGCAGTCTGTCTACCCTGCTGATATTGGTAACAGGGCAGGGTGTCAATCCATTATGTGGATCTAGTTCGGATCTTAAAACCCGTGTTGAAAACTGATGTAGTATCTGTGCAGGTGGCACAACTGACATTTGTTATCATAATCTAATTTTTTCTGGGAAAAGACCCACCACCCCCCATATGGAGTTAAACTGTCTCTAGTTTCATCCAAGTGGTGTTTTAAAAGTGTAGGGAAAGGCATCTTCAGAATCAAAGAGGGCTGAGAAAGGAGTTGTTAAGATTCTTGAGCTTTCAGTAAGCAATTAAGTTGAACTGTTATATTTCGAAATTAATGCTGTATTGAGGCAGGCATCATGCTGAGATGTCTATGGTTGCTCTTTCCCTTTGGATGCTTACATGCAGACCTTTAGCTTCACACATCATTCGTGATTTCATTCATGAACAGAGGATTGTTCTGAGACAAAAAAAGCTGGCGATTTGAGTTTTCTTTTTTAAAGAAGTTGGATCCCCTCCTGTGGGGAAGACTGCTAATAGAAAAGACTACTAGAATACCATGAACCCCAAAGGACAGTTTCCTGGGCTGATGTCCTGGTTTCAGCTGGGATAGAGTTAATTCTCTTCTTAGTAGCTGGTACAGTGCTGTGTTTTGGATTTAGTGTGAGAATAATGTTGATAACACTCTGATGTTTTAGGATAAGTGCTACTTAGCAACAACTAAGTTAAGGATTTTTCAGTTTCCCATGCTCTGCCAGCAAGCAGGTGTGCAAGAAGCTGGGAGGGAGCACAGCCAGGACAGCTGACCCGAACTAGCCAAAGGGATAATCCATACCATGGAACGTCATGCCCAGTATATAAAGTGGGGGGAGTTGGCTGGGAGGGGTGGATTGCTGCTTGGGCATTGGTCAGCGGGTGGTGAGCAATTGCATTGTGCATCAGCATTTTTTTTCCTTCTTTTTTTTGTTATATTCCTTTTCATTAAACTATTATTATTATATTTCATTATTATTATATTTCATTATTATTATATTTCATTATTATTATATTTCATTATTATTATATTTCATTATTATTATATTTCATTATTATTATATTTCATTATTATTATATTTCATTATTATTGTTGTTAGTATTATATTTTACTTTAGTTATTAAACTGTTCTTATCTCAACCCACAAGTTTTACCTTCTTTCCTGATTCTCCTCCCCATCCCACTGGGAGCGGGGGGGGAGTGAGCTCTTGCTGGCAAGAGCTTGCCTGGTTACAGCTGAAGACCTAAGAGTTGGCTGCAGTTGTGACAATGACTCTCAAGTGCCACCAAGACATGAACTCCCTTGTGATAGCATTGACTATGAGTAGTCACTCATTTCCTACCTACGTTTCATTATGGTTGTGGCCTTAATAAGACTGTATCCTGTGGGAGGGACCCCACACTGGAGCAGGGGAAAAGTATGAGGAGGAAGGAGGGGCAGAGACAAAGTGTTATGAACTGACCACAACCCCCATTCCCCATCCCCCTGCGCCGTTTGGGGGGGTGGAGGAGGTAGAAGAGTCAGGAATGAAGGAGTAAAGTTGAGCCTGGGAAGAAGGTGGGGGAAGGTGTTTTTAGTTTTGTCTTTATTTCTCACTATCTTACTCTATTTTTAATTGGCAATAAATTAAATTAATCTTCCTCAAGTCGAGTCTGTGACAGTAACTGGTAAGCAATCTCCCTGTCCTTATCTCAATCCACAAGCTTTTCCATCTTCTTTTCTCCCTCTATCCTGTTGAGGAGGAGGAATGAGAGAGCAGCTTGGTGGGCACCTAGCAGCCATCCAAGGTTAACCCACCACTGGGCTGAGACTAATTTGCCTAGGGACCACCTTCTCCACCACACTGTCTGACACATGGAGCCTCCTGTGTCTTCCACACATGGATGCACATTGTGACTTCAGTGGTGGATTCTGGCAAAGCTTCTTTAAGCTGTGTGTGGAAAGTCCTTAAACATTTCATTAATACATTTAAAGTTCTTTAATTTTTCTTTCTCACTATTAGTTGTATCTTCAGATATACCAACATTTTAATGATGTAGTCATTAGCTCAGTGACTTCACTAAAGCATTCCATTGCTCTCATTCCATTCTAAAATAATGTTGAGAATAGACAAATAACTGAAAAATACATGCATAAGAAAAAATTGGAGCAAACTAATCCTGTCATATAGCTGTAATCATCCCCCCTTTGCTGCTGTGGGCCACTGAATGGGCCACATGAGCAAGGGCAGGTAGGGGAGACCTTATCGCTCTCTACAACTACCTGAAAGGAGGTTGTAGCGAGGTGGGTGTCGGTCTCTTTTCCCAAGTAACAAGCGATAGGACGAGAGGAAATGGCCTCAAGTTGCACCAGGGGAGGTTTAGATTGGATATTAGGAAAAAATTTCTTCACTGAAAGGGTGGTCAAGCACTGGAACAGGCTGCCCAGGGAAGTGGTTGAGTCACCATCCCTGGAGGTATTTAAAAGACCTGTAGACGTGGTGCTTAGGGACATGGTTTAGCGGTGGACTTGGTAGTGTTAGGTTAACGGTTGGACTCGATGATCTTAAGGGTCTTTTCCAACCTAAATGATTCTATGATTCTATATCTGTTATTCTTCTTGCTGTACTCCCAAAGCCGTTTTGCCTGCAATTTGCAGGGAGCTGTAGATCACTCCAGCCAGGTTCACTGCAGGGTATTTCCTACCTCTTGAGTAGTTGTAGTACAATTAGCATGAAGTGATCAAGTGAACTATAGTCTGAAACCCGGGTGGGAGAGAAGTTTTTCAAGCAATAGGAGAGTCTCCCTATCTCTCCTTTACTATGTTCTCAGGAATATCTCCTAGGGAAAAATCCCTGGGCACATCACAGGAGTTTGAGAAACCCCACTTCCCCAGAAATTTTAGGGGGTGTCTCCGTTTCAGTTCATAGCCACCACCAATTGAGATTAGGTATTTAAGGATGAAGAAGGTGGGGTCAGAGTAGTTAATTTAGAGAATATTCAGTCTGAACTGAAACATTGAAAGCAAAGTTTCTGCTGCTTTGGTGAATGAGCCTGGTATCTCTGGCTCCCCAGCGGAAGGAGGGTCTGAATGTTATCTTAGTCCCTTCCCCCGCACTGAATCTCCTTCACTGTGGCCGCCTTTAGTGCTTACATTCAAGGTGGAGGTGTGGGGGGTGTTCTGCAGGACAGCACCGAAACTGTCACCTGACTCATCTCTGTGCCCGAATCAAATTGTTGTCGATCTTATGGGCAGGATCTTTTAAGGACCTCTAGAAGGGTTCCAGCTCCTTAGGGGAGGAAAAAATCATGTATCTCCTTGGATCAGGGACTTATCTGAGCATCCTTGGAGACAAGGACCTCTTGTGCCACTAACAATTGGACTGGCTGACCCTGGGTTGTCCTGTCCAGCCGCCTCTTTTTTACAAGCAGGATGGTATGCATTTGTCTAAAGAGGGATTGACGTTTCCACTAGGTATATTATTTGCAGAGTCAAGTGATGTTTGTTCCTACATAATTCAACGATTTTCTCTGCACTACTCGGGTCTACTACTTGGCTCCATCAGGTTTAAATCTCTGTAAGATGAGGCTCTTCCTTTGCAACTGTGCATTTCCCTTTTCTACCTGATTCTTCACAAATTTGGAAATTCAATTTGTAGAGAGCTCAGCCTTAGCCTGATTCTCTCAGGTTTCCTCCTGCTTTATAGCCAATATCATTATCAATTTGATAGGTGGAAGTGATTTGTTACTTACAGGAGGTCTTGTACATACTTTGGTAAGCCTCTTTTTTCATCCCCCAAACTACAAATCCCAGTCACTAGGCCTGCAGTTTGAGCCATTTACACCTCCTATTGTCCTTCTAATGTTCTGTAAACATCTTTTCAATCCAATTGTTCCAATTAACCCAAGGATTTAGTAGCACAGGTGCCGTTTGGGTACCTGCATAAAGTTCTAGAAGGTTGGTTACAAATTTATCACTGTAGGCACATTAGCAAAGGATGTTCAGTTCCCCCCTCACATAAGAGTTATATATGTGTAATCTCGGGAGTACTCACAACTCGACCAGATCGTGCTGGCTACAAAACTGTTAAGGGATGTTAGGAGCGCAGCTGCCTCCTACAGCAGCCATGACCAGAGCTCTCCTGACCGGCTGCTGGATCCCAGCCCAGGGAATCCAGGGTCTCTGCCCAGGCTGAGGGACTCAGCTGTTGCTTTCCTGGTTGCAGGCTCAACCAGCAGTGAAGCTGAGCACGTATCCGAGAGACACACACACAGGACATATACAGGACATTGATACAGCCAGTCACACAGACTGCCACAGACAAGGTGCTGTTGTCAACAGCACCCATGTATTAGGATTCACATAAAACATAAACACAGAGAGCCAAGTCCCCTTCCTCCTCTTCGGCTGGTAGGGATAGAAATTCACTAGTGAAAGCACACACGTGCACACACACTATTCTCTAGATTCACAAGCACACGCACATTCGCAGATCCCCCGAGTACCAGCATGGACACTTCTGTCCTCTAGCTACCCCTGCCCGGATCCTGGGCCCTCTTTTCTGCAACATTACAGGGGAGGAGGAGCATTAATGGGGGCAGAAGGGGATTTCGGGGGAGAGGTTTGAACAAATTCCCCGTTCAGACAGGAACCTTGAGATCGGTTCCCTTTCGGAGGGGAAGTTTCCATTGCCAGACATAATTATTCCAAACATACCAATAATGCATTTGCCCTGGGAACTGTTCATCCAATTCGAGCTGCAAAAAATGCAGCCTATCATAATCAAAACTGCCCACCTCAGGCCACCGTTGGCTTGCAATTCCAAGGGTGGTCAATGTGGGCCAGGTATCCTGACGCAGTTCCAGTGCCCTTTTCTTAGATAACCCCGAGTTCCATCTATTTTCGACCAATTGGTTAGCAATTCACCTAAAGGTGTCCCTTTCACTATACTGTGTCCGGTCCCCGTTATTATTAACTCTCACCTCCTCGCCGCAAAAAAAATGATCCGTCCAACCACTACCCCCTGTGCTCAAGTTCCCCAGGTGAACTCACCTTTTGCCGTCAGCGGGTCGTTGGCTCGCAGGGGATCATAGCGGCTGGTGGATTCAAGTGAGTCAGCAAAGTCCCTTCTGGGGTGCCAAAACTGTCGCGGGATTCTTTATTGCCAACCAAGGAAGGAGATGCAGACACCCTTAAGTATAGAATTACAAAGGGAAATTCTTTACTGCAATGCGCATGCAGTGCCCCAGCCTAGTTCTGAGGGACCCTAATCATAAGTAACACACAGGTTATATAGAATATACAGGTGGGCTATCTCCCAATTACAGTCCTAAGCTTATCTATAGTCGGCCGATCCTTCGCGTGGCTCTGTGATCGGAGACAGTGGTCTGGGCTGTTTTTCATCCTTTGTCTGCTACATGCTCAGAACCGGTTTCCATGGGTTTGTTATCAGGCAAGGTTGTCGTAACTAGCTGAGCTTTTGTGCTTCAGTGTCTTCCCTCCTTGAGTTCTTGGAAAGCTCACTGAAACTAGGGTAAGGTTCATCCTATTAAGTGACCTAAGTTTGTACTTTTCTTCACAGTGGGCCCATTGCTCAGTGGGGCAGGGAACCTAGTGATCAAGGACATCATAAAAGTCAAGTTACTCAATGCTTTTTTTGCTTCAGTTTTTACTGGTAAGGTCTGCTCTCAGGTCCCTGAACCAGCTAGCACAGTTTGGGGGAGTGAAACAGTAGTACAGTACAGGAAGAAAGAGTTAGGGAGCACTTAAGCCAATTGGACATATACGAGTCCATAGGACCAGATGGGATGTATCCAAGCGTGCTGAAGGAGCTGGCCAATGTCATTGGGAGGCCGCTGTCTATCATCTTTGAAAGGTTATGGCAATTGGGGGAGGTTCCTGATGGCTGGAATAGGGCAAACATCACTCCCATTTTCAAGAAGGACAAGAAGGAGGATCCAGGGAACTACAGGCTGGTCAGCCTTACCCTCTTTTCCCAGGAAGATTATGGAGCAAATCCTCTTAGAAGCCATTTCTAAAGAGATGAAAGACAAGAAGGTGATTGGGAGCAGCCAACATGGCTTTAGCAAGAGCAAATCATGCCTGACCAATCATCTCATTGCTTTCTGTAATGAGGTGACTGGCGCTGTGGAAGAGCGGAAGGCAGTGGATGTTGTATACCTTGACTTTAGCAAGGCCTTTGACACAGTCTCCTATAGTCTTTTTATCTCCAAATTGTTGGCTTGATAAGTGGATGATAAGGTGGATGGAAAATTAGCTGGACTGCTGAGCTCAAAGAGTTGTGATCAGTGGTACAAAGCCTAGCTGGGGGCCAGTAACTAGTGGGGTCCCTCAGGGATCAGTACTGGGACCAATACTGGTATTTAATGTCTTCATTAATGATCTGGATGATGGGATGGAGTGTACTCTCAGCAAGTTTGTGGATAACACCAAATTGGGGGGAGTGGTCAGTATGCTGGAGGTCAGGGCTGCCATTCAGAGGGACCTGGACAGGCTGGAGAAATGGGATGACCGGAACCTCAATGAAGCTCAACACGAGCAGATCCGAAGTCTTGCATCTAGAATGAAATAACCCTATGCAACAATACAAGCCAGAGGCCGACTGTCTGGGAAGCAGCTCCACAGAAAAGGATATGGGGGTCCTGGTGGACAAATTGACGATGAGTCAGCAGCGTGCCCTTGCAGCAAAGATGACCAACTGTATCTTGAGCTGTATTAGCAAAAGTGCAGCCAGCAGGTCCAGGAAAGTGATCCTTCCCCTTTATTCGGCACTTGTGAGGCTGCATCTGCAGTACTGTGTCCAGTTTTGGGCTCCCCAGTACAAGAAGGATAGTGACACACTGGAACAAGTCTAGCAGAGGGCCACCAAGCTGGTCAGGGGCTGGAGAACATGACATCCAAGGAGAGGCTGAGAGAACTGGGCCTGTTCAGCCTGGAGAAGAGAGAGAGATAAGGACAGGGAGATTACTTGCCAATTACCATCATGGGCAAAACAGACTCGACTTGGGGAAATTAATTTAATTTACTGTCAATTAATTGTAGCAGAGCAAGATAATGAGAAATAAGAACAAATCTAAAAACACCTTCCCCCCACCCCTCCCTTCTTCCCGAGCTCAGCTTCACTCCTGACTCTTCTACCCCCCCCCCCCTCCAAGCAGCACAGGGTGATGGGGAATGGGGGTTGCGGTCAGTTCATAACATTACATCTCTGCAGCTCCTTCCTCCTCACGCTCTTCCCCTGCTCCAGCGTGGGGTCCCTCCCACGGGATACAGTCCTTCATGAACTTCTCCAACGTGGGTCCATCCCTCGGGCTGCAGTTCTTCACGAAGTGCTCCAGCATGGGTCCTTTCCATGGGGTGCAGTCCTTCGGGAACAGACTGCTCCAGCGTGGGTCCCCTGCAGGGTCACAAGTCCTGCCAGAAAACCTGTTCCTGCATGGGATCCTCTCCACAGGCCGCAGTTCCTGCCAGGAGCCTGCTCCAGCGCGGGCTCTCCCACAGGGTCACAGCTTCCTTCAGGGCACATCCACCTGCTCCGGCGTGGGGTCCTCCACGGGCTGCAGGTGGATATCTGCTCCACCGTGGACCTCCATGGGCTGCAGGGGGACAACCTGCCTCACCATGGTCTTCGCCACGGGCTGCAGGGGAATCTCTGCTCCTGCACCTGGAGCACCTCCTCCCCCTCCTTCTTCACTGACCTTGGCGTCTGCAGGGTTGTTTCTCTCACATTTTCTCACTCCTCTCTCTCCCAGCTGCTGTTGCGCGGCGTATTTTACCCTGATATGTATCCTTCCACAAGCACAGCTCACCAAGCATGAGGAGTACCATGACACCCACAAAGCCCTTCTGGAGCGAGGCTGTACCCAGGCAGCTCTGTGATTAGCTGAGGAAAGGGGAGACGGGGTGGGGCTTACTCCTCCCAGCTGCTCTTTCTCTTGGTCACGTGTAGTTGACGCGAGTTGGGTTTCTGTGCCGCACTTCCTACGTCATCGAGAATGTGAGGTGGTGGATGCAGCGTCCAGTTTGGTCGGTGGCAGTGGTAACTTTTATCTCCAAATTGCATTTTAAGGTGGTATGGAAGACGCAACAGGTGAGTCACTGGGGAGAGGGTGTGCTGCTGCTCGCATCTCTCTCCGCTGCGGCGGGGCCACCCTGTGCGGCCTCTCTCTCTCGCCCCTCATTCCTGTCTCATAAGGATTCCCACCAGTGGTGAAGGTCGCGTCGGGCTGGACCGCTGCTGCCTCTGGAGCATGAGCGTCCTAGACTGTCACGGCAGCGCGGAGGGGGGCGGGGAGCACCCGGAAGCGGCGGGGGGGGGGTGGTGTACGGTAGCCGGGCTGCATCAATTCGTCCCCGCGCTCCAGACTGGGAGTGGCGTCTTGGGACACGCTCCTCAGTGGGAACCGCAGGAGAGACGTTCCGCCATGCCGCGGAGTAGGCGACGACTGGACAGGAGTAGGGAGAATAACAACAGCACGCGGCAGTCTTCTGCAAGCCGCCTGGAATCCTAGCTGTTGATCCCTTGGTCACTTTCTCTCATCCACGCAGGCAGTGAGCTCTGCAGTACCTGCTGCCGAGGAGCTGGTGGCAGTCTACACAGCAGAGCTTGAAAGCCTGATCCTGCTCAGGACACACACACACTCAGGTTGCTTCTCTAAATCCTTGCATTGTTCCTGATGCAGGCACCGGGAAAAGGCTAAATGAGAATGCAATGGCTGCCTTCCAAACTCAACACTGTGTTTAGGTGTCTTTTCTTTTGGCAGTTCCACTTCTTTACAGAGAATCTCTTCTCAGGCTAGAAGAAAAAAAAAAAAAAGAGAACCATTCAGGTTGGAAGGGACTTCTGGAGGTCTCTAGTCCAACCTCCTGCTTAAAGCAGGGTCAACACTGAATTCAGACCAGCTTGCTCAGGGTTTTCTCTAGTCAGGGCTTGAAAACCTCCAAGACTGGAGACTGCACAACTTCTCAGGGCCCCTGTTCCACTGCTTGACTGTCCTCATGGTGAAAAACAGTTTCCTTATAGCCAGCGTGAACCTTGCTTGTTTCAATTTGTGCCCATTGTGTCATCTTCCCACTGTGCAACACTGCAAAGAGCCTGACTCTGTCTTCTTGATAGCCTCCTCATAGGTACTGGGGGGCTGCTATTAGGTGCCCCTGCAGCCTTCCTTCCTCCAGGCTGAACAAGCACAGTTCAATTTATCACAAGCACAATTTATCAAAGACTATGTTAGCATCTTCACAAGTAGAAATTTTTACATCAGGATTGGATGGTTTACTGAAGAGGTGTTTTAGTTTGAACAGGAATTAACAGGGACCACATTGCATTGTTCAGTTCACAGTAGAGCATCCTGTGACATGTTCAATGTGGTGTTACCTATTATACTGTTAACTCAATAACAGATTCTGGTTTGGGGGTTCTTTTGTTTGTTTTTGTACTCCTTCACAGGGTTGCCAGCATAATATCAATATGGTAGTGGGAAATTAAGGTAAGTTTTTGGTCATCTTTCTCTTAGCTATCATCTTTTTTTTTTTTAAACTGTTCTTACTGTGATCTAAGTCAAACTTCATCCATTTTTAGCATTATAGCTGCTTCTGCTTTATTTTATAGAATCATGGATTTTCCAGGACACTTCGAGCAAGTCTTTCAGCAGCTAAACTACCAGAGGCTTCATGGCCAACTTTGTGACTGTGTCATTGTGGTGGGAAACAGACATTTCAAAGCCCATCGCTCTGTTCTGGCAGCGTGTAGCACACACTTCCGAGCTCTCTTTACTGTAGCAGAGGGTGATCAAACTATGAACATGATTCAGCTGGACAGTGAAGTGGTGACAGCAGAAGCTTTTGCTGCCCTGATTGATATGATGTACACTTCTACACTAATGCTTGGGGAGAGCAATGTAATGGATGTCTTGCTGGCTGCTTCTCACCTACATTTGAACTCTGTTGTTAAAGCATGTAAACACTACCTTACTACCAGGACACTACCAATGTCTCCACCTAGTGATAGAGTTCAGGAGCAAAATGCACGCATCCAAAGATCTTTCATGCTTCAGCAGCTTGGGCTGAGCATTGTGAGCTCTGCATTAAATTCCACTCAGAGCACAGAGGAACAACTAAATACTATGAGCTCATCGATGAGAAATAACATAGAACAACGTATTACCTTTCCTATCCGGCGTCTCCACAAGCATAAACAATCTTCTGATGATCGGGCCAGACAGCGAATCAGACCTACCGTAGATGAGTCCATTTCAGATGTTACTCCAGAGAGTGGGCAGTCAGTAGTTCATTCACAAGAAGATTTTTTTTCACCAGATTCACTGAAGAATGTGGACAATTCTAAGGCTGATGCTGTTACTGATAAACAAGCAGACAATACTATTATGTTTGATCAGTCTTTTGGTGCTCAAGAAGATGCTCAAGTGCCCAGCCAGTCAGACAACAGTGGAGGAAACATTTCACAGATATCCATCTCATCTCAGGTAATACAAGTGGAAACTAGTTTTGATCAGGAAGCTACTTCTGAAAAAAACAACTTCCCATGCAAAAATCCGGAGGTCAGTCTAAATGAAAAAGAACACACAGGGGTGGTGGTTAAATCTGAGCCTTTGAGTTCCCCAGAGCCTCAAGATGAAGTGAGCGATGTCACTTCTCAAGCAGAAGGCAGTGAGTCTGTTGAAGTGGAAGGAGGAGTGGTGAGCACAGAGAAGATAGAACTGAGTCCTGAAAGCAGTGATCGTAGCTTTTCTGACCCACAGTCTAGTACTGATAGGGTGGGAGACATCCATATTATGGAAGTGTCAAATAACCTGGAACACAAGTCCACTTTCAGTATCTCAAATTTTCTGAATAAAAGCAGAGGTGGTAACTTTGGTGCAAGTCAAAATAGCAATGATAACATTCCGAATACAACAAGGGACTGCAGAATGGATGGTGATGCCTCTTACCTATTGAGTCCAGAGTCTGGGCCTGCTAGTAGTCATTCCTCTGTTACAGTTTGTCATGTAGAGAATCCATTCAGTGAGTCTGCAGACTCTCATTTTGTTAGACCAATGCAGGATGCAATGGCTCTTCCATGTGTACAGACTTCCGGGTACAGGGCTGCAGAACAATTTGGTATGGATTTTCCAAGGTCAGGCTTGGGCCTGCACTCTTCATCAAGGACAGTGATGGGATCTGTAAGAGGTGGAGCTAGTAGCTTTCCTGGCTATCGTCGCATAGCCCCCAAAATGCCTGTTGTGACCTCTGTCAGGAGCTCCCAGCTACAAGATAACACTTCCAGTTCCCAGCTGTTAATCAATGGGACCACTTCTTTTGAAAATGGACATCCTTCACAACCCGGTCCACCACAGTTGACAAGGGCATCTGCAGATGTTCTTTCAAAATGTAAGAAGGCCTTATCTGAACATAATGTCTTAGTTGTTGAAGGTGCTCGTAAATATGCCTGTAAGATCTGCTGCAAGACTTTTTTGACCCTAACAGACTGTAAGAAGCACATTCGTGTGCATACAGGAGAAAAGCCTTATGCCTGTTTAAAGTGTGGCAAACGGTTCAGCCAGTCCAGCCATCTATATAAACATTCCAAAACAACCTGTCTGAGGTGGCAGAGCAGCAATCTACCTAGCACTTTGCTTTAATCTCCCCCACTCCCTAGCCCCATGGGAATGCTAATACAAACTTTTAAGACTGGAGTATTTCAGGAACACTGATGTTCTTTTGTTCAAGGCTGAAGGTTAAGAAGCTGCCCTTGTAGATTAGTGAATGCTTGCATGTGATTGTGCTGCATTCACAAAAGTCTTGGTTCTGTAAATTGGTGATAATGCCATATTTACCTCACAGGGATGTTGTGAGACTTAAACAACTGTTAGTGAACTGCTTTGAGATCTTCAGAAGGAGGCACTGTAGACGAGTTATTGTTAAATACATGCAGGTCTTGGGCTCACAGGGATGTAATCCCTAAAACCAAGTAGTTCCATTGTAGGGCAGACAGGTGGGGGTTGAGTGAGAATGTAGTTAACTCCTAATTATGTTGGAGTAGCATGTTTCAAGAATGAAAAACTGAAGGGCAAATAATTTCTTTTTGGGGGGAGCGTTTTGTAAAATTCTGAAAACATTTAAATAAATGACCCATAACATAAGTTGGTAAGTTGTGTATGAACAGTAATGCAAAGAGATCTTTACAGTAACTAATACAGATTGCATATTCTTAAAAGAAAACCAACCTTGGATGCACCTGTCTGCCATAAAATGCTTTAAAATGTTAATTATGAAAGTAGTTTTAGGGTTCTGAATACATTTTTGGCTGTTTTGCAGTAAAGGACAGTGTGTAATGAAGGTACTTAAAATAAGTCCACGACAAGTAACTTCTGGACTGTTAGATGTGTATATAAATACTTTGAATACAGCAAGATCTGGTTGTTTCACCATTTTTTCTGTAAAAACTTGTATTGAGTAATAAGTGAAATACTGTTTCTTGTTTGTGCTATTAGCAATATTTTAACCAACTTGTATTTCATATGTTTAAATTTCATAGACATGGAAGCCTGAAACGAGCTTGTCTATATCTACTTTGTTTTTTTAAAATGAGAGATGATTTGTGGTGACTCTTTTTACTGGGTAAGGTAGTTTCTTACTCCAGATGCAGATAGTCAATCTGATTCACATTACTGTGTAAGCATACTATCGTTTCCTCATTTTATCTTCAGGCTTTAATTTCTTCCTCCATACACTTACTGTCCTTCCTAACTATAGATTGTTCCTCAGATCAGTGTCAGGAATGAGCCTCACTTGCCATATTTATGGATGTTTCTGTATAAAATGTAGCTATCAACACCAATCCTTCAGTTTAGAGTAGTATCATAAATGTATTTTTTCAACTAAGTAAAAATCTAGCATTAATTTCATTAAAAATATAGCATTATACACTTTGTAAAGCAGAAGTTCAGTGATCTTTATTCTTCAGGTGAATTGCATAGATTGTGTTTTAATTTCCTCTTCTTAGAAACCACTGTAACTAATAATGTTTGCAGGGTTTTTTTGGTTTTGTTTTTTGTTACAGATGCCCATGAACTAACTACTGCCTTTCAATATATTAGGTTTCTAAATAAATTTTGGAGTACTTATACTGATAAATGTTACTCTGCTATGTGGGAGCTGGGTCAGTGTTTCAGCATGTCAGTTCTACCTAGAACAGACAGATATTTAACATTTTCTATATCTAAGTCACACAGCAGTTGCTGCTTTTAATATAAAAACGTACTTGCAAACTTCCCCTCTTTGTTCTGTATAGCAAATATATCCTGTGTGATGTTATTGACCAATTTTGAGGAACTTGTGCTATCTGATAGACAGGTTAGCCTTCTGAATGATCTTGGATTTATATTTAGGTAAACTGAAAAGAAAATCCTAATTCACAGTGCTGTAACCAATTTTAACTGGATGAACAATCCAAAGTATTGAAGCACCAAAACAAAATGTGCATTGTCGGACCAAAGGAAATATGGAACTCTCTCTACATGTGTCTTTATATGAAACAGTAGTTCACTAATAAAGAAATACAGCTTCATCTCCTCTAACCACACTTCTCCATGTTGGAAAAACTGCCTAATGTCTGTCAATACTTTATTTGCAGCTTGAGCATCCAAGGTAAATAAGAATGTGGAACTATGTTGAATGGCATGATTAAATCCTTTAGTATGTTAAAATCTCACTATAGGTTTTATTTAATGGTCACATTTCTGGATCTTTATTTTTAAAGCATTAAAGAAATTTGTCATACTTGCAGAAAGCAGTAGGAAAGAGCACATTTTGTTTGATAATCATATTGATATCAGGGTCTAATGACATTGAGCCTCACTCAGTCTCACTGGATCAACAATAAGATACAGTATTTTCTACTTAATTCTCTTGCTCGTGTGTTGCCTTATTAGTGACATCCTGCCTATTTTTTCCATCTTCCTTGCCTTTCTAGTGTTTCCCTTAAAATTAGTTTTATCTGTATTTTCTATCTGCTTTCATGTGCTACATTGCACCTGAAACCCTACCATGTTTAACTGTACTTTTTGACTAGCCAGAGGTTGTAAGGGAAGACTTAGTTTAAAAAAAATAATTTTTTTTTTTTTTTTGCAAGTAGCAATTTTTAATTTTCATCATTCATTGATTCTAGTGTTCCTGGAGGGGCATACTGAAAACCCAGGAACTTGTGTCTGACTGCTCTTGCTTTCTTGGTCTTTCACTATCATAGATTCACAGAACATTTGGGTTGGAAGGGACCTCAGGAGGTCTCTAGTCCAACATCCTGCTCAAAACAGGGTCAGCTATGAGGTCAGACCAGGTTGCTCAGGCTTTGTGCAGTCGGGGCTTGAAAACCTCCAAGAACAGAACTCCCACAACCTCTGTTGGCCCCTGTTCCATTGCTTGACTGTCCTCATAGTGAAAAAGTTTTTCCTCATATCCAGTCTGAACTTCTCTTGTTTCAACTTTATGCCTGTTGTTTCTCATCCTCCCACTATGCACCACTGTGAAGAGCCTGGCTCCATCTTCTTGTTGATCTTGTATGTATTGGAAGGCTGCTACTAGGTCCCCCAAAGCCTTTTTTTTCTCCAAGCTGAACAAGCCCATTTCTCTCAGCCTCTCCTTATGGGGCATTTGCTCTAGCTCCCTGCACTTCTTGGTGGCTGTACTGGGTCTGGCTGGGATGGAGTTAACTTTCTTCATAGCAGCCCATATGGTGTTGTGCTTTGCATTTGTGGCTGAAACAGCATTGATAACACACCAATGTTTTGGCTATTGCTGAACAAGTGCTTGCAGGGTGGATGTTTGGCTGCTGGCCAGGGTCAACCCACCCCAGTGGCCTTCCACTGAATTTGCTACATTTTGTTGATCTCTTTCCTATATTGGGGGCAATATTCTAGATGTGGTCTAATGAGTGCCAAGTAAAGGGAGATGACCACTTCCCTGGATCTATTGGCTATGTTCCTGTTAATACAGCCCAGGATGCTGTTAGCTGCCTTTGCTGCCTGGGCATACTGCTGGCTCATGTTCAGCTTGCTTTCTACCACAGTCCCCAGCCCTTTACAGCAGAGCTGCTTCCCAGCCAGTCTGTCCCAGTCTGTATAGTTGCAAGGGATTTTTTTCCCTCGTGGGGGCAGAGTTTGGCATTTGTCCTTGTTGAGTTTTATAAGGTTCTTCCTTTTGGCCCATTCCTCCAGCCTGTCTTGGCCTCTCTGAATGGCAGCCCTGCCCTAGCATATCAACTGATGCCCTAATTTGGTGTCATTTATAAACTTGATGAGTGCACTCTATCACCTCCTCCAGGTCATCGAAGAAGATGTTAAACAGGAAAGTTCCCAGGATACACCCTTGCAGTACCTGACTTGTAACCGGCCTCCAGGTAAAGTAAGACCTGTTAGCCACTACCCTCTGAGCCCAACCATCCAACCAGTTTTTTACTCATCTAGTTGTCTGCCCATCCAGAGTGTAATTTCCCAGCTTGGATACAAGAATATTGTGGGAGACAGTATTGAAAGCCTTGCTGGAGTCGAGCTAAATGACATCCAGTGCTCTCCCCTCGTCCACAAATCCAGCCATTTTATCATAGAAGACAATCAGGTTGATCAGGTGTGATTTATTCTTGGTAAATCCATGTTGACTGTTCTTAATCACTGTAGTGATCCTGACCAGGAGACCATTGTACGTCGAGGAATTAGTGATCCACATAACAGTTAACCTGAGGAGGCCAGGCCTGGCTGTGCGCACATACAGTGTGGCCTTCAGGCCTGTGTTTGTGCTACACAACTTCCTTGGCTGCAGGATAAACTCAGCCAGTTCATTGTAACAGAGTGCCTGCTTGGTACCAGCAATTATGCCACCTGCATGTCCTTGTCTTTATCTAACAGTGCAGCAAGAAGTTCTCATGGGAACATCCTTTGTGAATAGAGTTGTTTTCTTGTAAGGAAATTATATAATAGCTCAAATGACCAAAAAGAAGGAACCTCACTCCATGGACAGAATCTGCACAGCATGCCATGGGAAAATCCATCTGGGGTCTGTCTGATGCTGCACAAATGCAGGGTTCCCAGCATCTGAAGGGATGTAAGATTTAGTTGCTATCCATATTCCTCTTCTTATTCTGTCTTATTAAAACAGCTATTTTACTAAGCCATTTGTTGTTGGGCCTTTCTTATTGAGATCCAGAAAGAACCCTGCACTGTCTCGCTCGCTCACTTTTCTCCGCCCCCCCGTCCCCCCCCAGTGCAGAACAGTCACCTTTTCCTCCTTCATGTGCCCAGAAACATATTCTAAGAAGAGTCAGTTCATGATTTTCCCAGGGACTAAAGTTAGACTGACTGGCCTGTAATTCCCTGGATCATCTTTTTGGCCTTTTTTGAAGATGGATGCAATATTTGTCCTTTTTCAGTCATCAAGGACCTCCCCTGATCTCCACAACCTTTCCAAGATGATAGAGAGCGGCCTCCCGGTGACGTCAGCCAGCTCTCTCAGCACTCTTGGATGCATCCCATCTGGTCCCATGGACTTGTATGGGTTGAGATTTCTCAAGAGGTTCCTGATTTGACCCTCATCCACTACTGGTGGAGTTCTCCTTGAACCCTGTCTCTACGTACAGAGTCCTGGAAGACCTTGTTGATGAAGACCAACACAAAGAAGGCAGTGAGTACCTCAGCCTTGTCTGTGTCTGCTATCACTAAATTACCTACCCCATTCATCAACAGATGCTCATTTTCCTTGCTCAGCCTTTTACTATTAATGTATCAATAGAAGCTGCTCTTGTTGCCCCTGAATCCATTGCAGATGTCAACTCTGAAGCATTATTTCAGAAAGATATCACCATGTAAATAACCCATACTGCAAAATAAATACTGCATCTCCAAGCCTGATAATTGTCACAAAGCTATCACTGTTGGGTTTTTTTTTTGTTTGGAAGACTTACTTTCTGAGCATTACAGTGAGATCTCATGTGAAGATGTCAGTATGTTTAGTATTATGAAATAGATCCAAAAATAAATACTACGTTTTTGTGCTCTTATGTCTGATTTGATTTACTTGCTTACATTGTCCTGTTTTTTTTGTTGATAGCTTGCAGTGGATTATTGACTGATCAAGTTCTGGTTGTGTGTTCAGTAAGCAGGTTGTGTGTGTTATGCAATCACTTGTCAGTGGAAATTAATCTTGTTCAACTGTGAACACACAATTGTGTTTTGGGGTTTTTTTAATCAAATTAAACAAAGTACACAGTACTGCTCATGCAAGCCTCCTGCCTTACACTGATTTTTTTTTTTTGCCAACTACAAGGACACAGAGTACTTGATCAACATACAAATGGACAGTAGTTGAGCCATTATAAAGTCTTACAGGGTTGTGTTATCCCATCAACATTTTGTGAGCCAATTTGAACCAGCAGAGTGAGATTGCAGCAGTTGTATATTGGGAAAATTTGCATAAAGTTAGAACATATTTTCTGTTCTCTGCCAATTATGTCTGCAGATGACCACTTGCAAGCTATTACACTATTTAGTGATGACTAAAGCTCCTGATTAATTTTATGTAGAGGTGTAGTGGGTTGACCCTGGCTGGATGCCAGGTGCCCACCAAAGCTGCTCTATCACTCCCCTCCTCAGCTGGACAGGGGAGAGAAAATATAACAAAAGGCTCGTGGGTCGAGATAAGGGCAGGGAGATCACTCACCAATTACCGTCACGGGCAAAACAGACTCGACTTGGGGAAAAAAAAATTAATTTATTACTAGTCAAATCAGAGTAGGATAATGAGAAATAAAACCAAATCTTAAAAACACCTTCCCCCCACCCCTCCCTTCTTCCCGGGCTTAACTTTACTCCCGAATTCTCTACCTCCTCCCCCTGAGCGGCACAGGGGGATGGGGAATGGGGGTTTCGGTCAGTTCATTACACGGTGTTTCTGCTGCTCCTTCCTCCTCAAGGAGAAGACTTCTCACACTCTTCCCCTGCTCCAGCATGGGGTCCCTCCCATGGGAGACAGTCCTTCACGAACTTCTCCAATGTGAGTCCTTCCCACGGGCTACAGTTCTTCACGAACTGCTCCAGCATGGGTCCCTTCCATGGGGTGCAGTCCTTCAGGAACAGACTGCTCCAGCGTGGGTCCCCCGCGGGGTCACAAGTCCTGCCAGCAAACCTGCTTCAGCATGGGCTCCTCTCTCCATGGGTCCACGGGTCCTGCCAGGAGCCTGCTCCAGCACAGGCTTCCTATGGGGTTACAGCCTCCTTCAGGCATCCACCTGCTCTGGCGTGGGGTCCTCCATGGGCTGCAGGTGGATATCTGCTCCACCGTGGACCTCCATGGGCTGCAGGGGGACAGCCTGCCTCACCATGGTCTTCACCACGGGCTGCAGGGGAATCTCTGCTCCAGCGCCTGGAGCACCTCCTCCCCCTCCTTCTTCCCTGACCTTGGTGTCTGCGGAGTTGTTTCTCTCACATCTTCTCACTCCTCTCTCTCTGGCTGCAACTGCTACTCCCCTGTAACTTCTTTTCCCTTTCTTAAATATGTTATCCCAGAGGCGCTACCACTGTCGCTGATTGGCTCGGCCTTGGCCAGCGGCAGGTCCGTCTTGGAGCCAGATGGCATTGACTTTATCGGACATGGGGGAAGCTTCTAGCAGCTTCTCACAGAAGCCACCCCTGTAGCCCCCCCGCTACCAAAACCTTGCCATGCAAACCCAATACAAGAGGACACCCAGCATTTTTTCAGCACAAAATCCTATTGGGAGGAAGACCATCAGACCAGACCAAGCACATTACTTGTGCTAGGTTCAGCTCAGAACAGTCATGCTCAACCTTTCATAAAAAGTTGTAGGCTCCTTTAAGCAAAGAGGGCGAAAGAAGGTTAATATTCTTTAGTATTTTAATAATAGATTAAAAAAAAAATCTTAGGAAACAAGTCTTGCTCATGAGGGTGTACTCAAATCCTCCTTTGCTGTAGAAGGTATCATCTTGAAGAAACTCCAAAAACATACCCTTGTCAGGACTGGCTGCTCCCTAAGGGACAGAGAGCTATGAACCAAGTGTAATAACACAGGCAACAGGGTAGGAGTCTCACCAGCTAGGGCCTAGTCCTGCAGTACCCAGGCAAGGTGAGCAGGGCAGACCCTGAGACGGTAGCCAGGTTCAACCAAGGGTCCAGATCTTTAGGCAAGTTTGTGGTCATGAGGCAGGTCCAAAGTCAAGTCAAGAAATCAATCTACAGGTCAGGTGAGGGTAACCAGGATCAGACAACCGAATGATTGCCAAGCAGGTCCATACTTATAAGACAGGCCTGAGGTTAAACCAGGAAATCAATCTACAGGTCAGAGTCTACAACTAAGCAGAGGTATGGCTGTAGCTGAGCTGGAGACCAGTACTGCTACAATATAGCTTAAATAGAGTGAATGCCCAGGCCTGAGCTTAAATGGGGATCCTAGGCCCATGAGCAGAGGGTGCGGGTGGAGGTCCCAGGTGAGGCTGATCAGGGCCATTAAGACCTATTAGTGCATTCAGGTCCTGACAGCCCTTAATAAGGGCTAAATAAGACAACCAAGGCAGTCTTATTTACAAGTTTATATATATATTTCATAATAAATTTGGGGTATCTAAATACAAGTGCTTAGACATCAATTTATTTACATTTACACTTCTGCACTTTTAATGTCATTAGGGGTCACAATGACCTTACAAATATTTAATAGAAATCCTTTAGCATTACAGTAATTTTATGAATATCAAAATCCTTAGTGCCAAAACCAGCCAGTCTCACAAATGCTTCATACAACCCGACAAACTAAGTTCACCCAGTTAACAAAGCAAAGGCCTTCAGTATCAAAAGCAAATCATTCTCATTTCTGTTATGCCAATCTAAAAGTTTCTAACCAGCTTGTATGCTTGGGAGCTTGCTTCCTTTCTATTTATACCACCACAGCTACTGAAAACCTATGCTTGGTCAGCAGAGGTCTCATTAGAAACTTTCCAAATACTGGCTGTTTCTGATAGCCATGTAATAATAAGCAATGCTAGTGTATCAGTAGCTATTGATTTACATGTCAGATGTTCTGTGAGGCATGAGGCAAGATCAGCCTTTAACTAGATAGTCTAGGTATCAATAACAAACTAATGGCCATCTTCCAATAGCTATTATTGCTATCAGAGTATGGTTCATTTAACATCAACAGAAATAAAAGTACAAAGGTTTCTTCAGGGCTTCTTTTCAGTATGAAAAATAATTTCTGTGGGATGGCAAGAGAAGTATAGAACATATTAGTTGAATGTAACCCCTCCACACCCACACATTTTAAAGTTCTTTACAGTGCAGGGTCCTTTTCTCTGTACACACCCTGCTCGCTGCCACCCCTTTCATCTCACTCTTACAAGATATTTTGGATTATTACACAGCACTCTGTTCAGTATTTATGTGAGATGAAACTTGGAGATAATAGTACACCGCAGCACTTAGACATGCATTGACACACACAGTTAAGCTCTTTTCTTTTATCTTTGCAAGAAACCTTCCTATGTTGTGCAACTATGAGCAGCAAATCGAACAACTTAGGTACGTTATGGTTTATTGGTACCATTACTGTCCTGGGCCTTCTTCCAAACTTTGTTTCGCTGCTCAGATGCACTGAATCTGAGCTGAATACTGCCTGCTCATTCTCTGTTACTTTTGCATAGTTCAGCCTGCCTTGTGAAAGGATGGCCCTTGTTTGTCCCCAAATGCTCTCTCTAGCATTATGGCCTTCTCATGCATTTTGCCTGAACTTGTTTACTTCAGAAGGAGGCTTGTGAATCTGACCTTAAAGTTCTTCACAGTCCAGAAGGGTATCCTGCAGTGCTTCAACCTTCTTGCTGGAAAAAACATTTGAGACACTGATTCCCAAGGAAGTGTCAAGACTAGCACCTAACCCCAGCAACCAGTCACTTAGTGGAGAGGAGACATTGTGAAAACTACCAAGAGCAGAGACAGTGCAAATAAGTTCTGGAGCTGTGAGTAAAAAACTTTCCTCCTACATATTGAAGCCCACTCTCCCTCCCTCCCCTGTGCACTGTGATTTTAAAAAATAATAATAATAATACATCCTTTCTCTCAGCAGAGAAGGCTTTGTGTTGCTTTTGCTGTCTCCTTCAGCAGGATTTTGAAGGGCACAAGCTGTTCACTCACCAAGACCTGAAGTACAACTAAACTCCTTGGCATGTATGAGGAAGGCTTAATTTTCTTTCCTTGATGAGAAGATCCTTACAAGAGAGCACAGTGTATTCTGGCAGTGGTGCAGCAGAAAAGTAGGAAATGCAGCTGTGAGAGGCAAAGATGGTGAGGTGGCTAGGGAAAAAGTTTGTTACTGGTGTAACATCCCATTTGCAGCATCTTAAAGTTTCTTAAATCACTGTAAGAAACAGATGGTTGGCAGTTGGGGGAGGAAGGGCTCGTTTTGCTTTTCAGTCCTCATCCATACTACATCCCTTTGGTTTGCATACAAAGAGGTGTCTCTGTTTGGGAGGTTGCGGCTGGACCCATTGGGGAGACTATTTCTGGTATCACAGTTAATGTTAATGCTGTTTAAACTACATTCCCTCACTTCCCCCTCCCACCCCCACCCCACCTCTGGTGTGTGGTTGCATTGGGTTAGGGTATTGAGCTTGCTGGAAAATACCCCAAGGAAAAAATAGGGGGCAAGTTTATCCCATAGAAGGGATAACACAATGACACAGGGTCAGGAACCCATCAGCTGAGTGTGTGTGTGTGTGAGGAGTTGAGGGGCTGCTTCATCTAGTACTGCTGCCAAAAAATTGCACACAGGACCATTAAAACCCTAATGTCGAGCAGGGCCTGTCCCACAATTAACCCCAGGGGTATTTGCTAAGTTGTGGTGCAAGTTCAGTAGTGGGGTTTTGAGCTGGGAGCCATGCTGGGCCCACTCTTAACCTCACACAATGCTGATGAGGTCTGCATTTACTCAAAAGTGTTGGCTTAGAGCTATGGGTTGGAGGAAGGAGGTGAATGAGGGCCCTGACCGGCTGTTGGCTGTCAGGAGAGGGTGCTTGCTCCCACCCATCCCCACATACTGGACAGAAATCTAGGCACTTCACCTTGGGATGTAGCTTTGCCAACTCACTTTCAGGCACCTGCCTGCATTTTTAAAAAGCTTAACCCAGTGCTGAAGGTGCCTAATCTGGGGCCACAGTCCCCTGGGTTAGGCTTAAAGTAAGGTATTCTGATGCTGAGCCTAAATATCTCATGTGCTGAGCCCATGGCAGCCATCTGTGTCAGAGGCAAAGAGCTGCTCAGATGGCAGCTTTCAGGGGCAGGGGGGAAGTGGAAGTGACCACATAAAAGCCAGATTTATTTTCATACAGATACTGAGGAAATCAGTGTTGACAGAGCTCTATGTTCAGTGACTTTGGCATCAAACCTTGTTGAAAATGAAATGTTTTGTGTTGCTTGATAGTGAGGATGGATTTATCTGGTGTCAGACAAGCTGGAAGAATCACATCTCTCTCCTCTCCATATACCTTCCTTCTGCCTTAGAAATCAAGGTGTATTCTGTTTAATATGACATTGTATTTGGTATAAGTGTGATGGTGGGTTAACCTTGGCTGGCTGCCAGGTGCCTACCAAGCTGCGCTCTCATTTTCCCTCCTCAGCAGGACAGAGAGAGAAAATAAGGTGAAAAAGCTCATGGGTCGACATAAGGACAGTGAGATCACTCACAAATTACTATCATGGGCAAAACAGACTCGACTTGGGGAAGATTAATTTAATTTATTGCCAATATTGCCAATTAAAAATAGAATAGGATAGTGAGAAACAAAAACAAAACTAAAACCACCTTTGCCCTACCCTCACTTCTTTCCAGACTCAACTTTACTCCTTCATTCCGAACTCTTCTACCTTCTCCTCCCCAAGCAGCGCAGGGGAGATGGGGAGTGGGGGTTGCAGTCAGTTCATAACACTTTGTCTCTGCCGCTCCTTCCTCCTCACACTGTTCCCCTGCTCCAGTGTGGGGTCCCTCCCATGGGATACAGTTCTTCATGAACTGCTCCAACATGGGTCCTTTCCATGGGGTACAGTCCATCAGGAACAGACTGCTCCAGCATGGGTGCTATACACAGGCTGCAGCTCCTGCCAGGAGCCTGCTCCAGCGCAGGCTCTCCACAGGCTGCAGCTTCCTTCAGGGCACATCCACCTGCTCTGGCATGGGGTCCTCCATGGGCTGCAGTGTGGATATCTGCTCTGACATGGTCCTCCATGGGCTGAAGGGTGACAACTTGCATCACCATGGTCTTCTCCACGGGCTGCAGGGGAATCTCTGCGCTCTGCACCTGGAGCGCCTCCTCCCCCTCCTTCTTCACTGACCTTGGTGTCTGAATAGTTGCTTTTCTCACATTTTTCTCACTCCTCTCTCTCACAGCTGCTGCACAGCAGTTTTTTACCCTTTCTTAAATATGTTATCACAGAGGTGCCACCAGCATCACTGATTGGCTCAGCTTTGGCCAGCGGCTGGTCCATCTTGGAGCTGGCTGGAACTGGCTCTTTCTGACATAGGAGCAGCCCCTGGTTTCTTCTCTCAGAGGCCACCCTTGCAGCCCCCCCCCTCCCCACCCCTGCTACCAAAACCTTGTCACGTAAACCCAATACATGCAATAATTTAATCTGTTTTAGGTTATGTGATAAAACTCATCTGCACACCCACAAAGGAGTTGAGAGAAACAATGGCAGGAGGGGGAGCCCAAATAATACTCTGCCCTGCTGTTGTGGTTTAACCCCAGCTGGCAACTAAGCACCACATAGCCACCCAGTGGGATGGGGGAGAGAATCAGAAGAGTAAAAGTGCGAAAAATTGTGGGTTGAGATAAAGACAGTTTAACAGGTAAAGGAAAAGCTACATGTGCAAGCAAAGCAAGGAATTCATTTGCTACTTCCCATCGGCAGGCAGATGTTCAGCCATTTCCAGGAAAAGCAGGCTTTATCATGTGTAATGGTTACTTGGGAAGACAAATGCCATAACTTTGGTCATCCCCCCCCTTCCTTCTTCTTCCCCCAGCTTTATATGCTGAGCATGACGTCATATGGTATGGAATATCCCTTTGATCAGTTGGGGTCAGCTGTCCCAGCTGTGTCCCCTCCCAACTTCTTGTGCACCCCCAGCCTCCTTGCTGGTGGGGTGGGGTGAGAAGCAGAAAAGGCCTTGACTCTGTGTAAGCACTGCTCAGCAATAACTAAAACATCCCTGTGTTATCAACACTATTTTCATCACAAATCCAAAACATAGCACCATACAAACTACTATGAAGAAAATTAACTCTATCCCAGCCAAAACCAATATACCCGGCTACTCCCAGGCCCATCACACGGGCCATCAGCCCATCAAAGGCCCATCTCCACAATCCCAGAGGAGCACAGGGGTGATGAGGAAGGGAACAACTTGTCCCAGCCCCTCATAGGGCTGTCCCAGCATAGCCATCAGCCCCATTGTCCAGGCATGGAACCCATCACATGAATCATGATGAATCATCAGGAGCAGCTCTCCAGATCACTTTTCGGACTAAGGGGGTTGCTGCCTAAGGGTGGGACATATTATGGGATGTAGGGGTAAAGCAGTATGGGATCGCACAAGACTTATGGGATGTTTAGGGGAGGTACCAAAGGCAGGACAAGGGAGAGGGTTTGGTGATTTGGGGAAGAACAAGAATAGAAAAATAGAGGGGTAAGGGGATAAAAAGGACCAGTAACATGTAAATAGTTTACTGGTCAGTACGCTTGTCTGGCTATGCCCTATGCCTAATCAGTGCAGTCTGTCCTATCTCTTCTTTGTCAAGATAATACTGTGGTGAATTCACTAATTTGATTTGTGTTTCTTCCCTTAGATAGGGTCTCATTATATTTAAATTCTAATCTTAGATTGTTTGGGGTCTGCTTATAAATACTCATGAAGTTGCTGGTCCAATTAAGTCTAGTCATCATACTGGTGAGAAATCCTTTATGTCCACTAATATATCCTGCATACTCAGTTCTGTTTTTACCTTCTTTGCTCTGGGTGCTATTCCAAGCTAAAGTTAACTGCGTTGATTTATCTTTTAGGACTATTATCCAGCACATGCTTGCCCCATTGTATTGGGTTTGCGTGGCAAGGTTTTGGTAGGACTGTGCTTCCACCCCTGGGGCAGTCGATTCCAGGTGTACTGGATGCCCCTCCATGTGAAAGCAAACTGTGGCCGGCACTCTGCTGCCAAAGGGATTGAGAAAAATGCATTGGCAATGTCAATTGTAGCATACCACTTGGCCGCCTTTGACTGCAGTTCATATTGGAGCTCTAACATGTCTGGTACAGCAGCACTCAGCGGTGGTGTGACTTCATTCAGGCCACGATAGTCTACTGTCAACCTCCACCCTCCGTCAGACTTTGGCACTGGCCATATGGGACTATTGAAAGGTGAGTGAGTCTTGCTGATGACTCCCTGGCTCTCCAGTTGATGAATCAGCTCATGGATGGGAGCCAGGGAGTCTCGGTTTGTGTGATATTGCTGCCGGTGCACCATCCTGGTAGCAATTGGCACCCACTGTTCTTCAACTCGCAGCAATCCCACAACGAAGGGATCTTCCGAGAGGCCAGGCAGGGTAGATAGCTGTTTGATCTTCTCTGTGTTCACAGTGGCTACACCAAAAGCCCATGGGTACCCCTTTGGGTCCTTGAAGTACCCTCTCCTGAGGTAGTCTATGCCAAGGATACAAGGGGCCTCTGGGCCAGTCACAATGGGGTGCTTTTCCCACTTGTCCCCTGTTAAGCTCACCTCAGCCTCCAATACAGACAATTCTTGGCATCCCCCTGTCACTCCAGAGATCCAGATGGGTTCTGTGCCCCTATACCCTGATGGCACCAGCGTACACTGTGCACCGGTGTCTACCAAAGTCTTATACTTCTGTGGGTCTGATGTGCCAGGTCATCGAATCCACACAGTCCAGTATACCCGGTCATCCCTTTCCTCCTCCTGGCCGAAGGCAGGGACCCTCTATTCCTGTTCCTGGTCAGAGTATTCACTGTCTGACCCTTGCAGTGCCAGACCAGAAGTCCCCTCACCAGAATCAAGGGAGGTTCAATCTCAGTTCTTCTATGTGTGGGAGATCGCCAATTGCCTTCTTGTGTCTCCACAGCAACTATGCTGACAGACTTCTTGGGTGACCCCTTCTTAACAGCAGTCTTCCCTCTCAGTTCACGTACTCGGGCTTCCAGCTTAAAGGTGGGCTCACCATCCCACTTCCTCATGTCCTCCCCCTGGTCACGCAGGAAGAACCAGAGTGCACCACGCAGAATGCTCCTGGGGCTCCCTTTCCCTCTGACCGGGGCAGGAGGGGACTGACTTCTTGGGGCGCCCCTAACAGCCAAGGCACTGTCCTGTAGGGATGAGGAGGTACAGAGATTTTCTTCAAAGTTTTGGAGCCAGGAAGAGGCTCTCTCCACAGTTGGTGTATCCATATCTAGGCAATACATTGCTGCCAAGCTGTTAGAATATGATGCTGGAGCACTTTGAATCACCTTCCTCCACATGGCCTGTGTGCACAGGACATCCTCTGGATCTTTGGAGACCTCGTCATCGTCTAGATCACTGTAGATTACTTCCAGCACCACTAATTCTCTCAGGTACTGGATGCCTTCATCTGCAGTAGTCCACTTTCCTGGGGAGTTCACAAGATCTTCCTTGAATGGATATCTTGCCCTCACACTTGAGAGGAGCCGTCTCCAGAGACTGCAAATTGCTGCCTCTTTTCCAATTCCTCTCTCAATCCCCTGGTTTCTAGCAAGAGATCCCAGCTTTTGGGCTTCCTTACCTTCCAATTGCTGACTGTCGGCCCAGCTATCCCAGCATCGGAGCAGCCAGGCAGCAATCCGCTCACCTGGCTGGCGGCTGTAATCTTTCTGCATGTCTCAAAGTTCTGATGAGGTCAGGGACCGGGTAGTTTCTGCTTCCTGTCTAAGTTCTCTCATTCCTTCCTCCCATTTCTTTGCCGAAGGACCGGCTTCTTGAGCAAACCTTTCCTCTTCTTCCTCCTCCCTTACTAATCGAGGGTATGGACCCGTTGTTCTCCTTGTCCAGTGTTTCTTTTTCACTACTGGGGCAATTACTGTAGTTGTTGGTGTTGTTTGGGTGCCTATCTCAACCGTGGTGTTCTCAGATGCAGTTTGGGTCCCTACCTCAACCGTAATCCTCTGAGAGTACTGAACTGTGGCTCGATAGGCACAGGCCAGGCCCCAGTACAGTGCTAGAAGCTGCTGGTTTTCATTGGGGTAGGCAAGGCACCCTTCTATCAGGTGGCGCGTCAGTTTGCCAGGGTTGCTTGCCTGTTCAGGTGTAAAGTCCCAGGCTATGGGAGGTGATAACCATCCTAGGAATCTGCCCAAAACCTTCCACACACCCTGCCACCCAGGGACCGGCCACCTCAGGGCACATTTCAGTATTGCCTCACCCAAAAGTTGTCTTCTCTTACACCAGGACGAGACCAGATTCCACAAACCCCTTAATATGCTAACAGTATTAATCAGTAGTATTAAACAGCTCACATAAGGGTGAACAAGGACCTCGGGAGCCTGCATAATAAAACCACCCACATCAATCCCGGGTAGGGAGAGGGAGATGTATTCCCTCGTCTTCTCCACAAGATAGCTCTCCCAGCACAGTAAGGGCATCAATGCCAGGGCAAAGCACAGAGCCATTGTTTGTACTAACATGTTCCCAAGCTCAGCAAAATAAAGAGATAAGCAGTGCAGCCAGCAAACTCCGTGACCCGCACAGGAGCTTGCCACTTAATAACTACTATAGCTATAGCACTCAATACAAAACTGCCATTGTCTCGTGCCCCATGTTGGGTGCCAAAAAAGGACTGTGGTGGGTTGACCTTGGCTGGATGCCAGCTGTCCACCAAGCCGCTCTATCATTCCCCTCCTCAGCAGGACAGCGGGGGACAAAATAAGATGGAAAAGAACTCGTGGGTCAAGATAAAGGCAGCTTAATAAAGCAAAACCAAAGGCCACACGTGGAAGCAAAGGAAAACAAAAGATTTATTTTCTACTTCCCATCAGCAGGCGATGTCCGGCCACTTCCCAGGAAGTAGAGCTTCAGTACGCATAGCGGTTACTCCAGAAGACAAACATTGTAATAACAAATGCCCTCCCCACCCCCTTCTCTTAGCTTTTATTGCTGAGCAGACGTCATATGGTATGGAATATCCCTTTGGTCAGTTTGGGTCAGCTGTCCTGGATCTGTCCCCTCCCAAGATCTTGCCCACCCCCAGCCTACTGGGTGAGGGTGGGGGCAATGTTGGAGAGACAGCCTTGATGCTGTGAGAGCACTGCTCAGCAGTAGCCAAAACCCTGGTGTGTTATCAACACCTTTCTAGCTACCAATACAAAGCACAGCACTATGAGGGCTGCTATGGGGAAAATTAACTCCATCTCAGCCAGACCCAATACAATCTGTCACAACAGGAACCTTTTAACCTTTTCTCCATCTAGTATTCTAACAGGTCTAGCCTGGGCCAGGCTTTGTCGGGATGATGCCCCTCAAGTGTTCGCAAGCCAAGTGGCTTCTGCCAAATTAACATCCCAATTTCTCACATCCCCTTTTCCCAGGGCTCATAGCATGTTATTCAGGAGTCCATTATATAGTTCTACCTTTCCTGAGGCCAGGGAATAATAGGGGATATTGTATATCTAGTCAATTCCACGTTCATCTCTCTATAACTTTATCATTTTCCTTTCTGAAATGAGAGACACTGTCAGACTCAATTCTTTCAAGTTTTACTGGGTCTGGCTGTTAATTTTCTTCATAGCAGCCTGTATGGTGCTGTGTTTTGGATCTGTGACTAAAACAGTGTTGATAACACACCAATGGTTTTGCGATTGGTGAACAGTGCTTGCGATGCATCAAGGCTTTCTCTGTTTCTCACTCTGCCCCCCCCAGCTAGTAGGCTGGGGGTAGGCAAGAGTTTGAAGGGACACAACCAGATCAGCTGACTCGAATTGACCAAAGGCATATTCCATACTGTATAATGTCATGCTCAGCAATAAAACTGGGGAGTTTTTCCAAGGTAGCCGTTGCTCAGAGACTGGCTGGGCTGGTGGGAGGTGGTGAGTGATAGCTTTTGCATCACTTGTCTTTTTTCCTTTTTTTTCCTCTTCACTTATTAAACTGTCTTTATCTTGACCCACGAGTTTTTCTTGCTTTTGCCCTTCTGATTCTCTGCTCCATCACACTGCAGGGGAATGAGCAAGCCACTGGGTGGGGTCTTAGCTGCCTGCCAGGGTCAACCCACCACACAGGTGTATCAAGTCTCCACAAAACTTGTTTTTAGAGATATACTATCATGTTTTTAGCAGTGGCATGGGCTACTAGATAAATCTCCAGCCAGCCTGTAGTCATTTCTACCATTGTTAGGACATATCAATGCCCCCTGCTAGTCCTGCACAAAGCTCTAATGTAGTCTACTTGCTATGTATCTCCAGATTGGTAGTTTAAATGTTGTATTTCATGCTTCAATATTTTTCATTGTTCAGCTTTTTTCACTAATGCACAAATTTCACAGTCCTTTGTTATTTGTATAATGGGATCTTGAAACAAGTCCACCCCTCAGTCTCTTGCCCAGCAATAGGTGGCATCGCATCCTGATGTTTCATGAGTCCATCAAGCTACAAATAGTTCCCCTCTATGTTCCCAGTACAGGTTTTTGTTGATTGTGGCAATCTGAGCAGCTTGGTCCGCTTGATGGTTGTTGGTTTGTTCTTTGATGGCCCTTCCCTTTGGGATATGGGCATTGACGTGTCGTACTCGCACACTGAGTTTTTCCAAATCCTGTATGACGTTTTTCTGTGTGTTACCATTCAAATAGGTCCTGAGAGGATGAGGTGGGGCGGGGGGGGGAGGGAGTTGGTGGCAGTCTCCCCTAGGCCATGGACTGTATCGCCTACTTCCCCAACTGAGGCCGGGGGAGTTGGTTCCTAGGATCATCTCAGCCATGGTCCTGGCTAACCGAGGGGGGCCCACTGTGAACCTGTCATCTGGGTCATCCCTATTTGGTCTGGGTCAATCAAAGGTAGGCTGCTGTATAAGAATCTTTCTAGTAGCCAAAAAGCTTACTGATATAATCTGCAGTTTACATGCTAGGGGCATGCTGGCACCTCTCAGACTATTAAACAGCAGTTAGAAGCAGGGGTTCTCCGACAGACACATTTGCCTTTTAATAGCCCTATTTGGCCTGTAAAGAAACCATCTGGGTCCTGGTGTGGGACTGAAGGTTACCAGCTTCTGAGCATGGCTGCCCCTCCCGGGGCTGCAGTTGCTCCCGATAGCGTCACCTTGCCAGAGTGGTCAGAGACTGGGGTGAGCACCCAGCTTGCTGTTACCTACTTTGTGAATGCCTCCTTCAGCATTCATAGTGCTGGGAGTCACAGTCTGCCTTTTCCCGGGAAGGCCAGCAGTGTGCGTTTCTCTGCTGCCTCAGGGATACCAGCACAGCCCCACACCTTGTCTGGGGATTGTGGCTCAGCACTTGGGGGAGTGCAGCCTGTCCCCAAAGCGTGAGCGGTCCCATTACATTGGTGGCACTTTGCTGACTGCACCTACTGAGCAGGATGTCGGAGGGGAGGCATGAGGGAGTGTCATGGACACTATGAGTGCATGGCTGGGGAATTAATCCGCAGAGAGCACAACAACTGAGCGTTGTAAAATGGGAATGGTATAGTTAGGCAAAACCAGGTCCCTACATAATCAGTGCCTTGCAGGAAAAAATAGCCTGAATAGGATTGACAGATGTGACTCAAGCTAATCTGGTGCTGTTAACCCCTGCTTGGGTTCAGGAAGCCCCACCATATGAACATCTTACCTCTTAGCAGCAACAGTGTGCCTGGTTCACAGATGGATCAGCCAAATATGTTAAGGGGGAGAGGTGGTGGAAGGCTGCCACCTTTAATCCAGCTAAGCGGGGGGGGGGGGGCGGATAGCAGTCAATATGCAGAACTAATTCAAGATACTAGAGGAGACACCCCTCCCAAGTTGTACATAAAAAAAAATTCCTTTGTTTTATCTCATTCAAAACTACTATATGGAGCCTCACACTACTACTTTCTCTCATTGCACACTGTGTATCAACAAACATGAAATGCTGGGTGCCCCTGCACTCCAGCTGCACCAAAGCTCCTCCTTGTCTACTACATCACACAAGCAGCTGACTGTTTGGTGAAATTTGCACCACCATTGCTTACCGGACATGGGACAAGAGGTAGAGCCCAATGGTGGGACATACCTGGTGGTCTTAGCCCTAATATCACTGCTATTCTACACTTATTCTCACAACCAATATTTGTTTTGCTTGTCATTACTCTTGTTGTATTATTTGAAGTAACCACTTTTTATATATGTATTGGGTTTACGTGGTGAGGTTTTGTACCGGGGATGCTGCAGGGGTGGCCTCTGTGAGAAGCGACCAGGGGTTGCCCTGTGCCACAGACAGCCAGATCCAGCCAGCTCTGCAAGGGACCCACCGCAGGCCAAAGCTGAGCCAGTCAGCAAAGTCGGTGGCACCTCTGTGAAAACATATTTAAGAAACAGCTAAAACCACTGCACAGACAGAGGAGAAAAGGAAAAGAGTGAGAAACAGCAATACAAACACCAAGGTCAGAGAAGGAGAGGGAGGAGGGGCTCCACAGCACTGGAGCAGATTCCCCTGCAGCCCATGGAGGGCCCCACATCAGAGCAGTTGGATATTTCCTGACAGGACCACAGTCCATGGAGAACCCATGCTACAGCAGATTTTCCTGTCAAGAACTCCAGTCCATGCTGGAGCAGGGGAAAAGTGTGAGGAGGAAGGAGCAGCAGAGAGGAACTGTTATGAACTGATTGTAACCCCCTCAATGATGCTGGGGCAGGGAGGTAGAGAAGTCTGGAGTGAAGCTGAGCCTGGGAAGAAGAGGGGGGAGAAGGTGTTGTTTTAATTTTTGTCTTTGTTTCTCACTCTCCAAATCTATTTTAATTGGCAATAAATTAAATTAATTTTCCCCAAGTCGAGTCTGTTTTGCCCGTGATGGTAATTGGTAAGTGATCTCCCTGTCTTTATCTCGACCCACAAGGTTTTTCAATCCTATTTTCTCCTCTAGTTCTATTGAGGAGGGAGAGTGTGTGAGCAGCTGCATGGGAGTTTGGCCCTTAGCCAGGATTATGGATATAAATTGCAACTTAGAATATCTTTAAAAAAATTCAGCTGTATGTGGATCAAGGGGTGCAGTGTAGTGATCCTGACCGGAAAACCATTGAACATTGAGGAGTGATCCACATAGCAGTTAATCTGAGTAGGCCCAAGCCTGTGTTGTGCTGTGCTGCACTATGCTGCACATACAGCATGGCCTTCAGGCCTGTATTGTGCACAAATCCCTTGGCCACAGGACAAACACAGCCAGCTCATTTTAACAGAGGAGCCTGCAGGCAGCTCCCACTTGGGTATGACGATTACTCCACCTGTGTGTCTTTGTCTTTATCTGAAAGTGCAGCAAGAAGTTCTCATGTGGACATTCCTTCTGTTTGACAGTAGAAACAGTGAATAGAGTTGTTTTCTTGTAAGGAAATCATATAAGAGCTCAAATGACCAAAATGGGGTAACCCTTCTGTATTGGGTTTGCGTGGCAAGGTTTTGGTAGCAGGGGGGCTACAGGGGTGGCTTCTGTGAGAAGCTGCTAGAAGCTTCCCCTATGTCCAATAAAGTTAATGCCAGTGGGTTCCAGGATGGACCCGCCACTGGCCAAGGCCGAGCCAATCAGCAACAGTGGTAGCGCCTCTGGGATAACATATTTAAGAAAGGGAAAAGAAGTTACAGGGGAGTAGCAGTTGCAGCCAGAGAGAGAGGAGTGAGAAGATGTGAGAGGAACAACTCTGCAGACACCAAGGTCAGGGAAGAAGGAGGGGGAGGAGGTGCTCCAGGCGCAGGAGCAGAGAGATTCCCCTGCAGCCCGTGGTGAAGACCATGGTGAGGCAGGCTGTCCCCCTGCAGCCCATGGAGGTCCACGGTGGAGCAGATATCCACCTGCAGCCCATGGAGGACCCCACGCTGGAGCAGGTGGATGCCCGAAGGAGGCTGTGACCCTGTGGGAAGCCCGCGCTGGAGCAGGCTCCTGGCAGGACCTGTGGACCCATGGACCCATGGAGAGAGGAGCCCATGCTGAAGCAGGTTTGCTGGCAGGACTTGTGACCCTGTGGGGACCCACGCTGGAGCAGTCTGTTCCTGAAGGACTGCACCCCGTGGATGGGACCCACGCTGGAGCAGTCTGTTCCTGAAGGACTGCACCCCGTGGATGGGACCCATGCTGGAGCAGTTCGTGAAGAACTGCAGCCCGTGGGAAGGACTCCCATTGGAGAAGTTCGTGGAGGACTGTCTCCCATGGGAGGGACCCCACGCTGGAGCAGGGGAAGAGTGTGAGGAGTCCTCCCCCTGAGGAGGAAGGAGTGGCAGAAACAGCGTGTGATGAACTGACCCAAACCCCCATTCCCCGTCCCCCTGCGCCGCTCGGGGGGAGGAGGTAGAGAAAATCCGGAGTAAAGTTAAGCCTGGGAAGAAGGGAGGGATGGGGGGAAGGTGTTTTAAGATTTGGTTTTATTTCTCATTATCCTACTCTGATTTGACTAGCAATAAATTAAACTAATTTTTCCCCAAGTCGAGTCTGTTTTGCCTGTGACGGTAATTGGTGAGTGATCTCCCTGTCCTTATCTCGACCCATGAGCCTTTCGTTATATTTTCTCTCCCCTGTCCAGCTGAGGAGGGGGAGTGATAGAGCGGCTTTGGTGGGCACCTGGCATCCAGCCAGGGTCAACCCACCACACCTTCCACGGACAGGATCTGCACAGCATGTTATGCCCTAATTGGATGCCCATTCGATGCTGCACAGCTCGGGGTTCCCAGCATTTGAAGGGATGTAAGATTATCTCTACTGTCACAGAATCACAGAGTGGTTGAGGTTGGAAGGGACCTCTGGAGGTCATTTTGTCCAACTCCCTGCTCAAGCAGGGCTACCTAGAGCCGGTTGCCCAGGACCATGTCCAGACGGCGTTTGAATATCTCTAAGGAGGGAGACTCCACAACCTCTCTGGGCAACTGTAGGGATGGTTCACGGACTCTGGTGTGGGTAAAACCAAAGACCTTTATTGTTTACAAATTTGTGCTTATATAGATTCATTAGCTGTCCACACGCTCAGGCTTGTTCCATGATTAGTTAATACCTTCTGTTCACGCGCCGCGGCTAAGCTTCTGATTGGTGCTGTCGAGCAAGACACACGTCTTCTGGCTTCGGTCTCTTATCTGTTTTCCAAGATATTATTTCAGTCTTCAGCTTCTTTTCTGCACACCTGCTTTATCACTTATTTACTCCCTTATTCTATGTCTTTCAAGGCTATGTCTAATTGTTCAAGGCTGCTCGCAACACTCCCTACGGATTCCCACAATTCCTCCTTTTTGTTTTTCTACCCAAAATGCAGTGTTTACCATCCTCTGCAGGGCCCTTTGCAGACAGGATAGCAAACACGGAATAATGAGCAGGAGGCCACAAATAGCACATAATAAAATTAGCCCAATCTTTATCAAACCTTTAAGCCAATTATTAATTCCCCAGTTACTAAAAAGATTTTCTATCCAACCCCATCCATCATCAACTTTCAACTTCTTAATTCCCTCTTTCAATTGTTGAATGCTACGGTGAATAGATTCCGAGTGATCGGAGAGATTCATACAACACGTACCATCAAGCTCTTCACACCCGTCCCCCTGTGCTAAAAGCAAAAAATCAATTGCTGCGCGATTTTGCAAAGTTGCATGTCTTACTGAATCAACATCTAAAAGCAAACTACTCAAGGCTTGAGAAGTAGCATTGGTCTGCTTGGCTAGCCAACATCCCAACTTATTTAGTGTGGCCAAGGCCTGTGAGGCTGCCACCCCTGGCGCAGCTATAGAAGCCATAATTATCTTTTCACTGTTCCAAAATTCCACATCATCCCTGCACTCTGCCTTAAAGGCATGGGTCGATCGCTTGGAGCGCCGGTGATTAAAATTATTGATGTATTTGGGGTTAGCAAAGTGAGCCTCCCCAAACTGCAAGGCCCTCCTTTTATATGAGATGGTATTCCTCCCCATGCGCGATCGCCACAGATAAAAAAGACCCCTGAGGGGAGCGCCAGAGGCGTGTTGCTAGATTTGGAAATATTCGGGCTAGTATAGTTGCACCAGGCTGTATTATTTCTATATATGGACAGAGACGAGTTGATATTTTGCGCCGTCGTTCGATTGCGCCCTGAATAATTAAAATACAAACAGCTGTCCATTTTAACTGAACCCAGGAGTTCAAGTTCCTGCGGCTCCTGTGGTAATTGGGGTAAATGAGCACTCCACCCGTCCCAGTTGTCGACACAGGCGTTGAAACTGGAGCACAAATGCTGGGACTGGATAGTGTTGGGCCAGGTATCCGCCGGGACTCCGACAAGACATGTTGAAAAAGGGTTCCCTGGAGATGCAATAGACAGGCAAATCAAATCTTGTCCTGTTAGATTCGCTAACGTGACCCACACATTCGTCTTTGGTTGTGGGGGCACCCATATTGCTTGTATACACCCAATCAAACTTAAAAGGGTCATTATCCTCTCCATTTTATATACCGGTCTGTATAACAACAAAAATAACGGATTGAATAGATCTCACGTATACTATTGATTCTCTTACAACGAATACACAGTGGTGCTAAAGTACGATTCAGATAAATGTGCTGATTACCATTAACATAAATCAAATACTTTCTACAAAAATATACAATGTGCAATAATATATCCACAGCAGCGCTTACAGACTAGACATATAGACACCTGTGGCCTAGCGAGGCCTGATACACCACTCCTTACTGTCTCAAGCAAGTAATTTCCCATCAAAACAGTTTGTGCTGTCACTCAAAATGTCTTCTGATGTCTCGGCAGGCCCTTCAGGGTCTTTTGCGGTTGTCTGTTGTTTGCCTGGTACCGGCAGCTTTGTGAGCGCTGGCCGTACACACCGAGCTGGAACCCAGCGGGGCCCGTGATCTGTCAAAACACAAGCATACCCTCTCCCCCATGTTATTAATGTAAATGGACCTTCCCATTTACCATTTAGTAGGGATTTCACCATGACAGGTACATTTTTATCTTGTAATGTTTGCTGTGATACCTCCCCTAAAGAGTGAAAATGGTAGAGCATCACCGGTGTCTCAGTATGAGGGGTAAAGGACAGATGATTCAACACATATATTGCTTTTGCTAAGCGTGTCTGTGGGGAGTCTCCAACGGTTCCCCCTTTTTGTTTTAACAACATGGTTTTGAGCACACGGTGTGTGCGCTCAATGATGGCTTGCCCAGTAGGAGAGTGTGGGATACCAGTGAGGTGTTGCACTCCCCAGCGCTGAAAAACCTTTGAGTGGGCTGGCTGATATAGCTAGGACCATTATCCGTTTTTATCTGTCGGGGGATGCCTAGAACCGTGAAGGCACCCTGAAAGTGGGTTTGGATGTGGCGGCTGGTTTCTCCAGTGGCGGCAGAAGCCCATATCGCATGGGAAAAAGTGTCCACGGAGACATGGACATACTTTAAACGACCAAATTCGGTAACATGTGTGACATCTGTCTGCCATAGTTGTAGCGCCTGTAAACCCCGCAGATTAATAGCAGGCGGGGGACCACTGGCAAATTGTTGACATTCTGGACATGCCTGTACAATCGTACGGGCATCGGAAAGGGTCAAATGAAACTGCTTGCGCAGGACCCGTGCACTTTGGCGAAAAAAAGAATGCGACATACGTGCCTGCTGAAACATATCGGGTACGGGAGCAGCCCATACCGGCGTTGTCAGTCGGTCTGCTCTTTCATTACCTTCAGCCAAGAACCCTGGGAGATGTGTGTGGCTGCGGATATGGACAATATGATACGGTTCTGTCCTGTGATTAATATAATACAATAACAGTTTAAACATTTCAAACAATTTTTGATTCACGATATGTTTAATGTAGGCGCGCTCAATGCGTTGAACCACTCCTACCACATACTGTGAATCTGATAGAATATTAAGAGGCTCAGGCCACCTTTTGAAGGCTTATATGACTGCATGCAATTCCACGATTTGTGGCGAACCCTGCACATAATATACTTCTTGCTGCCACTGGCCATTCTGTCTCCAAACTAACGCGGCCTTTCCTGTCTTCCCTGATCCATCTGTAAAAACTGTAACACCATGCACTGGTTGATGTTTGATAAGTGGCCTATCCACTATACTAACTTCCTGTAAGAGGGAAAATAGCTTGTGAGGCGGCAAATGCACTACAAGTTCGCCTGGATATCCTTCCAGAGCTATCTGTAACGACACATTATGCTGTAAGCACCAGTCCAAATATTCCTGTGTCAAGGGTATGCTGATGATTGCGGGCTCACTACCTGCTAATTCACATATTCGCGTCCTACCCCATTGTATCAACAGAGCAATCAACTCAATTCTGCTGGTGATGGTTTTCTTAAGCTGGTAAGGTAGGAAAACCTACTCCAGAATGACTAAAGGGTCTGCAAGGGTGGTAACCCATTGTCCAACGAGGGCGACAGGTTGTTGAGGTTGGTTACAGAGATACAAGCAGATGTCATGTTGTTCAACTAGATGGTGACTTTGTCTCCTTGTGAGCAAAACGTTAATGTTGTCAATCGCCTTTCTGGCCTCAGGCGTTAACTGCCGAGGAGAAGTAATCAGTGAGTCGCCTCGCAATAAATCAAACAATGGCGCTAGCACTTGATTATCGATCCCTATGACTGTATCCAGTTAATATTTCCTAACAATTTCTGCAAGTCATTAAGTGTCGAAATATTTGTTTGAAGTTGCACTGCCTGTGGCTGGATGGTGCGCTCCGTAATTTTCCACCCTAAATACTTCCACGGTGCTACTTGTTGCACCTTTTCTTTTGCTATCTGTAAACCATATTTGTTCAAGTTGTTGATGACTTCCTGTATTGTCGAAGTTAAGTTTTCGGTGGGCTTTCCTGCTAATAAAATATCATCCATATAATGATAGCACACTAACTGCGGGTACTGCTGTCGAATTGGCGTCAGTGCAGTGGCAACATATTGCTGGCAAATGGTGGGTGAATTTTTCATTCCCTGTGGCAGTACTGTCCAATGATATCTTTGCATAGGTTCTTCACAGTTCTCTGTGGGTACTGAAAAGGCAAATCTAGATGTATCTTCCGCTGCTAAGGGTATGGTAAAAAAACCAATCCTTTAAATCGATGATAATAATATTCCAATTCGCGGGGATCATTGCGGGAGATGGCATACCCGGTTGCAGTGAACCCATGTCTTCGATTATTGCATTGATTCGTCGCAGATCATGTAGCAAACGCCACTTCCCATTTTTCTTTTTAATGACAAACACTGGGGTATTCCATGGGCTAGTTGTCGGAACAATATGTCCTTGTGCCAATTGTTCTGCTATCAACTCTCGTAGTGCTGCAGCCTTCTCTTTGTCGAGAGGCCATTGGTCCACCCACACAGGCTTATCAGTCAGCAACGTGAGGCGGAGTGTTGGCCGCTCTCCAATGGCCTCTGTGGAAAAGGCGATGTAGCTGTGGTAAGTGCCACCGACAGAGCCGACAAAACGTCTCGCCCTAATAGATTGATCGGTGTGAAGGCTACATATGGGCGGATATTGGCACACTGTCCATCGGTTGTCCGTACCTGTATCAGGTTGATGCTTTGTTGTGACGTAGAAAGACCGCTGATACCAACAAGACCACCATGTATTGTTGTAGTGGGCCAACTGGGAGGCCAAAAATGATGTGATATAACAGTAACATCAGCTCCAGTATCCACAAGGGCAGAAAGTGTAACTTCGGAGGGTTTGGCTTGCGCTTGTATAAGGGTAACTTTGATGGTTGGACGTTCATTAGTAATCTGTAAAGTCCAATAGAGTTCAGGCAGTCCAGTTGATCCGAATCCGGAGGTTCCTCGCTCAGCGTTGGACGCCCTAGGTACACAGGCTTTGAATGGGACCAGCTGGGCTATCCGGCTTCCAGGTGGTATGGTCACCGGTGGGGAGGGTGTCCAAGCTAGTGCATGTATTTGTCCATCATAATCGGCATCAATAACACCAGGCAATATAAACAGGCCTTGTAGGGTGGTGCTGGATCGCCCTACTAAAAGAGCACTCAGACTGCTGCCTAGCGGGCCTATGACATTCAATGGAATTTTAGCAACCTTCTGGTCTAACAGCACAGTCTCCGTTACTGTGGTGACATCCACTCCGGCACTTCCTGAGGTACTGGCGCAGAGGTCGTCCATGCGGACGAGGGATTGCAGCTCGGTTGAGGCGCATTTCCTGGTGTTGCGGGCGGTGGTATTTGTGTCGGAGCACGCCCCCACGGCGCACTACACCGCCCGTTTCCCGACTTGGAGGACCGCGGTAACGGGTTCCTACCTTTATCAAATCTGGATCAGCACTGATTCACATAGTGCCGGCCTTTATGGCAACGCGGACAGGGGTGCGGCGCTAGTGCATTGATGCCTCGCTCAGGTTTCATTGGACACTGTTGTCTAAAGTGGCCGCTCGCTCCGCAACGAAAACACTTGCTATTTGTAACATTCACTGCCGCTGCAAAGGCCCCAGCAAGGGCTTCAGTTTGGTGTAAGATAGAACCAACTCTATTGCAGACCTCGATCATCTGTATGATACCGGCCCCTTGTGGTAGGGTTTGTAATACTCGCTTACAGTCTACATCATTAGCATTTTCAACCGCTAGCTTAAGTAATAGGGCTTCCTTTGCCTCGGCATTATCAATCTGCTTATCAAGAGCATCTCTCAAGTGATCAATAAATTGCATGTAAGGCTCATTCGTTTGTTGTATAATACGGGTAAATGATTTTTCTGTTTTCCCTGTCTCTGGTACTTTAACCATGGCTTGATAAGCTAATCGGGCAGTCAAACGCAAAATCGCAGGGTCAAGTCGTGCCTGTAATCGTGGATCGTCTAACAGCGGCCGCCCTAGCAGCTGGGGTAAGCCTGCTCCATGTAATGGAACATTCGGCTGCTTGTCTAAATTCGCAAGTGCTTCTTGGGCACACAGATCCTGCCACCGTTGTGTAAATAACAGTTTCTGAGTTGGTGTTAAAATCATGGCGGCTAATTGGCATATATCATAAGGAGTAAGCAATTGTCCTGTAAAAACATTTTCTAACAGACTCTGCAAAAAGGGGGCAGAAAGTCCATAGCTCACAACGGTTTTCCGCAACTCCTTGATTAAGTCCCAATGGAACGGTTGCCACTCATTTGGTCCTCGATCCCGCACCAGGACAGGAAAGGACCAACTCACTGCCTCGAGGTCGCCTGCCTTAATCGCCTCCTCCTTAGCCTTGCCCACCGATCTTTAGGATCAAAGTCCATGCCGTCCGATGTCGTTTCTTTCGGCAGGGCAGGAGGGATTGCTACAGGTGCTGGTGTAAAACCGGGCAATTGTCCAGATGCATCCACAAGCTTACACTGCTCCAGAGGTATTGAGGCAGCCTGTAAATCTTGGGATTTAGGTCTGACAGTGGAAGCAGCTTTTTCTCCCCCTACACTCGCTGTCATTTCTTCGGGGGGGGTCTGGGGAGCTATAGCACTCGCGGCGGCAGCAGCAGCAGCTTTTTTATCTGCCTTAATCTGGCGTAAATTATCTGTCACTACACGCCAAGTGGTCATAATTTGAGCTGCTGTAAGGTCACCTCGTGAGGCTGCTTCCCAGATTAGTGTGCCGGCTTTCTCCCAATTATCTACATCAAATACTTCATGCAACTGTGTGGGAGTCCGTGCGCTTTAAGCCACATTAACAACATTTTCATAGTCTGTTCCTCATATTTGATTCCCCGCTTAGCTAACAATTGCAATAACAGCCGCAAAATGGACGCTTCTTCTACAGACATGTGCGCCCCCATTTAAAAAAAAAAATAAAAAATGCTCCAGTTGCTCACCTTTATTTGGTGATTGAGACCCGGGTTGTTCAGCTCCTCCGCTGATGTATTCGTCCAACTGGAGTCCCTACTGACGTACGTTCCATGCTGTAGTTTCGTGCCCCACGTTGGGCGCCATTTGTAGGGATGGTTCACGGACTCTGGTGCGGGTAAAACCAAAGACCAAAGACCTTTATTGTTTACAAGTTTGTGCTTATATAGATTCATTAGCTGTCCACGCGCTCAGGCTTGTTCCATGATTAGTTAATACTTTCTGTTCACGCGCCGCGCCTAAGCTTCTGATTGGTGCTGTCGAGCAAGACACACGTCTTCTGGCTTCGGTCCCATATCTGTGTTCCAAATTATTTCAGTCTTCAGCTTCTTTTCTGTGCACCTGCTTCATCACTTACTCCCTCATTCTATGTCTTTCAAGGCTATTTCTAATTGTTCAAGGTTGCTCGCAACACTCCCTGCGAATCCCACACCTGGGGCAGTCGATTCCAGGTGTACTGGACGCCCCTCCAAGTGAAAGCAAACTGTGGCCGGCACTCTGCTGCCAAAGGGATTGAGAAAAATGCATTAGCAATATCACTTGTGGCGTACCACTTGGCTGCCTTTGACTCCAGTTCATATTGAAGTTCTAGCATGTCTGGCACAGCAGCACTCAGCAGTGGTGTGACTTCATTCAGGCCACGATAGTCTACTGTTAGTCTCCATTCTCCATTAGACTTTCGCACTGGCCATATGGGACTGTTAAAGGGTGAGCGAGTCCTGCTGATCACTCCTTGGCTCTCCAGTCGACGAATCAGCGTATGGATGGGAATCAGGGAGTCTCGGTTGGTGCGATATTGCCGCCGGTGCACCCTTGTGGTAGCGATGGGCACCTGTTGTTCTTCAACCCTCAGCAACCCCACAACCAAAGGGTCCTCCGAGAGACCAGGTGCCCTGGTTTCAGCTGGGACAGAGTTAACTCTCTTCTTAGTAGCTGGTACAGTGCTGGGTTTTGGATTTAGTGTGAGAATACTGTTGATTGATAACACTCTGATGTTTTAGTTGTTGCTAAGTAGCGCTTATCCTAAGTTAAGGATTTTTCAGTTTCCCATGCTCTGCCAGCAAGCAGGTGTGCAAGAAGCTGGGAGGGAGCATAGCTGGGGCAGCTGACCTGAACTAGCCAAAGGGGTATTCCATACCATGGAACGTCATGCCCAGTATATAAACAGGGGGGAGTTGGCTGGGAGGGGCGGATCCCGGTTCTGGCATCAGTCAGCAGGTGGTGAGCAATTGCATTGTGCATCACTTGTCTTTTCTCATTTCTTTTTTTTGGTTGTATTCTTTTTCATTACAATTATTATTATTCTTAGTTAGTAGTGTATTTTTTTTTTACTTTAGTTATTAAACTGTTCTTACCTCAACCCACGAGTTTTACATTTTTTTCCTTTCCTCCTCCCCACCCCACTGGGAGGGGGGAGGGGGAAGCAGCTGTGTGGTGCTTAGTTGCTGGATGGAGTTAAACCACGACACTGGGCAAGGTGGACAACTGTTCAATTCCCTCTGTCTCCAAGGCAGCTATACCAAAAGCCCACCGGTACCCCTTTGGGTCCTTAAAATACCCTCTCCTGAGATAGTCTATGCCAAGGATGCATGGGGCCTCTGGGCCAGTCACAATGGGGTGTTTTTGCCACTCGTTCCCAGTTAGGCTCACTTCAGCCTCCAATACAGTTAGCTGTTGGGATCCCCCTGTCACCCCAGAAATACAAATGGGTTCTACCCCTTTATAGCTTGATGGCATTAGGGTACACTGTGCACCGGTGTCCACTAGAGCCTTATACTCCTGTGGGTGTGATGTGCCAGGCCGTCAGATCCACACAGTCCAGTAAACCCGGTTGTCCCTCTCCTCTGCCTGGCTGGAGGCAGGGCCCCTCTAATCCTGGTCATAGATTTCTCCACTCACTTTTTGTAAGAATGGATTAGAATTCCTTCTCATAGGATCAGGAGTAAGATCAGCCCTTCCACTCTGTCGGCCACACTGCTCACAGTGCTCACTGGAGGCTGAAGCAGCAATTTTCCTGGAAGAATCCTCATTTGTGTTTGTTTTTCCTTGCAATTCCCGTTCCCGTGCATCTAGGACCAAGGTAGGTTTTCTATCCCACTTCCTCATATCCTCTCCATGTTCACGCAGGTAAAACCACAGGGTACCCCGTGAGGTGTACCTTCTATCTCCTCTCTCTTGAGCAGAGGGACGCTTATTCCTCATAGCTGAGACATTGGTCTGTACAGGTGGGAGGCAGGACTTATCCTCAAATCGCTGGAACTCTTGGGACCATTTCTCGGCTAGCATGTCTGGCAGTTTCTCCACAGCCGCGACGAGGGAGGAAGTGAGAGTTTCTTCGTATTGCCAGAGTCAGCCAGCCAATTCATCTACTGTTGGTCCCTCCTCGTCTTTCCAGTCCACTACTGCCAATGCATTGGCATACGATGATGGTGCACTTCGTACAAACTTCCGCCACGTGGGTCGTGCACATTGGACTTCATCTGGATCTGTGGGTAACCGCCCATCGTCTGGGTCATAATAAACCATCTCCCGCACGGCTAATTCCCTCAGGTACTGGATACCTCTCTCCATGGTGGTCCACTTGCCTGGGTGACATACAACATCTTCCTTGAAGGGATACCTTTCCCTCACGCCCGATAGAAGTCGCCTCCAGAGGCTGAGGGCTTGTGTCTTTTTTCCAATCGCCTTGTCAATGCCCCCTTCCCTAGAAAGGGATCCCAATTGCTTGGCTTCCTTACCCTCTAATTCCAAGCTACTGGCTCCGTTATCCCAGCATCAGAGCAGCCAGGTGATAATGTGCTCGCCTGGATGACGGCTGAAGTCTTTTCGCATATCTCGCAGCTCACTCGGGGATAGGGATCGGGTGATTATCTCCGGTTCTGCCTCTTCCTCCTGTTCTCGTGATGACCCTGGTTCACCTTCATCCTTCGCTAAGCGAGCTGTCTTTTTTGAGTATTTCTTCTTCTGTACAGGGGCGACTGATACCAGCATGGGTTGGTTCTCTGGTTCAGCTGCAGTGCCTGTCACAGGCGTTGCAGTAACCGTAGTGCCTGTTGCTGGGGTTGGAGTGGCTGCAGTGCCTGTCATGGGGGTTGAAGGGGCTGCAATGCCTGTCATGGGGCTGGAGGGGCTGCAGTGCCTGTTGTTTTGTTGTCAGATCCAGAGACCTTCGCTTCCCCTTGAGGGTACTGAATAGTGTTGAACAGGGCTTGGTAGGCATGGGCCAGGCCCCAGCACAGTGCAGTGATTTGTGTCTCCCTGGAATTGTCGGGGTGACAGCATACTTTTTCCAAAAGTTCTACTAGTTTTTCAGGATTCTGCACTTGTTCAAGGGTGAAGTTCCAAAACACTGGAGGTGCCCACCGTCCTAGGCATTTGCCCATGCTACCCCACACACCCTGCCACTCATAACTCTCCAGCCTTGGGGCAGATCTCTGGGGGATCCTCTTAAATAGTTGTTTAACCCTGAACAAGACCTGAACCACATTCAGGAACATGCAAGTTCCTAGCAATAGGACCATGTTAATTTCAACATTCCAAGGATATTCAAAATTTCCAAAATTCTCAAATGCTACTGTAATTAGCCTGGAGAAGGAGGAGGGGAAGGTGAAGGAAGGTGTCTCCTCCATAGATTGGCTCTCTGAGGAGGAAAGGTAAAAAGGGTGTAATTATTAATAGTTTCCGCTAGATAGCTCCCGAAGTACGGAGATAACGGCAATGCTGAGTACAAATACCAGATTAGTCCCACGACCAATAATTTTATCATACCATAAGCCAGTGTTACATAGTAAAGCAAAGCGAAAACCTTAATCCAGCTCACCTTATGGGTGATAAGCAGCAGCACAGGGACTATATACGGCAAGTGAGGTGATACATAACACAACTCTAAGAACGAACGCCACAACTCTAAGAGCCAATAAACCAACATTGTGACCAGAGACTACTAAACTAATACAATGAATGCTTATAACAAATTCATTTTAACAAGCACTGGTCAGATCTGTTGTTATCTCAGCCCTTTGGGCCCCACGTTGGGCACCAAAAAGGACTGCCGTGGTTTAACCCCAGTCAGCAGCCAAGCACCACACAGCCGCTCCCTCACTCCCCGTCCGTGTGTCATCCCCCCGCTCCCGGTGGAATGGGGAGGAGAATCAGGAAAGAAGGCAGAACTCGTGGGTTGAGATAAGAACAGTTTAATAACTAAAGTAAAATATAATACTAACAATAGTAATAATGAAATATAATAATAATAATAATAGTAATGAAAAGGAATATAACAAAAAAAAGAAAGGGGGGGGGGAGAAAAAAACTGTCAGTGATGCACAATGCAATTGCTCACCACCCGCTGACCGATGCCAGAGCAGCGATCTGCCCCTCCCGGCCAACTCCCCCCTGTTTATATACTGGGCATGGCGTTCCATGGTATGGAATATCCCTTTGGCTAGTTCAGGTCAGCTGTCCTGGCTGTGCTCCCTCCCAGCTTCTTGCACACCTGCTTGCTGGCAGAGCAGGGGAAACTGAAAAGTCCTTGGCTTAAGAGAAGCGCTCCTTAGCAACAACTAAAACATCAGCGTGTTATCAACATCATTCTCACACTAAATCCAAAACCCAGCACTGTACCAGCTACTAGGAAGAAAATTAACTCTGTCCCAGCTGAAACCAGGACACAATGTTAAACCCTATGGTCTGGTCCAAAGGGACCAGGGGTGGACACTGTAATGGATATACCTTTAAATTGTTGTAACCCAGGATTTGAGTTGCATGTTATGGGAATTACTATAGCAGGAACCACCTGAACCAATGGAGGAGAAGCCTTACAAGAAGCAGAGCAAGTGCAGCAGTGACCCAACCTGAGCTGGCTTTGGTGCCCAATAACTCCACACAACACACCACCTCTCCTGTCCTGAGTGACCACCATAACAGATGGAGCCCAAAGTCATGGACTAAATGAACTCAATGGACATTTTGTGGACATTTTATGGGCATTTTATGGACATTTTATAGGGGTGGCCCATAGACTAAGGGAATGATATCTGTGTATTATATCAAAGGATGGGAAGGGGGGTGGTGGTTAATGAGAATGTATTGGATAGTGTGGGACCTAAGCATGACATAAATGGTATGGAATAAGGGGTGGAGAATGTGCTGGTTTTGGCTGGGGTAGAGTTAATTTTCTTCACAGTAGCTAGTATGGGGCTATGTTTTGGATTTGTGCTGGAAACAGTGTTGATAACACAGGGATGTTTTCGTTATTGCTGAGCAGTGCTTACACAGAGTCAAGGCCTTTTCTGCTTCTCACACCACCCCACCAGCAAGTAGGCTGGGGGTGCACAAGAAGTTGGGAGGGGACACAGCTGGGACAGCTGACCCCAACTGACCAAAGGGATATTCCAGACCATATGATGTCATGCTCAGCAATAAAAGCTGGGGGAAGAAGGAAGGAGGGGACGTATGGAGTTATGGCATTTGTCTTCCCAAGTAACCGTTATGCGTGATGGAGCCCTGCTTTCCTGGAGATGGCTGAACACCTGCCTGCTGATGGGAAGTGGTGAATGAATTCCTTGTTTTGCTTTGCTTGCATGCACGGCTTTTGCTTTCCCTATTAAACTGTCTTTATCTCAACCCATGAGTTTTCTCACTTTTACCCTTCCAATTCTCTCCTCCATCCCACTGGGTGGGAGGAGTGAGTGAGCGATTGTGTGGTGCTTAGTTGCTGGCCAGGGTTAAACCACGACAATAGTGGAAGATCTCATTTCAAACACTGGCGGCATCTTTTCTGCAACAATGCTAGAAAATGAAGCTAGTGTCAGAGCAGTCAACAGAGGATCGCACAGCCCCCATGGACGAAAAGGGGTTGTCAGAGAAATGTGAGGGGTGTCTAACAGGATGGCATGAAAACCAGGGAGTCAAATCTGGGTTTCTCCTTGATGTGTTCATTCAGCTGATTCATTTACATACAGGATGGGAACATGAATGCGCACATTTTGTTTGATATTTGATTGCTCTGTACGTGCACCAGCTGATTCATAGATTTTACAGGTTTGCATTCAGAGAGCTCCGAACGGCTTGAAAAAATGAGGATACTTATTTACCCTATTAGCACAGTGGACAGTAAAAATAGTAGGATCATCAGCCTAGTGAAAGAGAGGCAGAGAGAAAGCTAGAAGATAAAAGCTCCTCAGAGCAGAAGGACTGATTTCTGACACTAGTTCACTGTATCTAGAAATGTTACTGTGATAAATGACCGAGTCCCGAAATAATACGTTAACAGGAACTTGGTTTATTAGCAAATAAAGGCAAGCAAACAGCGCTGGGTGCGCGGGGAGCCTGGGCTCTACCAACACGCACACCTACAGACAGCAGCATATAGCGTTTATAGTCTATACTCTTACATATTTAACAGGGTGATGCAATATGCAAATTGTCCTTCGCTTCGTATTAAAATGAGTTTTGCAAGTCCCTTTCACATGCGCACTGCCTCTTGGTGGTCTTGGGCGGGGGTCTTGGGATGAAGTAAGAGTCTTCCTCAGCGACCTTTATACAGATTTTTAAGGTTGAACTCTTCGCCTTCTTATCTCGTGCAGCGCGTGTCTTCTGTCATTCCTTCTGGTAATCAATCATCCCCCAACCGGTTTTAAGCTTGTACCACTTAGAAACTTACAACCCCATAGATAAAGGAACTTCTGCAGTTTGCGATTACACAATCTTCCCCGTCAGGGTCCGCAGTTGCATTAAAACAATGGTGCTTTCACTCAACTATGTCTTCATATCTACATGAACCAATCTTCCCTCTTCTATTCTGTTTTTACTCACACGAATCACATTCACATTTCTCACAATCCCCCATTTTCTTTTCGATTGCATTGATTCGTGTTTTGGTTTCTAATCTTGTTAATACCTGTTTTATTAGAATTAACTCTGGATCTTCCTTTGTTTTGACTATCATTAGGGAATGTGTTTTCCCTTTTCCTTCCTTGGGATCAATAGGCACAGCCAATATTTGTATTCTTTGTATAATCGAGTGTATTATTCTAATAAAACATGGTATTAAACACGGGATAATCAATAATCCGCCAAATATGCCCAAAACTATTATTCCAACCCTGGTGAGCCAATCATTGTTGAAGAGGTTTCCCCACATTCCTTCTAAATTTATCCTGTTCCATGTTTGAACTGGGACATATGCAATTTTTTCATTTCCCTTATAAGTTCGTTTACAGCTTTCCTTTTATCATCAATTTCTAAACAGTAATTACTGAGGTTAAATTTTCCACACACACCTCTTTCCTGTGCTAACAAATAATCTAAAGCTAAGCGGTTTTGATATAAAGCGGTTCTCATTTTTGTATTTTGTTTTGCAATTAGTCCTAATGCATCTCCAGTCTTGTTTACAACTATTTCTACTACAGCTTGTAATCTTAAAATTCTATTAAGCATATATATTGGAGTTCTATAACCCCAAGACCCGTCTTCCGCCTATGTAGCAGGACCATAGTAGGCAATTATTCTTTCGGGTGGCCATTCATTGTCCGCCCAATTCCCTATTTGTAGATTTCTTTTTTGCCGCCTTTGCCTTAACTCATCCGTTTCAGCATACACTCGGACTCCCAATCGTTCTCCTCGGCTTATGGGTAACAGGAAAAAACTAGGTCTTATAGTTCCTAATACACATGATCCTGTCCAATTTTTGGGCAAATATGCATAAGCTAGTTTGCCACAAATCCAATAATGTCCTTCAGGGCTTGGCCAACCCTTCGATATGTCTCGCCCACTAGTCCATTTCGTAAATTGATTATTCATTTTTAGTGGGCTTCCCCACTTATCCCAGTTATTCGTTGTTTCATTCCATAGGTAACCTCCTTCACATTCCAAGTGACCTACTTGCTTTCTATTATCTTTTAGGTTTTGCCAACAACTCCTTCCGATTATACTCGTTTGGAGTACCCATCATTGTTTCCTGTTACCTGTTCCCGTTGTGTTCCATACTTGGGAATCACTTATGTTGCTCTCCATAGCTTCCCATGGCCATCGTTCACCTTGATTTGTTCCACCGCAAACATAACAGTTAGTTACACTTAATGATTTAGCAATGTTTTCAGCAAGATTTACAAATAGATTTTTAGCTACTGTGGGGATTTCATATTTCACCCCGTCTCCATTTCATGGTAGAATGAGTTAAATAATAATCTGTGTTGTACTGATTCTTTTGTCTTTTCTTTAATTTTAATTTTAATTATTACACCTGGATCCTCTCCAGGTCCATATATCTTAAGTCCAATTTTGGTTACCTGTTTCTGCTTCCAATTTTTCAAATTTATAAGGGTTAAATTTACCGGATTACAGGTACGAGTTGTGCAATTACTTCCTGTTTCTATCCTCGTTATTAAAGCTTTTAGATCCTTACATTGATAATCATATCCCCAACCTGTAGTATCCCAACATACGCAAGACCAGTCCCTCCTTCCACATAGATGTGACGATTGGTACCTGGCTGTTTGACTTGGTATATAATCAGGATTTATTGGACATTGATGTGCACCTGGGCAAATATATTTTGGTTGATTACTGTAATATCGTCTCCATTCTAAACTTCCACAATTAGTATCTAGATCATCATCTATAACGTCACATGCATCAAAAACTATTGAAACCAGAGTACTCAAATCGGTTATGACCTTACTTGTTCCGATTAATCTACCTTCTTCTGAATTTGTCTTCATTTCTACCCAATATTGATAAGGGAGTTCTGTGGGATCATAGCATACAGTTCTATTTCCTTCGTTACATAGGGCATACTGGGTCGAATTATGAATACAGTTCCCATTTTTTTTTGCCTTTGCAGTCATAGATAGTATGATAAACCAAGGTTTGGGAGCTTATCTTCCCCCTCCTAGTGGTCGTCACACATAGACTGCAGTTATTTGTCATGGCCAAAGTTAAGGAGTTTACCCCAAGTATAATCAAAAGAGGTCCGGACAGGGCCATAGTATTCGGCAGTCACAGCCCAAAGGGGTTGCAGCCCTTGGCAGACTTCTACAGCCGCAATACCGGTTCCCACTCCGGTCTTGCCCTCTTTCCTTTTAGTATCAGGTGACTCCTTTAGATTACTTTGAGACCAAAGTTGGGGCTTCTCAAACCCTTTAGTCACTTGTACGCTATGTTCCAATAGTTAGTTCAATTTTTGATTTATAATTTAGAGATTGACCCTGCTCTTATTCTGTTATTTAATATTTTCGCTGGGCCCTCTTCCACGCAAACTCTTTAGCACACTTGGCCAAAACCCAATACCAATCGTTCTCAAATACTTCCCATGTTTCAGGTAAAAGCAATTCCCAGCCGCAAAACAGTTTAAGAATTTCGACTTGTCTTATTTGTTCCCTTGTAGGGAGTGAATTAGGGTTTCTGCACTTTTTGCAGTATGGTTGTTTGTTAAACGATACACAAGACCATTTTCGGTTACAATTCCAGCATCTACAGACTATCCAACATAGATGACCCAAATCAAGGTGTTCAATGCATGGGATTTCAGGTGGGATTATTGATCTAGGAAATCCCGGTATTTCTTTTTTTAAATCACAGGCCAAGGGAAAAATTTTTGGGACTCCCGTGATTTTATAACAGCCTGCTCCCCCTGTTAGTTGAGGTATTCTTTCTTCCCTCCAAGGAATAAAGTATACCTGTTTCACCTTACATCCCCGTGGTATTTGGAACCATGTATAAAGACTTTCTCTAACTTCAATTGACATAAATTAATCCAGACAGAGTTTGCCTGGTTTAAAGGAAGCTGTCCATAGGTCCAGTCTTCTTTTCGTTGTCCGGATCTTCAGGTTCGTCTTATGATTAGCTTAGTCTCTCCTGGCTCCGATGTTACCTTCCACTCCTTTATTGGACCCTTGACTCGCGGTACGTGGGTCCACCCTTTTTCCACAGTTCAGACAGCGGTATTTGTGGTTAACAAAACAAGATAAGGTCCCTCCCAAAGAGGGGATAAAGTTTCTTCTTTCCATGTTTTTATCAACACCCTGTCCCTAGGCTTCAACTGATGGATTGCAAATCCCAGGGGTGGTGTTTGAGCTAACATTCCTATTTTTCTTAATTTTTTTCAATGTTTTTTCCCAAAATAATTATATATTTCTGAACATCATGATCTTCTACTATATTATTTCCAAGTGGCATCCCCTGAGAGTAGGGCATGCCATATAGCATTTCATAGGGTGATAATCCAGTCTCACTATGGGGTTTTGTTCTTATATTTAGAAGTGCCAATGATAGACATTTTGTCCAAGGCATCTGTGTTTCAATCATTAACTTGGCCAGTTGTTGTTTTATTGTTTGATTCATTCTCTCTACTTTTCCCGAGCTTTGTGGATGCCATGGGGTGTGGTATTCCCACCTGATACCTAAGGATTGACATAGCAGCTTTATTATTTTGGAAGTAAAATGAGTGCCTTGGTCAGAATCAATGTACTGGATTATCCCATATCTAGGTATTAAGTGTTCTAATAAAATTTTCACTACCATTTGTGCTGTAGCTCATGTCACAGGGTAGGCTTCTACCCATTGTGTTAAATGGTTTACTATTACCAATAGATATTTCAACCTTCCGACTTTAGGGAGTTTAGTAAAATCAACTTGTATTCTCTCAAAAGGTCTATAAGCTGTTCTTCTTCCCCCTGCTGCCACTTGTCGGAACACTTTCTTGTTTACTTTGTGACAAGTCAAGCAACCTTGTGTAATCTGTTTAGCTATTTCAAAGATTCCAATACAGCCAAATTGTTTAAGAAAATGATCGCTTAATGCTCTTGTACCCCAATGTGTTTGTACATGTAAACGCTCCAAAATCTGTCTAGCATAAGCCGTTGGCAACATTTCTCTGCCATCAGGCAGTGTCCATTTTCCTTGTTCGAATTTTGCCCCTATATTCTCAAGTCTGGTTATTTCCTCAGGGGTATACTTCTTTTCACTTTCTCGTTCCTCCTCACTTGTATCCTCTTTTGTTTGTATTATATTAACCCGAACAATCGGAGCCCTTAAAGCTGCCTCCTGGGCTTCTTTATCTGCGAGATTGTTTCCCCTAGTCTGATAATCTAACCCTTTTTGATGTCCTCTTATATGTACTACTGCTATCTCTTTTGGTTCCCTTAACATTCTTAAAATTTTTATTATTAATTCTTGATGTATTAGATTCTTCCCTTGAGTATTAATTAGGCCTCTTTCTTCCCAGATTTTTCCAAAAGTGTGGACCACTCCAAATGCATAGAGTCCGTGAATATTGTTCCGCTTTTTCCCTTTAATAATTCTAAAGCTCTGTATAGAGCATATAACTCACAAGCTTGAGCTGACCATGCTGGACTTAAAGGTCCTGATTCCACAATCTCTAAATCTTTATTTATTATTGCATACCCTGATTTTCTTTTCCCTTCAACTATTCGGGAAGATCCATCTACAAACAATTTTTCTCCTTTTTCTAGTTCAGTTTCCTTTAAATCCGGTCTCACTTTAGTTTGAACTTCGATTACTTCTAAGCAATCATGTTGCAACTTTTCTGACGGTTCTCCAAACAAAAATTGTGCTGGACTTTGAGCAGAAGTAACTTTTAGCTCTAAATCTGGAGAGTTAATCAATATGGTCTCATACTTTAAAATTCTGCTATCCGTTAGCCATTTTTCAGCTTTTTGTTGGAGAACTCCCCTAACATTGTGTGGGGTAAATACCTTCAAAGGGGCGCTAAAAGTAATTTTCCTAGCTTCTTCTATTAATAGTGCTGTAGCAACCAAAGCCTGGAGACAAGCAGGCCATCCTCTACTTACTGGATCAAGTAATTTAGACAAGTATCCTACAGGCTTTTTAATCCCTGCCCAGTCTTGAGTGAGAACTCCATATGCTGTTTGATTGGATGTATTTACAAATAGATAAAAAGGTTTTTCCAACTCTGGAAGGCTCAACACAGGTGCTTCCACAAGTGTCCTTTTAATTTCTTCAAACTTTTTATCATCTTCCACATACCACTTAAACTGGTTATTAGTCAATTTCTCATATAGAAATTTTACCTTTTCACTATAGCCTTCAAGCCATGGTCTGCAATACCCTAATAATCCCAATACTTGTCTTATTTCCTTTTTAGTTTTTGGGGGTCTCAGGGCTAAAATCCCAGATATTCTGTCAGGGTCTAATTTCTTTTTTCCTTCACTTAACCAATGCCCTAAATATCTCACTTCTTGTTCTGTAAATTGCAATTTTGACCGGGACACCTTTAATCCCTTTTCTCCCAGGAAATTTAATAGTTCAATAGTAGCCTTTCGGGTTTCTTCCTCAGTTTCCCCTGCTATCAATAGGTCATCTACATATTGTAATAACTTTACCTCCCTGGGTATAGTGAAATCTTGTAAAATTGTTTCTAATGTTTGTCCAAACAGATTAGGTGATTCTGTAAACCCCTGTGGTAGCACGGTCCACCTCAATTGTTGTTTTCTCCCCTGGGGTTGTTGATGATCCCAGTGAGGATCCACGTTTGGCCATTTCTGGTCCGCCGGGGGTCCTGCCTGATTCTGTCTTTCCCAAATTCTCATTCCAGCCTGTCTGATCATTCCCTTTTCCTCAGTAGTAAATAAAATCCCTAAAATGGACTGCATTTCTTCCCAGGTATAGGTATTAGGACTTAGGAATTGATCTAGTTTTTCGGCCACTCCTAGAGGATCATCTAATAAAGTCCCCATTTCCTTTTTGAAGTTTCTCATATCTGTGGTACTTAGTGGTACAGCTACAAATCCAATGCCTCCCTGATTTCCTCCAAGGGGTACTTCCCTTAGGGGGTATAAAACAGTTCCTTCAGGAGCAGCAGTTCTACTTCGTGTACATGCAGCTGGTGGTAGATCTAATCTGGGAGCTGTCGGTGCCGGAGGAGGGGGTGGTACCATCCCCGGGTGCGGAGCTGCCGGGGGGGGTGTGGATTATACGGTGGTGGTATGTTATCTAGCGGCTCCCATTCATCATTATTTTTTCCTTTTTCTTTCTCTTTTTCTTCCTCCTCAGGCTTTTCATCTGCCTTTAATGCAAGTATCGAGGCGGGAAAAGGATGTGAAGTCCTAATCCATAATCCTGCATAATCACCTTCCTCTTGACTAAAAGGTTCCTTTGTATTAACATATATATTTAAGGCTTGGCAGACCCAGTCCTCAAAAGATCCAAAAACAGGCCAAAAAACATGTGGTTTTAAAGGCTCCTTCGGCCACTCTACCATACAATATTGAACCATTTTTAATTTACTTTTTCCTTTTCTGGGGCCCCTATTATTCTAATTTCTAATCATTATCCCTAATGGACTTTCTAGTGGTATGTCTGGTAATTCGCTCCCTTTCTTCTGGTCCTGGGTCTTAGATTTTATTTGGCCCATCTAGGAATTTTACCGTGGCAATTCCTACAGCCCTTGGTTACCTTAACAAGAGTGTCTTGCAGGGGCTTAGGACCTATCACCCACCCACGAATCCTATAGGAATCGCTTCGGTCCTTCACCGGCCAAGTCCCTCACGGGAGATTGGAACCGCGGTTAGAAGACCTCTGCACTCGCTTCGGAACTACGTTCCGTCTCAATCACACTCTTCACACACAGGCAACCGAATCCCACCCAACCGAACGGTATACGCCTTTAATACTCACGACTCCGTCGTCTTCGTTCAGGTCTTCGCGCGCAGAATTACGGGCAAAATCAACTGCTGCAACCGGCAAGGGAGCTCCAAAAATCGAATTCTTTTGCTTGCCTCTATTCAGGTTCAGGATGGCGTTGGTCCCGACCTGACCCGAACAGGAGCCACCAAACTGTGGAGCGCCCCCCCTAGATCAAGTCAGAATTCAGGAACCAAGACCATCCCGGACGAGCCCCCAAATTGTGATAAATGACCGAGTCCCGAAATAATACATTAACAGGAACTTGGTTTATTAGCAAATAAAGGCAAGCAAACAGCGCTGGGTGCGCGGGGAGCCTGGGCTCTACCAACACGCACACCTACAGACAGCAGCATATAGCGTTTATAGTCTATACTCTTACATATTTAACAGGGTGATGCAATATGCAAATTGTCCTTCGCTTCGTATTAAAATGAGTTTTGCAAGTCCCTTTCACATGCGCACTGCCTCTTGGTGGTCTTGGGCGGGGTCTTGGGATGAAGTAAGAGTCTTCCTCAGCGACCTTTATACAGATTTTTAAGGTTGAACTCTTCGCCTTCTTATCTCGTGCAGCGCGTGTCTTCTGTCATTCCTTCTGGTAATCAATCATCCCCCAACCGGTTTTAAGCTTGTACCACTTAGAAACTTACAACCCCATAGATAAAGGAACTTCTGCAGTTTGCGATTACACAATCTTCCCCGTCAGGGTCCGCAGTTGCATTAAAACAATGGTGCTTTCACTCAACTATGTCTTCATATCTACATGAACCAATCTTCCCTCTTCTATTCTGTTTTTACTCACACGAATCACATTCACATTTCTCACAGTTACCATGGCATTTGATGGATGGTGAGTTCTTCTCAAAATCTGACAGCAGCTGTTACAAAAGAAGAGAGGAGTGGTAGCTGCTGAATTCCTGAATGCTTGAAATTTGGTGCTCATTTTAGTGTCTGATTGGGAGCTGGTCTCTTTTGAAAAATCTGTCCTAAACTGGGAGAACTGAACATTTGAAAATCTAGACTTTTGTAGCTCTTGGGACTGCAAAAGGTAGAAATTTTTGCCCTATAGGCAGCAGGTCCAAATCCAGCTCCAGGAAATAATTAGCAAAACTGTAATAGGCATAAATTCAAATTAAAATTAGGATATAGTTACTTCCCCTGTATTGCCAGAGCATTCTAAGATGTCTTTGGATGTTTCCAACAACACGTAGGCAAGACATTCAATCTGCCATTTCTTTCCTATATCTCTGCATACTGCCTCTCATTCTCCCCTTAGTCCTGTTATCATCATCTCCCACCCCAGTCTTTCTAACTCTTTTCAGGTTCCTCCCCATCATAAGCATAACCCCTGAGCTATATTGCTGCAACTATGCTAGGTCAGCTAGTAAAGGGGTGTGAGGGACTGGAAGAGTTAATGTCTGTCAATGTCTCAAACATTGTAGCAACCAAGGTACAGTCTGCATAACAAAGAGGGCCGTTAGCAAGAAGTTGGCTGGCATGGACACAGGGGGTGTGCGGGAGGGTGTGCAGCCCTGTGTTCTGGCAGACCCAGCCTGGTAACCCACCACATGTGGCCAGAGGCCACACAAAGCTTATTGGAGGAGGGGGCTTGTAGCTCCTTGGAAAGTCCCTGAGACCACCACCCCAATAAACCGCACATGCTCAGTAGATAAAGAACCCTCTGGAACACTACTATATATGTTGAGAACTGTCTAGAATGAACCCATATAAGTCTTCAAGAGGCGTGACTGTGGACAGAGATTTAGACTATAAAAGACACAACTGCAAAGAGCCACGTGGCGCGCGCCCATCACCGGAGGATTACCGCGCTCGTCGCCGACACCGCGGGATCCAAGGGCGGTGACTCTCTCTTTTCTTTTCCCCCTCTTTCTTTTTTTTTTCCTTATTCCTCTCTTTTCTCTCTTCTTGTGAACGTTTTGCTGCAACCCACGCTGCCCACCGTTACGCCTTCCACGGTTTGGATTGTTCGAATAAAGCATTCAAAGTGATCGTTTGGTGTCGTTTCACCTTAATTTAGCCCGGGGGGATCCCAGAACCTCTACGACCCTCTGGTCTGTCCGGTCTGGGTCGTAACAAGGGGATCCAAGGTAAAAATGAACTTTTTTTTTTCCGTTTTGCAGGGATGTGAGACACTGCCACCATGAGTAATTGTGTGAGCTGGCACAGGCAGGACGCAGGAACAACCACAAAAACGTGGATGAAATGCAAAGAGTAAATTTATTCTCATTACCTTGTGAACTGGGGGATCTCCGAAGCAGCACTCGGGCAGAGGCATACAAGTGGGAACACAGGCACCGTGGAGCTTGGTCCGTGCTAGAGATTTTGAACCTGCTGCTTTTGCCTGTATATCAGGGATTTTCGCAGGCATAGTTTTCCACTGTGCTTTGATCTTTCCCATAGCAGGGCAGGAATCTCAAGCATGTTCGATAGGGTGCCTCTGAGTCTATCACAGGCCTATGTTATCTAAACACAGATGTTCTACTTGTCCAACACACAAGGCTAAACAACAATTAGTATGATATATGTGTGTTTCTACACCCCAGCTGCAAGTCACTTGAGTGTGTTTATGATCCTCCTTGCCAATCTTCCATTATTTTCCCACAGCAATAAATAGCCATGGAACGAGATCATTGTTGACTGGGTAATAAAATGGCGGGTGGGAATTCAATGTTGATAAATACAAAATAATACATAATCTTAAAAATACACAGTGAGGGGGTATACAGTGTCTCTGACACAAGATAGCATTTCTTATGAACTATTAGTGATTTTGTCACCTCGGACTATTCCCTCTTTTTTGGAATTTTTCTCCACTGTTTTTTCAATTCTGTCTTCTCATGGATCCTCCTCTCACCTCTGTACAGTCAGTCTCATGTAACAGTATTGCCTCTTTTCCCTCTGAGTGGCTCTCAAGGGCTCATCCTTAGATGACACCTTTTTTTCTTCTGTATCTTAACTACCTCTACAGCCTGCACTTCAGAAGAAAGGAAGTTTTATTACCATCTGTACTGGGTCTGGCTGGGATGGAGTTAATTTTCTTCATAGCAGCCCATATGGTGCTGTGCTTTGCATTTGTGCCTAAAACAATGTTGACAACACGGATGTTTTGGCTATTGCTGAACAGTGTTTGCACAGCATCAAGGCTGTCTCTCTCCCCCTGTCCCCCCCCTCCCCCGCCAGTAGGCTGGGGGTGGGCAAGAAGTTGGGAGGGGACACAGCTGAGACAGCTGACCCCAACTGACCAAAGGGATATTCCAGACCATATGATGTCTGCTCAGCAATAAAAGCTAAGAGAAAGGAGAAGGAGGGGACAACATTCATGGCTATAGTGTTTGTCTTCCCAAGTAACCGTTATGTGCTGAGGCCCTGCTTTCCAGGAAGTGGTTAAACATCTGCCTGCTGATGGGAAGTAGAGAATGAATTCCTTTTTTTGCTTTGCTTGTGTGTGCAGCATTAGCTTCACAACTGTCATTATTTCAATCCACGAGTCTTTTTGCCTTCCTCTATTTTCTCCCCATCCCACAGGAGAGGGGAGTGAGTAAAAGGCAGGGTTTTGGTTTGGCAGCAGGTTTGGCTGCTGACTGGGGTCAACCCCCCCCCCCCATCATAATTGACTTTCCTCTTTACTATACACCCTAAACAATTAATATTACTACAATGCACCATTAAACTTTCAGGTAAATAGGATACTATTCTTCACAGTGTAATCTGATAAAGACACAAGGATTAATACTCTATTTTGGCAAAATGTCTTGCAGAATCTTTAATATCACAAATGGTCAATTCCTTGCATAAAAAGACATAATTTCAAAACTACAAAGATTTCTAATATCCTGCTGGGACATATCTTCACTTAACTAGTTAAGTGAGAAGGGAAAATACCACCTTTCTTTGCATGAGCTACATATTTATTAGAAATATCTTATCCATGTGTTAATCAGACCTAATCCAGCTTTATTTATGATGTGAGACATCCTCAGATGATGTGGTTACAGACAAGCAAAATAACATGGCAAGCAAAAAAGCATTATGAGCTAACCTTCTTAAGAAGGCATGTAGCTATTTTATTTAAAGAAAAATTTCTTCATAATATTGATATTTATTCTGTTTATACATACTTAATATATCACATTCTATCTTCCTCTCTCTCTCTCTCTGATATACCTGCACACAATGCTCAGTTACACACTCCTGTGCTATTTCAAGGGAGATTCACATAGCTGATTGACAGAAATATTCAACGGAACTGAAGTTGCCATCAGTGTCATTAAAAAGAGCTGTGACTATATACCTCTTTGTGCAGGAAATAAACATGGATTGGGCTCATGTCACTTAGATTTTTTTTCCATATTGAGTGTTTGAGTCAGGCCTGAGTTTCTATAAAACTAATATGGCATTACTGTCCTACACAAAATGAAAGAAAAAAAAAAGAAAAAAAACCCTCCAAGGCTTGTAGCCAAAGACTATAGCCTTCCCCGTGCAAAAAAATATTTTAACAAATTCCAGTTGATTTATTTCAATGAAAAACTGCTGCAATTATGCCTCATCTCCCTTTTGTTCTCCCCCCTTCTTTCCTGCGATCAGTTTTGCTGTTTCCATGTCAACCTTATTGCTAAGGGTGGGCTCTGCGACTACATGGAGGAATTATCTGCAGCTTTGCAAGTTATTCCTCTGGAAAATCACGTTGGTCAAAATATTACTGTTTTAAAGCAGTGATTATTAATCATTAATGATCAACTTCTGACTTAATTTACATTGGTGTCGTGGTTTAACCCCAGCCGGCAACTAAGCACCACGCAGCCACTTGCTCACTCCCCCCACCCAGTGGGATGGGGGAGAGAATTGAAAAAAAGTAAGACTCATGGGTTGAGATAAAGACAGTTTAATAGGACAGAAAGGAATGAAAAATAATAATGATAAAAAAATAATATGACAATAATAAAACTAAAAGAATTAGAATATGCAAAACAAGTGATGCACAGTGCAATTGCTCACCACTCATTGACCGATGCCCAGTTAGTTCCCGAGCAGCGATCCACCCCTCCCAGCCAACTCCCCCCAGTTTATATACTGGGCATGATGTCATATGGTATGGAATATCCCTTTGGCCAGTTTGGGTCAGCTGTCCTGGCGGTGTCCCCTCCCAACTTCTTGTGCCCCTCCAGTCGCCTTGCTGGCTGGGCATGAGAAGCTGAAAAATCCTTGACTTAGTATAAACACTACTTAGCAACAACTGAAAACATCAGTGTGTTATCAACATTATTCTCACACTAAATCCAAAACACAGCACTATACCAGCTACTAGGAAGAAAATTAACTCTGTCCCAGCTGAAACCAGGACAGTATCCACCCCTTATTCTATACCATCTACATCATGCCCAGATCCCACACTTTCCGATACATCCCAATAAATCACCATCACCTTTCCTGTTCATTGATATATATATATATACACACACACAGATATGATTCCCACGGTCTATGGGCCATCTCTATCAAATGTCTGTTGAGTTCATTCAGTCCATGACTTTGGGCTCCATCTGTCATAACAGTCTGTCTGGGCAGGAGGGATGGTGCAAATTCCGCTCAGTCGGCAGAACAGGATCAGGCTTCGGAGTGGTGCAGCGGGCAGGTGACATTGGGCGCAGCAGGAGGATGGTGTGTAGTGTTGGATTGTTGCATGCTGCAGTCAGTCCTGGTTCCATCACTACTGCACTTCATTCAGTTTTATCAAAGTTCATTCTTCATTAATTTGGGTGATTCTTACTGTCATGCCATTGATATACATTATAACAACTATAGTAGTGATGACATAGAGTGGCAGGGTTATATAGCAATTAATATCATACAACTTAATCTATTGGCTATCCTCACCTAAAATCAAATCCCCTTGAGGCGCACATCGGACTTCCCCGTCCTTCCGCATCACCCACCAAGAGCACCCAGGTCCTTGAGCAAAAGCAATCCCACGAATGGGTTTGCCTTTGCCTGAGGCAGGAGTAACCCAGACTGTCTTCCCTAGCATATTTTTTATGTGCACTACAGGGACTTTATCCCCTTCTACAGTACGTAAAAGTTCTGATTGGGCAGGGCCAGCCCGATTGGCAGATCCTCTAGTGTTGACTAACCAGGTGGCCTTTGCTAGATGTGTATCCCAATGTTTGAAGGTCCCACCACCCATTGCTCTCAATGTAGTCTTTAACAACCCATTGTATCGCTCGATTTTCCCAGAGGCTGGTGCATGATAGGGGATGTGATACACCCACTCAATGCCATGCTCTTTGGCCCAGGTGTCTATAAGATTGTTCCAGAAATGAGTCCCGTTGTCTGACTCAATTCTTTCTGGGGTACCGTGTCGCCATAAGATTTGCTTCTCAAGGCCCAGGATAGTGTTCCGGGCGGTGGCATGGGGCACGGGATATGTTTCCAGCCAGCCGGTGGTTGCTTCCACCATTGTAAGCACATGGCGCTTACCTTGGCGGGTTTGTGGGAGTGTGATATAGTCAATCTGCCAGGCCTCTCCATATTTGTATTTCAGCCATCGTCCTCCATACCAAAGAGGCTTTAACCGCTTGGCTTGCTTAATTGCAGCGCATGTTTCACATTCATGAATGACCTGTGCGATAGTGTCCATGGTCAGGTCCACCCCTCGATCACGAGCCCATCTATATGTTGCATCTCTTCCCTGATGGCCTGAGGTGTCGTGGGCCCACCGAGCCATGAATAATTCACCCTTATGCTGCCAATCCAGATCTACCTGAGCTACTTCAATTCTAGCAGCCTTGTCTACCTGTTGATTGTTTTGATGTTCTTCAGTGGCCCGGCTCTTAGGTACATGGGCATCTACGTGACGTACTTTCACAACCAGGTTCTCTAGCCGGGCAGCAATATCTTGCCACAATGCAGCAGCCCAAATGGGTTTACCTCTGCGTTGCCAATTACTCCGCTTCCATTGCTGCAACCACCCCCACAGAGCATTTGCCACCATCCATGAATCAGTATAAAGATAAAGTATTGGCCATTTTTCTCGTTCAGCGATGTCTAAAGCCAGCTGGATGGCTTTCACCTCTGCAAACTGACTCGATTCACCTTCTCCTTCTGCAGTTTCTGCAACTTGTCCTATAGGACTCCATACAGCCGCCTTCCACCTCCGATGCTTTCCTACAATGCGACAGGACCCATCAGTGAACAGGGCATACTGCCTCTCATTTTCTGGCAGTTTATTATACAGTGGGGCCTCTTCAGCACGCGTTACCTCCTCCTCTGGTGATATTCCAAAATCTTTGCCTTCTGGCCAGTCTGTGATCACTTCCAGAATTCCTGGGTGACTGAGGTTTCCTATTCGACTTCATTGTGTGATCAGTGCAACCCACTTACTCCACGTAGCATCAGTTGCATGATGTGTAGAAGGGACCTTCCCTTTGAACATCCAGCCTAGCACCGGCAGTCGGGGTGCCAACAGGAGCTGTGTTTCAGTACCAACCACTTCTGAGGCAGCTCGAACTCCTTCATATGCTGCCAATATCTCCTTTTCAGTTGGAGTACAGCGGGCCTCAGATCCCCGATATCCCCGACTCCAAAACCCTAGAGGTTGACCTCGGGTCTCCCCTGGTGCTTTCTGCCAGAGACTCCAGGTAGGGCCATTCTCCCCGGCTGTGGTGTAGAGCACATTTTTAACATCTGGTCCTGCCCGGACCGGCCCAAGGGCTACTGCATGAACTATCTCCTGTTTAATCTGTTCAAAGGCTTGTTGTTGTTCAGGGCCCCATCTAAAATCGTTCTTCTTCCGGGTCACTTGGTAGAGAGGGCTTACAATCAGACTCTAATTTGGAATATGCATTCTCCAAAAAAACCTACAACACCTAAGAAAGCTTGTGTTTCCTGTTTACTAGTTGGTGGAGACATAGCTGCTATTTTGTTAATCACATCCATTGGGATGTGACGACGTCCATCTTGCCATTTTATTCCTAAAAATTGAATCTCCTGTGCAGGTCCCTTCACCTTACTCCGTTTTATGGCAAAACCGGCTTTCAGAAGAATTTGGATTATTTTCTCCCCTTTCTCAAAAACTTCTTCTGCTGTGCTGCCCCATACGATGATGTCATCAATGTATTGCAGGTGTTCTGGAGCTTCACCCTGTTCCAGTGCATTCTGGATTAGTCCATGGCAAATGGTGGGGCTGTGTTTCCACCCCTGGGGCAGTCGATTCCAGGTGTACTGGACGCCCCTCCAAGTGAAAGCAAACTGTGGCCGGCACTCTGCTGCCAAAGGAATTGAGAAAAATGCATTAGCGATATCACTTGTGGCGTACCACTTGGCTGCCCTTGACTCCAGTTCATATTGAAGTTCTAGCATGTCTGGCACAGCAGCACTCAGCGGTGGTGTGACTTCATTCAGGCCACGATAGTCTACTGTTAGTCTCCACTCTCCATTAGACTTTTGCACTGGCCATATGGGGCTGTTAAAGGGTGAGCGAGTCCTGCTGATCACTCCTTGGCTCTCCAGTCGACGAATCAGCATATGAATAGGAATCAGGGAGTCTCGGTTGGTGCGATATTGCCACCAGTGCACCGTTGTGGTAGCGATTGGCACCTGTTGCTTTTCGACCCTCAGCAACCCCACAACCAAAGGGTCCTCAGAGAGACCGGGCAAGGTGGACAACTGTTCAATTCCCTCCGTCTCCAAGGCAGCTATACCAAAGGCCCACCAGTACCCCTTTGGGTCCTTGAAATACCCTCTCCTGAGATAATCTATGCCAAGAATGCATGGGGCCTCTGGGCCAGTCACAATGGGGTGTTTCTGCCACTCATTCCCAGTGAGGCTCACTTCAGCCTCCAATACAGTTAGCTGTTGAGATCTCCCTGTCACCCCAGAAATACAGATGGGTTCTGCCCCTTTATAGCTTGATGGCATTAGAGTACACTGTGCAGCGGTGTCCACTAGAGCCTTATACTCCTGTGGGTGTGATGTGCCAGGCCATCGGATCCACACAGTCCAATAAACCCGGTTGTCCCTTTCCTCCACCTGGCTGGAGGCAGGGCCCCTCTAATCCTGGTCAGAGTATTCGTTACTCGCTTCTTGTAAAAATGACTTAGAGGTCCCTTCAAGAGGATCAGAAGTCAGATCAGCCCTTCTACTCTCTCTGAGGAATTGCCTGCTGGAAACTGGAGTGGCATTTTTCCTGGAAGAATCCCCTTTTCTGGTTGTTTTTCCTCGCAACTCACGTACCCTTGCATCTAGGGTTAAGGTAGGTTTTCCATCCCACTTCCTCATGTCCTCTCCGTGGTCACGCAGGTAAAACCACAGGGTACCCCGTGGTGTGTACCTTCTATATTTTCTCTCTTGAGCAGAGGAACGCTCACTCCTAATAGCTGAGATACTGGTCCATACAGGTGGGGAGTAGGACTTTTCGATCAGTTCAATCAGTTTTTCGGACTTTTTGGATAGTTTTTCCACAGCTGAGTCGCAGGCTCGTAGGGAGGAAGAGAGATTTTCTTCATATTGCCAGAGTTGGTGAGCCATTTCATCCACTGTTGGTGCCTCTTCGTCTTTCCAGGTCAGTACTGCCAATGGGTTGGCATACGATGATGGTGCGCTCCATACAAACTTCCGCCACATGTGTCATGTGCAGTGAACTTTGTCTGGATGTCTGGGTAATTGTGCATTGTCTGGGTCATAATAAATCATCTCTAGCATGGCTAATTCCCTCAGGTACCGGATACCTCTTTCCATGGTGGTCCACTTGCCTGGTTGACAGATAACATCTTCCTTCAACATACACCTTTACCTCACGCCTGACAGGAGTCGCCTCCAGAGGCTGAGGACTTGTGTCCCTTTTCCAATCGCCTTGTCAATGCCCCCTTCCCTAGCAAGGGATCCCAGCTGCTTGGCTTCCCTACCCTCTGATTCCAAGCTACTGGCTCTGTTATCCCAGCATCAGAGCAGCCAGGTGATAATGTGCTCACCTGGACGATGGCTGAAATCTTTTTGCATATCCCACAGCTCACTCAGGGAGAGTGATCAGGTGATTACCTCTGGTTCTGCCTCTTCCTCCTGTTCTTGTGATGACCCTGGTTCATCTTCATCCCTTACTAAGTGAACTGATTTCTTTGTATACTCTTTTTTCTCTGTAGGAGCGACTGATACTAGTGCAGGTTGGTTCTCTGGTTCAGCCGCAGTGCCTGTTGTGGGGTTTGGAGTAGCTGCAGTGCCTGTCGGTCTGTTTTCCCTCCCTTCCCCCTGAGGGTGCTGCATAGTATCGAGCAGTGTTTGGTAGATCCTGGCCAGGGCCCAGCACAGTGCGATAAGTTGTGCCTCTTTGGAATAGCCACAGCATTTTCCTTTCAGATATTCTATCACTTTATCAGGGTCCTGTAGTTGTTCGGGAGTGAAGTTCCAAACCATTGGAGGTGAGAAGTTCTCTAGATACCTGCCCATATTCTCCCACATGCCATGCCACCCATGACTATCCAGCCTTGGGGCAGATCTCCGGGTGGTATTCTTAAATAGTTGTTTAACCTTAAACAAGACCTGGAACACATTCAGGAGACATAACAATAGGAACATGCTGGTTTGAACATCCAAGGGTATTCAAAATTCTCAAGAGCTACTGTAATTTGCCTGGAGGAGAAGGGGAAGGGGAAGGGGAAGAAATGTGTCTCCCCTGTGGCTTGGCTCTCCAATGAGAAAAGGTAAAAGGTGTAACTATTAATAGTTTCCCATAGATGGCTCCCAAAGTACGGAGGTGATGGCAATGCTGAGTACAAATACCAGATTAGTTTCACGACCTGCACTTCTGTTGTATCATCAGCCAGTGTTACAAAGTACAACAACACGATAACTCTGGCCCAGTTCCCACGGGTGATAAACAGCACAACAGGGAGCATATACTGCAAGTAAGGTATTACATAACGCACCTTTAAGGACAAGCGCACCAACTTTGAGAGCAAATACATCAACATTGTGACCAGCGACTATTGAACTAATATAATGAATGCTTATAAGAAATTTGTTCTAACACATTCCAGTCAGATTTGTCATTATCTCAATCCGTAGTGCCCCATGTTGGGCGCCAAAAAAAGGACTGTCGTGGTTTAACCCCAGCTGGCAACTAAGCATCACGCAGCTGCTCACTCACTCCCCCCACCCAGTGGGATGGAGGAGAGAATCGGAAAAAAAGTAAAACTCGTGGGTTGAGATAAAGACAGTTTAATAGGACAGAAAGGAAGAAAATAATAATAATGATAATGATAATAATAATAATAAAATGACAATAATAAAACTAAAAGAATTAGAATATGCAAAACAAGTGATGCACAGTGCAATTGCTCACCACTCGCTGACCAATGCCCAGTTAGTTCCCGAGCAGCGATCCACCCCTCCCAGCCAACTCCCTCCAGTTTATATACTGGGCATGATGTCATATGGTATGGAATATCCCTTTGGCCAGTTTGGGTCAGCTGTCCTGGCTGTGTCCCCTCCCAACTTCTTGTGCCCCTCCAGCCTTCTTGCTGGCTGGGCATGAGAAGCTGAAAAATCCTTGACTTAGTATAAACACTACTTAGCAACAACTGAAAACATCAGTGTGTTATCAACATTATTTTCCTACTAAATCCAAAACCCAGCACTGTACCAGCTACTAAGAAGAGAGTTAACTCTGTCCCAGCCGAAACCAGGACATAGCTCTAATAAATAGCGTTGTGAATGATGCCTTACAGAGTCTGAGTGCCTTTCTTACTGGGATCGTAATGGACCAGCACCTCCTGGTGCAAAATACCCTCTTAATAAGAGGAAGGGAAACATGGATTTAGGAAAGTTCGAAACGCAGTGAAAGCTCGAAACTTTAGGAAAGTTCAGAACTGCAGTGTGCAGTTCTCCACATAGCGCCGATACAGAGAACAAGAGTTTCACATAAATGTTGTGGCCTGCCTATACAGAGAAACTTTTGGGATCTAGATCCTTATGTAAGTTATGTTAGTGCTGTAAAATGTACGTATGAAGAGTTCTATTATTATTATCCTCATCCTTTTAATTGCTGCTCTTCTTGTCAATAATCAGCTAGCCTAATAAAGAGTAGGTACTGGATTTACATCTTCTAGTGGTGGTAAAACACATATTTGTATGTATACTCTATATGTAATAAACTATTTTTTCATGTATTTTAAAAGAAAATGTCAAAACTATTTACACTTTCATAAAAATGTACAAATACTTTTTGAATGGCAACCAATAAAGTATCATTTATTTTAATAATGTATACCTCATAGTTTATTTTCTACATTTATAATCAGTTTACCTAGGAAATCTTATACAAAAATTCAGAAACAATTAAAATTCCCAAACTTGCATTTGAGTTAAGAAACCTGCAATAAAATTTTGCTGCTGTTGAAATCAGTAGGAAACTAGTGTAGTCAGAACTCCACATACAGTTTTTAAAGCTATTTTATAAACTGTTCCTAGGAAAACAAGCTATAAACAGAAGGGAAAAAAAGTAAACAAAAATAGAACAAAAATAGACACCTTATTACAAAGTAGAAAAGAAAATAACTGAATCATTAAATTGTGGCAAGACACTCCTGACCTCAGGTATGGCATGGGACAATGGAAAGCGCTTACATAGCGTACTTGCACTGCTTGCACAGCTGCATGGACCAACTCACACAAAGAAACCTGTGATCAACCACGTATAACTGTTTGCGAATCACTGACCTTTTTGAGACACGTCCAGCTTTGTATGTAAAGGACGTGTCTATGTCAACCTGACAATCATACGACTGAACAGAGAAGGCGCAATCCCATAAATAAGGCGCCCCAATGCTAACTCGGGGTAGCTCTCGTTGGCTGGTCCAGGGGTGCTGCCCAGCGAAGGGGACATCCTTACGTCCTGATGGAGAACATGAGAGGTCAACAATTTCCCTGACTGTTGCTCATCAGCGGGTAAGATCAATCGTTAACGGTGTTGTACCTTGCCTACACATCAAGTGAGCTTTCCCCTTTTCCCTTGCACTCATGCTTAGATTGCTTGCATTCTGCTCAGGCTTAATTATATTGATTGTCAACTTATATTATTATAATAAAGTTGATCAGACTTGGTCCTTAGACCGTTTCCATTTTATCATCCGATATCCAAAGAACCCTTGTCATGTGACAAATTTATCTCATGAATTAAAAACAAAAAAATGTAGGCTTGACTAACAAATAATTGACTGGCTCCCCAACAATAAGCAGCCAGCAAAAAGAATCCTTGCATAATTTGTCAATGAACTAGGCTGCTGGGAACCCTGGTGGTACAGCATCGAATGGGCCTCTGATCCATGCACAGCATACTGAGCAGACCCCATCCATAGAAGAGATTCTCCCCTTTTGGTCATGCAAGCTATTATATGATTTTATAACAAGGAAACAACTCCATTTATCATTTCTACAGTCAAAGAGAAGCAATATTCTCATGAGAACTTGCTGCACTTTTAGATAAAGGCAAGACCACACAGGTAGCGTAATCACTGGTACAGAGTGGGAGCTGCCTACAGGCTCCTCTGTTACAATGAGCTGGCTGAGTTTATCCTGTGGCCAAGGGATTTGTGCAGCACAACACAGGCCTGGGCCTACTCAGGTTCTGTTATGTGCATCACTAACTCCTCAATGTACAATGGTCTTCTGGTCAGGATCACTATAGATGGTAATCCAAATTATGAGAACAGAAAAAAAACAGATATATAAATGGGCATCTTTGTCTTATGTTGCACATCAGATCAAAATTCTGGAAGAATAGGTAGACATTTGGTGACAGTAGCAAGAGCTACTCAGCTTGCCCTTGCCCTCCTATCCCTGACTTTGCTGTGTTGGCATAAAACATTTATGCTGTGGCATAGAGAATCAATCAGCATTTCTAACAAAATTATTACTGATCATCACTTCTACTGAAAGAATTCTGAAAATTCTGCAGCAGATGATAATATTAACAGTACAGGGTTATTTGCAATAGTATTCTTCCAAGTAAATTCAGAATGTGGGAGACTTCTATATTATTTGTATGAATTGTTGGTGTGAGTCACTGTACCTGTTTACACTAATTCTGCTTGTTATCTGACCTAAGATGATGGTTAAGTTCTTTCTGGATACAGTCGTGTAAAAGAGGCACAAGTAGACACGTGCATGTATATGTGTGTGTATTAAAAATGAATTATTTTCTGGGCTAGGTGCTTGACTTCCTTACATTTGAGTAGGCCTACCTAGATAAGACAATGAGTATGGCAAATAGGGTGGCCAATCTGCAAAGACCTGGCAATGAAGCAGTGGTGAGTGGCAGGATTTAAATAGCTGAAAGAGTTGTTTAAAGAATCAGTTAACTGGACTGAAGTTTATAAAATCCATTGCTAGTTATGTGAGGAAAGACAAGAAGTAAAACAGCTGCAAATGGGAAGACAGAGAAACTCTGACTTCAGCTCCATGCTTTGAAGCAGACCAGAAGGGAGGGAAGCATTCTTGGCTCTTTAAAGGACTCTATTCTAAGATTAAAAAATGCTTAGAGTAGTGGGGGAATGGAGACAAAGATATGTGTACTGCTTTATTGTTGTCCATAGCAATTTATGTGGGTTTTTTTGTAATAACAAAAGCATATAGTGACTTTCTCCAGGTATGCTTGGAAAATCTATTTTGTTTGTTCAAATAGGACAAGCCCCTGAAAAGCTTCAGTATAATTATGGTTGTGAGAAAGGATGGAAGCTACTGGTATTCTAAGTGTCGGCACTTCTCCAAGGTACCTTGGGCACATGAGCTAGGACCAATTTTCAGTAGCAACAAGCAAGGATGTATACCAGAGAGGTTGGAGCCAAAAACATGGCCAGAGCTTGAACAGACCAGCGGAAACTAAACCCTGCTGGCCAAACACAGATATTTGATGAGTATCCAGGTCAGAAGAGCTATCCCAGAAGTGTGTGAAAGGAAAAAAATGTGCAGCTATGAGGGTTTGTTGAGAAATGAGTGAATCAGTAGTCTGACTCTAGAGTTGCACTGCACTTAGTGAGAACTGGGCTTTAACAAAGCATCGGTGCCAGGATGAACAAAGTGGAGTAGAAATGCCACTGGAAGAGACACAGAAGCTCCCAGTTCCAGAAGGGAGAAAGAGAGACAGGACACTGAAGCCTGTGGCCTGAAAGGGCTTGTTATGGCAATAAGTAAAGCAGGAGGAAGAATCCTAATACATGATACTGAAAACAGACAGACTTACTACCTGATGGCAACAGTAGTGCTGTTGTCTCAAAGTAGTTCCACAAGTTTAAGCGACAGCACATCTGAGGGACTACCTGAACACTACTACTATAGTCAACATGTTAGCATTGTTTAAATGTTGATTGTCTGCTGTTATTCAGTTTGACTGGGATAGGAAAGAGTAAGGATCTGTACCATTATAAAATTATTATGTGGCACTGAAGGAACCTGTTAAGCCTCTTCTCTAACAACTATTACTGATCCCAATGAACAGTAATTACCCTTAAACTAACACTGTGTTTTAATACTACTAGTAGCACTTTAACTCTCTAGGAATATAAGAACAATGCCCAGAAAAAAAGCCTTTCTGGATTTGCTTCAGCTCTATCAGCACAGCTGTGCTTAGTCCTAGTAAAATGCAAGAATTATACTAATAAAAACATGATTTTGTGTATAAAATTGTGTAAATACTAAGAGCCTGCTCTTGAACAGCACCTGACCAGCATATCTAAACTGGCAGAAATCTGTTGATTAGATATAAGCATTAGGATTGCATGTACAATTAAACTAAAAACTCAATAGTTAATGTCAAAATAAATCTACAGCACAAATTTTTGTATCAGAATAAATACGCACATCTATCTCCCGTGCAGTGACTCAACTATTAATGTGAATGTTCAGTTCACCATGATGACAGTCAAATGAGAGAAAAAGAAGATGTTAGAAGGTTTTAGTGCAATGATGTGCAAGTAGGTGGTACTGTTCATGTCATGACTGACGCTCCTTCTTACCTTGCCAATGACATTTTAATTTTGTTTAAACATTTTTGGTCAAACACAATTTTTTAAGAAGCAGCAAAAGAATATTCTACTAGAAAAAACTTCTTATAGGCAAAAAAGCATAAAATGTATTTAACTGCTCTATACTATAGCTTTGTAACTATTTCAAATGCACAGACACATTCATGATGTGTACACACAACCATTTCACACAATAAGCTTTAAGAAACACAAAACTAACACCTACCTTCTGCTGTCCAAGATGTGAAAGAAGCTGAAAGGAGTCTTTCCTTTCTACAGAGTATATTAACTCTCTCTAGAGCATTACAGAATCACACAATCACAGGATGGTTGAGGCTAGAAGGGACCTCTGGAAGTCATCTGGTCCAACCCCCCTGCTCAAGCAGGGTCACCTAGAACAGGTTGCCCAGGACCATGTCCAGACAGCTTTTGAATATCTCCAAGGAGGAAGACTCCACAACCTCTCTGGGAAACCTGTTCCGGTGCTCAGTCACCCTCACAGTGAAAAAGTGTTTCCTGATGTTCACACGGAACCTCCTGTGTTTCAGCTTGCGCCCATTGCCTCTGGGTCTGTAACTGGACTCCACTGAAAAGAGCCTGGCTCTGTCTTCTTTGCACCCTCCCTTCAGGTATTTATATACATTGATGAGATCCCCCCCCAAGCCTTCTCTTCTCCAGGCTGAAGAGTCCCAGCTCTCAGCCTTTCCTCATAGGAGAGATGCTCCAGTCCCTTAATCATCTTTGTGGCCCTTTGTTGGACTCTCTCCACTATGTCCATGTCTCTCTTGCACTGGGGAGCCCAGAACTGGACACAGGACTCCAGGTGTGGCCTTACCAGTGCTAAGGAGAGGGGAAGGATCACCTCCCTCGACCTGCTGGCAACACTCCTCCTCATGTAGCCCAGGATACCATTAGCCTTCTTTGCAGCAAGAGCACATTGCTGGCTCATGTTCAACTTGGTGTCCACCAGGACCCCCAGGGCCTTTTCTGCAAAGCTGCTTTCCAGCTGGTTCGTCCCCATCATGTACTGGTGCCTGGGGTTGTTCCTCCCCAGGGGCAGGACTTGGTATTTCCCCTTGTTGAACTGCACGAGATTCCTGTCAGACCATTTCTCCTGCCTGTCCAGGTCCCTCTGAATGACAGCACAACCCTCTGGTGTATCAGCCACTCTTCCCAGTTTTGTGTCATCAGCAAACTTGCTGAGGGTACACTCTGCCCCAGCATCCAGATCAATAATGAAGGTGTTGAACACATTCAGACCCAGTATTGACCCCTGGGGTACACCGCTAGTTACTGGCCTCCAACTGGACTTTGTGCCACTGATCATCACCCTCCGGGCCCAGCTGTTCAGTTTTCAGCCTACCTCACTGTCTGCTCATCCAGCCCATACTTCATCACCTCCTCTATGAGGATCTTATAGGAGACAGTGTTGAAGGCCTTACTGAAGTCTAGGTAGACAATATCCACCAATTGTCTACCAGGCCAGTCATTTAATCATAGGTTATCAAGTTGGTCAAGCATGACTTCCCCTTGGTGAATCCATGCTGGACCTAAAACATCCTTGCTGGATATTTTTCCTAAATCATTATTTAAAATTTTATCATTCCAATGCTTAGATATTTAAATTGGGCTTAGATACTGCTAGAAAATGTTTCCTAATATCTACTCTAAACCTGCCTTGATAAAGTTTAAGCATTTTTGTTCTCTCCACATTGAATACAGAACATAGTTTATTCCCTTCTTTGTAATGATGACTGTCATATCCTTTGTGTATGCCAATATTCTAAAGAAAATGCTGGCAAGACCCCTATTCAACAAGCTTATTATGTTATTTTAGTAATTTTACAAATTATATCCCTATGTTCAGGTTTGTGGAACTTATGAAGTTACTGTTACTGCTTATTTATCATCCACTAATGTTTGTAATTCTTGTCAGGGAAATTAAATGATAAAAAAAGGAACAGAAATGTCATTCTGGTACTAACAGATGATCTCCTAACCCTGGATTAGTAAAAAACATATGTTAGTGTGGTGGGTTGATCCCAGTCAACATCCAAACACCCACACAGCCACTTGCTCACTCCCCTTTCCCACAGAACAGGGAGAAAATAGGACGGCAAGAAGACTCATGGATCAAGATAATGACAGTTTAATAGGAAAAGCAAAGGCTTCATGTGGAAGCAAAGCAAAAAGAGGAATTCATTCTCTACTTCCCATCAGCAGGCAGATGTTTAACCACTTCCTGGAAAGCAGGGCCTCAGCACGCATAATGGTTGCTTGGGAAGACAAATACTATAAACATGAATATCCCCCCTTCCTCCTCCTTTCTCTTAGCTTTTATTGCAGAGCACGATGTCATACAGTATGGAATATTCCTCTGGTCAGTTTGGGTCAGCTGTCCTGGCTGTGTCCCCTCCCAACTTCTTGCCCACCCCCAGTCTACTTGCTTTGTGAGGGTGCAGGGGGACTAGAGACAGCCTTGATGCTGTGTAAGCACTGTTCAGCAATAGCCAAAACATCAGTGTGTTATCAACACTGTTTTAGGCACAAATGCAAAGCACAGCACCGTATGGGCTGCTATGAAAAAAGTTAACTCCATCCCAGCCAGACCCAGTAGAATCTCCACCTCTTAATCCCTACCATTTGCATCATGCTCAGGTCCAACATTATCTGATACATCTAAGTATCCTCTGACCATCCCACATCTGCTTTCAAAGTTCCAGTGCCATTCATATATTGTTTCATGTTTATACCCTACTCAAATCTTTCCACTTACTTACCTAACCCACAGTTCATTATAACATTTGATCCTTCTGTCCCATATCTTTCTTTTTCCTTCCCATTCTATCTCTCATTCCCAAAATTCCCCCTTCCCAACACTTACAACTAATACTACATGCTTAAACCATCTTTACATCCAACAGTCTGGTTTATACATCCTCATTAACCACCATTCCCTGTCCCTTGACATACATGCAGATATTTTTCCCCCATTCCATGGTGCCCCCTCAAATGTTCATAAGAACAGTTGAGTACATGGGCCCCATCTGTCAAGGTGTTCGCTCAGGACAGGAGAAGCAGCGTGTTGGATTGTTGGGTGCCAAGACCTGCTTGGATTAGGTCAGTGCCACACTCCAGCACTCCAGCATGGGTCCTTTCCATGGAGTGCAGTCCTTCAGGAACGGACTGCTCCAGTGTGGGTCCCCTGTGGGGCCACAGGTCCTGCCAGAAAACCTGCTCCAGCATGGGCTCCTCTCCATGGGGCCACAGGTCCTGCCAGGAGCCTGCTCCAGCATGGGCTCTGTAAAAGTCAATTCTTCACCGGCCGAGGAGGGAGACAAGGACACTTAGCATAGAATTACCAAGGGTATTTATTCTCTCATATTAGCTATGTGCAAAGCGGTGCCCCAGCCTAATGCATGGAGGACCCCGATACAGAGGAAAGCAGGGTTTACATATGTTACAATACAGTTGTGTAGACCAATCAAATTACTCATGTTAAGGAGTGTGCTAATCAGTTACTATTTCTCACGTAATCAGTATGTGATTGTCCCATGCAGGATCAGTACATGCTTGTCCCATGCAGGTGGTGTGGACGTATGGTCAGTGGTGTGTTAATCTTCATTGTTCTAAACCGATGTCCCGTGCAGGTAGAGTGGTTTTATACTGGATTCTGCTCAGTTGCTGTTCTGGCTATGGTTATACGCCTGGTTTCCTAAGGAAAATCTCCTATTGTTTTATCGCTGGTATGGAGCGCTCTCAGCCGGTAAGAGCCAGTTTAGTTGGGTCTTCAGGTCACATCGACCCTGAGGTAAAAAGTTCATAGTCCCAGGTAGTGTTTGTTCTTCTAAGCAAGTCATATTGCAGTTAGCACCTTGCCTTTCACAGCTCTCTATGGGGTCAGAGCTTCCTTCAGGGCATATCCACATCCAGCGTGGGGTCCTCCACAGGCTGCAGGGTGGATATCTGCTCTGACATGGTCCTCCATGGGCTACAGGGGGACAACCTGCGCCACCATGGTCTTCTCCACAGGCTGCAAGGGAATCTCTGCTCCGGCGCCTGGAACACCTCCTCCCCCTCCTTCTTCCCTGACCTTGGTGTCTGCAGAGCTGTTTCTCTCACATTTTTCTCACTCTTCTCTCCCAGCTGCTGTTGCACAGTTTTTCCCCCTTCTTAAATATGTTATCACAGAGGTGCTACTAACGTCGCTGATTGGCTCAACTTTGGCCAGTGGCGGGTCCATCTTGGAGCCGGCTGAAACTGGTCTGTCCATCATGGGGGCAGCTTCTGGCATCTTCTCACAGAAGCCACCCCTGCAGCCCCCCCACTACCAAAATATTGCCGCATAAACCCAATACAACATCCCATAACAAGTCCTGCGCAATCCCAAACTGCTTTTTTCCTGCATCCCATAATGTGTCCCACCCCTAGGCAGCAACCCCTCATTAGTCTGAAAAGTGATCTGGAGAGCTGCTCCTGATGACTCTGATGGGTTTCATGCCTGGACAACAGGGCTGATGGCTCTGCTGAAACAGCCCTGTGGTGGGCCTGGACTAGGTGTTCCTTCCTCAGGAGTCTAACGTGGGTTCCCCCACCTGTCATTGTATCTCTGTGCTCTTCAGGACTTGTAGAGATGGGCCTTTGATGGGCCAGTGGCTCTCCTGTAACGGGCCTGGGAGCAGCCAGGACAGGTTATTAATCAAGTTATTCCTCTTGCCCTTGTTTCTCTGTGCCTCCTTTGTGTGTGCAGATGAGTTTATCAATTAACCTAACACCAGCCAACACCTTAGAAAACTTACAGGTAGTATGTACTTATATGATTATATTGGAATCCATATTCTGGTTTAGGATCTTTGTTAAGGAAAGAAATTTCACACATTTAACTATACCAGTATAAAAATACTGATTTAATTTTGCCTGTAAATGATGTGTTGATATGCCCTAAGATACAGTCCAGTTAAGAGAAAAGTATTATTACCTTTTAATGGTTATGACAGGTGAGGTATTGGTTTAAACTTTATCATTTAACTGTGCCTTCAGGCTGCAGTACTAGTAACAAGGCCACTTTAAGCATGGGTGTATTGTGTTTACATAGTAATGTTTTGGTAGCAGCGGGGCTGCAGGGGTGGCCTCTGTGAGAAGAGACCAGGGGCTGCCCCCATGTCAGACAGAGCCAGTTCCCACTGACAACAGACCCACCGCAGGCCAAAGCTGAGCCAATCAGCAAAGCTGGTGGTGCCTCTGTGAACATATTTAAGAAAGGGCAAAATGCTGCCCATCAGTGAGGAATGAAGGGGGGGAAGTGTGAGAAATAGCAGTGTGAACACCAAGGTCCAAGAAGAAGGAAGGGGAGGAGGTACTCCAGGCACCAGAGAATGTATTCCCCTGCAGCCTGTGGAAGAGACCCCAGTGGACCAGGTATCCACACTGCAGCCTGTGGAGGACCCCATGCCGCAGCAGGTGAATATTTCCTGTAGGAAGCTGCAGCCCATGGAGAGTCCACGCTGGAGCAGGCTCCTGGCAGGAACTGCGGCCTCTGGAGGGAGCCCATGCAGGACCAGGTTTTCTGGCAGGAATGGTAGTTCGTGGAGGACTCACTCTAGAGCAGTCTTATCCTGAAGGACTGCAGTTCATGGGAAGGACCAAAGCTGGAGCAGTTCATGAAAGACTGTAGCCTGTGGAGAGGACCCACGCTGGAGCAGGGGAAAAGTGCGAGGAGCAAGGGGTGGCAGAGATGAACTGTTATGAACTGACCGCAACCCTCCATTCCCCATCATCTCTGCACTGCTTAGGGCAGGGGGAGAAGGTAGAGGAGTCAGGAATGAAGGAATAAAGTTAAGCCTAGGAAGAAGGGGTGAGGGGAAGGTGTTTTTAGTGTTGTCAAGTCTGTTTTGCCCATGAGGGTAATTGGTGAGTAATCTCCCCATTTTTATCTCAACTCATGTTAATCTTATTTTCTTCCCTGTCTGGTTGCGGGGGGGGGGGGGGGGGGGGGGGGGGGGGGGGGGGGAGTAAGAGAGTGGCTTGGTGGGCACCTAGCAGCCAGCCAAGGTCAACTCACCACAGTGGACTGCTGATAAAAAAGAATCATATTTATCCAAGTATGTGTGTCAGCATTAGTGCCTCACACAGCTTCATTTTTTTTTTCCCCTCATTAAAATAGTCAGCCAGATTATTACACAAAGGCACTACATAGAAACAGAAAATTAAATTAACTTTCTTTTACTTTAGAAGCACAAAAAGGAGAGGAGACAGAAGCACACTATAGACAGGGAATGCAAAAGGAGATTGCAATGGGTCTGGGTAGGACAGACTTAATTTTCTTCATAGCAGCCCATATAGTGCTGTGTTTTGGATTTGCACCTAAAACAGTGTTGATAACAAACCAGTGCCTTGGCTATCACTAAACAGTACCTGCACAGAATCAAGGCTTTCTCTTTTTCCCCACTCTTCTCCCTAAAGCGAGTATGCCGGGGGTAGGCAAGAAGTTGGGGGGAACACAACCTGGACAGCTGACAAGAATTGACCAAAGGGATATTCCATACCATATGACATCAGACTCAGCTATGAAAAATGAGTGGAGGGGGATTTCGGGAAGGTAGCCATTACTGGGAGACTGGCCAGTGTATTGGGTTTATGTGGCAAGGTTTTGGTAGTGTGGGGTGGCTTCTGTGAGAAGCACCACCCCCACCCCACCCCCCTCCCCCCAGGAGCTGCCCCCATGCCGGACAGAGCCAGTTCCAGCCAGCTCCAAGACAGACCCGCCGCTGGCCAGAGCTGAACCAATCAGCAAAGCTGGTAGCGCCTCTGTGAAAACATATTTTTAAAAGGGTTAAAAAAAAAAAAAAAAAAAAAGCTGTGCAGCAGCTGTGAGAGAGAGGAATGAGAAAAATGTGAGAGAAACAACCCTGCAGACACCAAGGTCAGAGAAGAAGGAGGGGGAGGAGGTGCTCCATTTGTTGGATCAGAGATTCTCCTGCAGCCCATGGAGGACCTCATACAGGAGCAGGTGAATATGTCCTGAAGGAAGCTGCAGCCCATGGAGAAACCACACTGGAGCAGTTCTTGAAGGACTATAGCCTGTGGGAAGGACCCATGCTGGAGCAGGGGAAAACTGTGAGGAGGAAGGAGCAGCAGAGATGAAGTGTTATGAACTGACCACAACCCCCATTCCCCATCTCCCTGCGCCACTTGGGGGTGGTGGGGGGAAAGGAGGTAGAAGAGTCAGGAATGAAGGAGTGAAGTTGAGCCTGGGAAGAAGGGGTGGGGGAAAGCTGTTTTTTAGTTTCATCTTTGTTTCTCACTATCCTCCTCTATTTTAATTGGCAATAAATTAAATTACTCTTCCCTGAGTCAAGTCTGTTTTGCCCATGATGGTAATTGGTAAGGGATCTCCCTGTCTTTATCTCAACCCATGAGCCTTCCCATCTTATTTTCTCTCCCTGTCCTGTTGAGGAGGGGGAGTGAGAGAGCAGTTTGGTGGGTACCTGGCAGCCAGCCAATATTAACCCACCACAGCTGAGTATCAGTCTACTTGTGGGAGGTGGCAATTGATTACTTTTGCATCACTTGTTTTGTGGGTTTGTTTGTTGGGGGTTTTTTCCTTCCTCTTTCCTTACTTTTGCCCTTCCAATTCTCTTCCCCATTCTGCTGGGGGGAGTGAGTGAGCGATTGGGTGGGGACTTAGCTGCTGGCCCAGGTCAACCCACTACAACGATGGAAATAGGGATAGATAACCCTGTCTGACAACATACCCATTAGCCTTATCTAATCTTAGGGGGCCACTATACCCAAGAAATGCCACTGGAGTTGAGAGAAGTACAGAATTCAATATTTGCCTACTGAAAAAAAGCTTAACACAAAAAAAAATTAATATTCTAGAAACTGCAGTATCTGCCATCAGTTTCTGAGAAGTTGCTATTTTTTTTTTTTTTTACTACAGGAATATTGACTATACTATTTTTCTGCATTCTACAAGAATGCTTGTAATTGGGAATCAACTTCCACAGATACTACACAGCTCTGAAGATGCCTATGTCATGCATATTTTCTCTTGCACTCTAAGCCTAGACTGTTAGCACAGCTATGAACCTAATACAGAAGCAACACAAAAACCACCATGCTAGTCCCTCAGTAGTTCTCTGCATTACAAGAAAAAAATTCATAGAAATCCATTAATTTCTTTTAGAAGTAGCATAGTATCAACAATCCACAGAAGGCCCAGGATTACAGCTGCTTGCACTACATGAGGGTACCTAGGCAGCTGCAGCAACCATACCAGCAGATGCTCATGCAATGGAATGACAACCACTAACAATCCCCCAAAACTCATACCCGCATAGCCCAGGGTGCTCTAGAAATTACTGGAACCACCCAATCCCCAGCTGCAACCAGCCCATCACCACACCACTGAGGCTCACACAAAGTACCCGTATAAAGCCCAAAATTCACGCCCAGACCAACCGTACACACAACCCAACTCCACCAATCTCCCAATCATCACCCTCCTAGATAATCAACCCCCATAGCTCCCGGGGATTGGTGGAAAGACAAGCATTCGAATTACGCAACCATCTCCGCTGACGTGGCCACGCAGCACGCCATTGGCTGACCTAGTCCACCAATAAGCATTGAACTGTTAGATTCAAATTGAAACGGGCGCGGAATTGCGTGATTAGTTTGTGAAAAAAGCAAGTGCTGTTGCTGTCTCCGCTTGCTATGGCTAATAAGCAGATCTACTATTCCGACAAGTATTTTGACGAGCAGTACGAGTATCGGTGCGAGACTGGGAGGGCTGGGCTGGGCTGGGCTGGGCTGGCTGAAGGTCCTAGAAAGGGGCCTATGTCGCCCCTTTGAGGGGAGGGAAAGACATGGCTTGGGTGGATGCCTCTTTCTTGGACTGTGAGGTGACTTTAGGAGAGTAAGCTTCGCTGGTGTTGGCGGTGAGTGCAGCTCTAGAGAGCAACGTTATTAGCTCACCTCTGCGGAGCCAGGGTAGCTTAAAGCTCCCGGGGAGGAGCAGTGTCTTGCCTCTTTATCGCGGGCACTCGCGATAAAGACTGTTGGGGGGGGGAAATCGGGTGGTTCGATTGCTGGTTTTGGTCTGCCTTGTCCCCTTTCTGGAGTCGCCTCTAGTAAGAGGGCAATGCTAGCTCCGGTCAGAGGGCATTGAAGGAAGCGGCGGGGGTGAAGCCCGCTAGGTCTCCCTGGCGCGGTGGCTGTGGCAGAGGTGGATGCTGCTGAGTGGAGGGCAGCGCTGCTGGACGGTAAGAGCTCGACCCTAGCTGCCGAGACCTGGGTAGCCTTCTAGATGTTTTTTTAAAGCTATGCTGTAGCACTAGTCTGTTCTGGATTGTAACTGATGGTAGCAGTAGTGACTCCTAAAAATGCAAAGTACGTATTTTTCTAATCATGTTAACTGCTGATATGATATTTAATTGCCATGAATGTATTTGTGTACCACAAGTACTGTGATTAGAGCATGCAGGGGACTGAATCTTCTGTTTTAGGCAGTAAGTTGAAGATTTCAGTGTACAGTTGCATTAAAGATGTAACGTTTGGTAGGCAAAGTGAATTTAAAATTGCTTTTTTGAACTGATGCTTCATAATCCAGTTAGTATCCATTAATATTGTAGGCTTCTTTCTAGGAGGTTTTTGGTATTCATAACTGAACTTGCTTATTGTCTTTCAGTATAGATCTGTGCAAGTTTTCTAGTGTACACTAAGACAGGCGTTGGTGTGTGTAATATGAGTTTAATAATTAAACTTCTACAGACATGTGATGCTGCCAAGAGAACTTTCAAAGCAAGTACCAAAAACTCATCTAATGTCTGAAGAGGAATGGAGACAACTTGGTGTTCAGCAAAGTCTTGGCTGGGTTCACTACATGATCCATGAGCCAGGTAAGCACAGCTAAACAAAGGAGTCTAAAATACCACCTCTCTGGTACTTGAAACTGAAGCTCAGTATGTAATTACTTTCCTCTAGAATCCAATTGGAGTTTCCTGCTAAATGTTTAGACTCTTCTTTATCTGCCTGCTATTTTTACCAACATAAGTGGTGTAGCAACCTTTATTCTAAACCTTCACCCCTCACTCTCAGAACTGGACATGCAAAATGCTAGCTTCCTTCTAGGTATCCGCAGCCTCTTAGTGGACAAAACACTAGATTTGAATATGTTCTTATCTCTGCCTATAAAAAGAGGTTTTGGTGAGATCTTGAGTTATGTTAGTATCTCAGTGACTGCCCCAAACTTGATGTAGCGGCACATCTTTGTATAATTAAATTGACATACCTACCTCGTACAAAAAACTAATAGATGCTCACCTAGATGAGGTCCTGTTTCAATGCTATGAAAAAAATCTATAGTATAGTTTGAGCTCTAGCTATACTGCCTGCTAAAAGCTACACTGAAGCCAGGGTCTTTTCAGTTACTAGGCTGTGAAGCTCTAAAAATTCACTAACAACCATTCTAAATATCTTTTTAGTCAGTCTTGTCAATGGTGACTTAACTGGTGATAGATGAAGTGCAGTTAGTCCCATGGAGTTCCAAGCTTCCAAAGAACCAGAAGAAGTAATTAGCCTAATCTTCCAGTGTTTGTCTTATCTGGACACCTTTGATACTTTGAATGTATTGCCTTGCACTTTTTCTGGAAGGTATTTATGATTAAGTCAATGTTAATGCAGTCAACTTATGTTATTGATAACTAAAGTGGCTTTTGATGCTTGTCAGTTAGTACATACCTGATCAGGACAGAATTACCACTTCATTAGAGTAAGTTACAGTGATAAAGCTCATCAAATAGCCCAGTGCAGAGACAGAACTGGTACCAGTTCTGCTGGTTTGTTTTTTTTTTGGGGGGGGGGGTGGTGGTGGTGGTGTGGTGTTGGGGGGTTTTTTCCTTATTTATTATTTATTTATTTAATTAATATTTCTTTGTACTTCCTTAAGCTTATGAAACTGCCAACTTTTGGTATTAAACTTTCAAAAGCATCTGTGACTATTCCATGGTTACTACAAAGTTGATCTGGAAATACTATACATGAAGACCTTCCTGTGGACTTGATCTCTTTAGTCTGCTTGTTATCTGACAAGAAGCTTCAATTATTGTTCAAGCTCTTTTAAATCAAAGAAGTATCTGTAATCAGGACTTGAGTGACAAGCTGACGCTTTGTTCAATTTTATTTTCAGAGCCACATATTCTTCTCTTCAGAAGACCCCTTCCAAAGGATGAGCAAAAATGATCTGCCTTCTAGAAATCTCCTAAATCTTCTGGAGCTTTATGTGTACGAGTGTGTGTGTGTGTATGTATGTGTGTATATATATATATATATGTTGGTAGTATTCAGTGAATACTTGAAAGTATACAAAACATACATCCATACCTGTGCATGAGCTGTATTATTTACAGCAACAAAGCTCAGTCAAATGCAATTCCAAGTAGGCTGCTATGATATTCAAAGATTAATGAAGTTATCTTTAATGTAATTGCCTATTTGACTTTTCAATTAATTTAAGTTTACATATTGCATGTTCTGACTAGATAATCACTTGTTACCTGTGTTCAATAACTTTCACATTTATCTTTTCTACTAAACAGTTTAGCATGTTCAAATCCAATGGCTCCATCTGTTCAGTAGTAGGCATAAAGGAATAAACTTTTAATGATCTATAAAACCTGAATGTCCTAATTAACTAGACAAAACTAATATTCTTGTCTAACATGTTAGAAGGGGTACCCACTTGAGAAAAAAATTTAACTTGGCAAAGCTACTTTGTTTCTATGCAGGAATTGTTTTACCCTGCAGTCCTAAGTTTCTGACCCTTATTTGAGTTGCTCTTATAAAAATATAAAGTTAAAAGTAAATCAAGCGAGTTTTGTAACTGCCTCTGACTAGTTCCCGAATAGCAGCTAAGTAACCTGAAAAGAAAGGTGGCAGTGATAGGTAATACTCAGACTAGCCTCTGAGAGTCTGAAACTATAGGACTCTAGAGTTGATGCTGGTTGTGATGTGATTACTTATCCTGCAGTGACTTAAGCTATCTCTATGGTGTAACCTTGTCCTAAGGTGTTCAGTATACTAAAAACTTCATTGAGCTTTTTAACACTAAAAGGTCATAGCTAATACAGTAAAACTCTAATGAGTCCTTATTTAGAAAGTTGTGTGTCAGCATAGGTCAGCAAGTATATGGACTCAATATAACAAACAAGTTCAGGGGTGATTAGTTTCTGCAAAGTGGTCCTGTTACCAAAAATCGTAACCAGGAAAACTATCCAAACCAAATGACAGTTTAGAAAGCCGACATTGATTTATTGCAGCGCTGGGTGCATGGGGGACTTTTCCTCCTAGCATGCACACTGAAGAACAAAAGCACGCTCATTATATACATGAAAGAAATGAATATTCATGTAGTCTCCAAGAAGTGTCTACCTACTTAATGCATATGCTAATACATTATGAAACTACCTTTATACAAGTATCTCTGGTGGTCCTTTTGGAAATCATAACTTAGTCTGTTTTGTAACTCGGTCAGCAGAATCAGGGTGCACAACAATACTGATAGTGAGGAACATCTTGCCCTTTTGGCACATATTATTCTTTGGTACACAGACTTGCTTATCTTTGGTGTGTAGGCCTGCTTGTTCTATCTGTACAAAGTTTACACAAAGGGGCTATTTTTCATCAAATTGTCTAAGTCTTTTGGTAACAGTCCCTGTGGTCGTAGCCCTGCAGTTAGATTTTTTTTTTTTTTTTATGGTGCCTCAGTATAACTTGTTTGAATACAGTCTACAACATCACTGATACTGTAAAGGTGATATGGTGCCAGAGAGAGATAAGTGATGTTGTGGAATAACTGGAATGCAGTTTTGATCAGGTCAGAACAGAAAAGTAGCTCATTGCTATAGGAGAGAACACAGCCAGTTACAGAGTTTATATACCTTTTTAGGTTATACAACTTGTTCTTTCACCAAACCATGTCAGATAAGCTGGACTACAGTAAATTATAACAGTGGTAACATGCGTTACTTCAGATAGGGAGGTTCCAGACAGTCAGATAAGGAAGTTCTAGACAATACCTTTTTACCAACAATTCACTCCTTTGTTAATTAAGTTGTGTTGACTTGGCAAGACTGTTAGGTCATGCTGCAAATATTTCTTAACTAGTGAGGCCTATGAGGTGTTAACTATTCTATTTTCACAGTGACCTGCCATAAATACTGTATGGACCTATATCATTTGACTGCCAAAGCTGTAGAGATTGGAACAGCGTGGCCTAGATGTTTCCTACCCAATTCTGGAGCCATCATGCTAATAGAAAGAATAGTGGGGGAATCATACTTATGCTTGGTCTCAATTCATACAGGCTTATGCCTGCTTCTGGGGACAAAGATCAAATGCAGTGCAGAACAGGTCTTGGTACCCTGCCTCAGGTAGGATCAAACCAAAGAAGCTGTACCAGTCCAACACTACTCTGTCTGGGTAGGGGATGTTCATGTATGTGGTGAAATATGCTGTCTGTCTTTTAATTCACAGCTGCCAATTATTTGACTCTCAACCACCTGTGGCTATCAGCTGCTCAAAATGTTTAATGTCAATAATGTTGTCTTAGAAAAACATTGTTTGCTGTGGCTCTACCCAGGAGCTGCAGCATGAGCTCATTTCCTTGCATTATTTACTGCTCTGCCTTACCCCGGCTCCCCAGCCGCCTCCGTGGCGGTGGAACTTGGCTGGAGTGCCCGCACCGAGCGCAGGCAGGGCTAAGCCTGTGACCGCCGTGGCACCACCACGCATGTGCCGCTGTCGACTGGTAGTGACATCATCTCTCTGCGCTGCTCTGCGAGGTTTGTGGGTAGACTGGTACACCGGTTGGGGGCTGCGGCCCTTCCTTGCTATGTCCTTGGAGATGCAGTTGGGCTGGGCTTGGCCCGAGGCAGTGAGGTAAGGGTGGTGATAGCCCCCCATTCCCCTGCTCCCTTCCCTCCTTTCCCCTGACCTGTTATGTAACTGGGGGTGGGGAGCTGCTTCCCCTGAGGCCTTCTCCCTTGCCCAGGGTGTCCCTTTGCCTGGTACAGGAGCTGGGAATGGGATGTCCTAATCCCTGTACAGATACAAGGACTCGTGAGGGGTCCTTGTGGTGAGCTGTATTTCTCTCATCCAGCAGTTGGGCTTGCACAGCTGATGCATCAGTAGAGGGGTCTGCTTGCAGCAGGAGTGGTTGCAGGACTGAGGCTTCCACCTTGCAGAAAGATGTGTGGGCATAAGTTTCTACAGGAACAGGACTAATAATTTACGCTTCCCGTTTATATGAGCCTTTATTTCCACATAGGGAAGAAAAGTCTTTCTAGAAAAGAAAAGTCACAGAGGGGAGAGCTGAGGTGAAAGCAAGTCACTTCTCATAATTTGGGACAGGGAACCTTGTGCGTTACTTTCAGTGAGCTTAAATAAAAAAACCCACTTATTTAGGGAGTGCAGAGTCTGCTGAAAGAACATGTAGACATCTCTGTCACTTTAAAGGTATATGCATAAATCCTGAATAACAAAAATGAAGTCGCACTGCATATAGATTTCCTAGTCAGGCTGAGGTGCCTTTAATGTTAGTTGTTAGCTTTAAATCATGGCTATTCCTGTGATAATGTTACTTGGTGTATTGGGTTTATGTGGCAAGGTTTTGGTAGCGGAGGGGGCTGCAGGAGTGGCTTTTGTCAGAAAGTGCCAGAAGCTGCCCCCATGTCAGACAGAGCCAGTTCCAGCTGGCTCCAAGACAGACCTACCGCTAGCCAAAGCTGAGCCAATCAGCAACGGTGGTAGTGCCTCTGTGATAACATATTTAAGAAGGGGAAAAGAAGTTACAGGGGAGTAGCAGTTGCAGCCAGAGAGAGGAGTGAGAAGATGTGAGAGAAACAACTCTGCAGACACCAAGGTCAGGGAAGGAGGAGGGGGAGGAGGTGCTCCAGGTGCTGGAGCAGAGATTCCCTTGCAGTCTGTGGTGAAGACCATGGTGAGGCAGGTTGTCCCCCTGTAGCCCATGGAGGTCCACAGTGGAGCAGATACCCACCCTGCAGCCCATGGAGGACCCCACACTGGAGCAGGTGGATGCGCCCAAAGGAGGCTGTGACCATGTGGAGAGCACACGCTGGAGCAGGCTCCTGGCAGGACCTGTGGCCCTGCAGGGGATCCACACTGGAGCAGTCTGTTCCTGAATTACTGCACCCCGCGGAAAAGACCCATGCTGGAGCAGTTCTTGAACTGCAGCCTGTGGAAAGGACCCATGTTGGAGAAGTTCGTGAAGGACTGTCTCCTGTGGGAGTGACTTCACGCTGGAGCATGGGAAGAGTGTGAGGAGGAAGGAGCGACAGAGACGATGTGTTATGAACTGATCACAACCCCCATTCCCCATCCCCCTGTGCCACTCAGGGGGGTGGGGGGAAGATGTTTTTAGATTTGTTCTTATTTCTCACTATCCTACTCTGTTACAATTAATTGTCAATAAATTAAATTAATTTCCTCAAGTTGAGTCTTTTTCCCATGATGGTAATTGCTGAGTGATCTCCCTATCCTTATCTTGACCCATGAGCCTTTTGTCATATTTTCTCCCCCTGTCCTGTTGAGGAGGGGGTGTGATAAAGCAGCTTGATGGGCACCTGGCAGCTAGCCAAGATTAACCCACCACACTTGGTTAGTGAATAAGGGATTTTCAATACTTTATTTGCTTGGTCAATAATGCTTTGTTTTAATTACCTCTCACGTTTATCTTTTTATACATATATATAAAATTTTACATATCTGCAAATTTCATGTCTTATTTGTCACTATTAAAATGGATGTTCTGTGTACATTGTGTCTGCCTGATAAATTCAGGAATGATAGAATATGCAGTTATCTGTAGTTTACTTTAGGCTGTTAAACCTCTTTAAATGTTTATCGTCGAAGTGACTGTTGAGCCATCAGAGGGTCCACTGGGTTCAGTTTATATGCTTGAGCATTGCAATTAGTCTTCAAATATTTTAAAAAGACTTGTATGTGATTGTAGTTATTGAAATTGGTTTTGACACGGAGTAAAAAGATTCCAGTTTTTCTGTAGTGTGCTAATTACCTAAAAATACGTAATCTACTACAAACATGACTTCTAGCGTATTAGAGTGAGTAAAGCTATGTAACACTGTGTCGTGGTTTAACCCCAGCCGGCAACTAAGCACCATGCAGTCGCTCGCTCACTCCCCCCCACCCCACCCAGTGGGATGGGGGAGAGAATCGGAAAAAAAACCAACCTCGTGGGTTGAGATAAAGACAGTTTAATAGGACAGAAAAGAAGGAAAAACAATGATAATATGACAATAACAGTACTAAAGAATTAGACTATACAAAGCAAGTGATGCACAATGCAATTGCTCACCACTTGCCGACCGATGCCCAGTTAGTTCCTGAGCAGCGATCTGCCCCTCCTAGCCAACTCCCTCCAGTTTATATACTGGGCATGATGTCATATGGTATGGAATAGCTCTTTGGCCAGTTTGGGTCAGCTGTCCTGGCTGTGTCCCCTCCCAGCTTCTTGTGCCCCTCCAGCCTTCTTGCTGGCTGGGCATGAGAAGCTGAAAAATCCTTGACTTAGTATAAACACTACTTAGCAACAACTGAAAACATCAGTGTGTTATCAACATTATTTTCCTACTAAATCCGAAACACAGCACTATACCAGCTACTAGGAAGAAAATTAACTCTGTCCTAGCTGAAGCCAGGACACACTGTAATGGCAAGAAACACATTTTGATTCTCACTTTGGTGTCCCACCATATGTATGTATCCAGTTAAGTCAATGGTAATTTACAACAAATGGAAAATCCATATGAATAGATTTGTGTTGTGACAGAAATGTTGGAAGCCTGCATAATTTAATATTCATTTTGCACAAACTTCCTTAAAAATACAAATATACACAAAGCCACTATTTTTATATATTTCCAGAGGTGGATCTTATAGTAGTGCTATTCTTATGTTGGTGTTTACTCCATTTTGTGTTAAACTGGCCTTTGTCATTTTTGTAATCCACCTGTGTACTTCATGTTAAATGTGGGCATTAAAGGAACCAATTTTCCAGAGCAGTCATGTTTCCCTATAGAATTCCTTGGTTGTTTCTCTCTCCTCCTCTTACTTCCTTTCCATAAACTTTATTGTTTTGCATGTTTTGTTAGAAGAGAGCAAACGCTTTCTTATGAGGGTTACACTCACAAGGATGAGTATTTTTCATTTTTACTATTAATCTCAAAATGCATGTAGCCAAAAAATGTTTTGTTTCTCAGGGCATCAAGTTATCAGCAGAGGTGTCAAGCCATTTGTTCCAAAACATGTGTCAGTAACTATAGCATGATGTTACGCAAAATAGGAACAGGGTTTGCAGATTCGCTTTCAAGAAGAAACAGATACAGGCTAAGCACGAGTATTCAATTGCATTTCTTGATTATACTCAGGATCCCTCCGGCAAGGGGAAGCCCCAGGACCTTGCAGGGAAGCAGTGGGGGATTACCAGGCACAGCAGAGTGTCTGTCCATGGTCGAGGCTTCAGTGAGGGGCTAGTCTCAAAGGGTTTTTCTAAGGTGGGTGGGGGGATGGATGTAGATCACACGTGCACTATTAACTATGATACATGATATAGCTATGTGGCTGGTTGTAGTCAACAAGATGTGTATCCGCTTTAGCAGGTGTCCTGGCCTGATAAGCATGAGCTTGCAACTTATCTGGCCTCAGAACACTGAGGAATCTTACTTCGAGGATGTTCCAAAGTTCAGCTAAAGTCCAGTAGGTGATAAGCAATGGGATGAATCGGTCAACACACTCCTGTCTCCTCGCCAATCTTTCGAATTTTTTTATTCCCCTTACATATGATCAGAACCCTCAGAAGTATGTGTCTTTCCTAGGTACTTAACTGCATGCTACCCATTTGTTCAGGAACAGTCTTTGGATAAGTATGTATATTTTTTTAATTTTGTTTCTTGGGGCATTTTAACCTTCCAGTTTCAGATGTTGAATACTCTTACAAAGCTGAAGCTCTCGTACATTGATGTTCTAACTGTAAAAATGTTTGTCCATTGTCTTAAAGATTTAGGTTTTGCATTTCTGTTCTTCAGGTATATATCTGGTACTTAGTGTCTTGCTCCCAAGGGCCTATATTGTCATGGAGCATTAAAAAGACTGTGTTGGTCTGTAATGATTGATCGGGCTATTTTGTGTTTTTGGAAGGGGTTGAATCCAGTCCATGGGTGAAAGAACGGTTGTTATGACAAGGCTGGTATAAATACAGTCATATAAAAGGAAGAGGAAGATCTTACAAGGTTTATCTTGTTATAAAACAAGGGTTCCTCTTTTCCTCCCCCTGCTCCCCCAAAAAGGCAATTTTAGTAAGAATGTTACAGGTTTCTAAATTTTTTCTCTAATGAGGCCTAAAAACAAGCATTCATTCTAGATTTATAAATGTATTGTTAACCCTGGGACAATCTAGAAACAAAGCCTACATACTAGGATAGTAAATAATTCAGTCTTGTAAGAATCTTGTTGATGTTCTGTGATTCTCTGGTTTCTTCTCAGCTTCTCAGAACTCTGAGCATTGGATTAATTTTGCAATAAATTGCAATAATTTGTAATAATTGCAAAATTAATCCAGTGTCCTAACAAGTTCAGTTAGAGCCTTAGAGAAGACATTCATTGTAAGCTTTCTTAGTATCTCAACCATTTTATCCTACAGGGAATCTCAGTATTTTCAAAACATTTTGATTTGTAATATAAATTTATCACTAGGTGAATATGGCCTGATCTATGGTATTTTTAGTGGAGAGGGATGATAAAATAAAACCAGCAGACAGCAGCAATTATAATGAGTTGCTTTGACTTCGGTATATCAGAAATGCAACAGGCAATAAGAAATGTATTATCTGAAGTTTCTTGTTCTGATAGGGATGTTTTTCATTATCTACCCAAGGTTATGAGGTTGGCCATTTCATGGTAAATGGCTTTAAAAATTAGATGCAACTTTCTCAAGTTGAGAAGTTTCCTTCCTCCCTAATCAAATTTGGATCTCTGCATACGGTTTCTGCAGAAAGTGTAGGAGGAAATTGGAAGAGGACTTTGAGTATATGTTTAAAGAAAAAAAAAAAGGCATGCTGCAGACATGTTTTCATAAACTGTGATGGTTAAGTACAGCCCAGTTATTGCCTATTTTATAATCCTGTATTGTATTTGTCCTGGTTTCAGCTGGGACAGAGTTAACTCTCTTCTTAGTAGCTGGTACAGTGCTGTGTTTTGGATTTAGTGTGAGAATGATGTTGATAACACTCTGATGTTTTAGTTGTTGCTAAGGAGCGCTTATCTTAAGCCAAGGACTTTTCAGTTTCCCATGCTCTGCCAGCAAGCAGGTGTGCAAGAAGCTGGGAGGGAGCACAGCCGGGGCAGCTGACCCGAACTAGCCAAAGGGGTATTCCATACCATGGAACGTCATGCCCAGTATATAAACAGGGGGGAGTTGGCCGGGAGGGGTGGATCGCGGTTCGGGAACTAACTGGGCATTGGTCAGTGGGTGGTGAGCAATTGCATTGTGCATCACTGGGGTTTTTTTTCCTTTCCCCCCTTCCTTTTTTTGTTATATTCCTTTTCATTACTTTTATTATTATATTTCATTATTATTATTGTTAGTAGTGTATTTTACTTTAGTTATTAAACTGTTCTTATCTCAACCCACGAGTTCTGCCTTCTTTCCCGATTCTCCTCCCCATCCCACTGGGAGCGGGGGGGGAGAGTGAGGGAGCGGCTGTGTGGTGCTTGGCTGCTGACTGGGGTTAAACCATGACAGTATTCCATACATGCTTCATACCCCATAAGGTACTATAGTAATAATTTGTTATTGTGGCATTTTAAGACAGGCTTTACTATTTAATATTTCTATTTTTGCAGTCAAATGTGTAATGCATGTCATGTAGTTATACTGTGCTTTTGGTTTGTTTCAAAAGAAAAAGCCTACCAAAAATAAGTACAAAGAATGTTGGTAACCTTAAACAGAAATGGGGACTATAACTGTAAAGCAGACTAGCTTTGAAACTTGGAAATAGGTTTTCAGATAACACTGTATTTTAAAATATTAATTAAATTACATGTTTCCTCAAAAAAAAAATATTTTTTAAAAGCAGTCTATAGCAGTGAGTAAATACTTGACTGAAATAACATGGAATACCTTTATTTTGAAATATAGCTTTTTTGTTAAACAAATTCTTCATCCAAGGAATAATATGTTAATCTAGGCAATGAGGATATGCTGAAGGTTTCTCTCGGAATGACTTCTCATCTCTTTCTCAGTGTCCATCACATAGTGTTGTGGGAGATCCTGCATTTGGTGAATACTCCAGCTGCCCTTATTCACCTGATGATGTTTCAAATAGCGAGCTCGCAATATCATTTGAACAACTCTACATACTATAATGGTTCTGGAATAGTCAATGAATCTGCTGAACAGCCATATCCACTCAGACAAGAAAGTAGGAATGTTTCAAAGGTTGAGCAAATATACTACTTTAAAAAATAATTAAAATTAAGAACTTATTTTAAGTCAATCTCTCTAAATGTTTTGTTCATTTTTAAAGTGAATAATCACTCTCTGTTCTTGTAGCAATAATGAATGGTATTTAAAGGGGATAGTAGTATTAATGCGCCCAACTTAAGAGTTCAAAGAATTTTATGGAATTCTACAGTTCAAGTGAATACAGTTTTTCAGGCAGTATATTTGGAAAATTAAGAGCATGGTTTGGGTTTTTTTTCTTTAGAAAGTAACATCTGGGGAAAAAAATGACCATGTATTTGCAAACTGTGCTGTACTTCATTCACTATCTGGACTTTTACAGAGCCCAGTGGCAGCCCCTATGAACCTGAGTTAGAGAGACATGATGATTGTAATCAGCTAAGTGGCTGATAAGTGATCAGACCACATTTATCACTGAAGGAATTCCAAGACCTGCTACAGGTGGAAAACTATCCACAAGAGAGTAGGAACTTGTATTGGAATGGAGAGGGAAGAAGGGTTCCTGTTAGTGTTCTCCTTTAATCAAAAGGAAAAAAAATATTTTACAAACATCTGTGATTTTTTTTTTTGTGTGTGTGTCCATTTGAGGATAAATTTCCTGAAACTTAGATAAAATTTTCAAACAAAAAATAGACAAGCTTCTCAAAATATAAAAATCAGAAAAAAAAATAAGGTGTATTATTAAGCCATTTCCCTCTGTTGTTGGACATTGTCTCTCTTGGATTTGTATGGCTGCTGCTGTTTCCAACAGTTTCTAGTTATCTATTCTCCAGTTGCATCCTTCTGGGTGGACCTTACTCCCTAGGCAGAGACCTGGTAACTTCACTGTGGTTAGGCCTGTGTAGAGGAAGTTGCAAGATCAGGTCCTAAGCATGCATTAATAGGTATAATAAGATACAAAGGCTAGAGACCTAAAATTAGGAGTTTTCTTGCTGAGAGAAAAGTTAAACACTAAATCTGTATGGGGACATGATTGGCTCAGAGTTAGTACGGGTGATGTAATATTAAGAAACTTAGTTTAACTTCTGGGAGGAGTTCTATGGTCTAAGTAGGGCTGGGCTGAGCTGAGTGCTGTCTGAATGTCTTTTTGGCACTGTTCCCTGTCATTTATTTCTTTGTGAGCTTTGAGAGAAATTATTGAGCTTTGCAGCTTTACGTTAATTTGGTCACATCTCCTAAGATTTTAACAAGTTATATTTGGAGGTCAGGAAATCTTTCTTCCCGCCACCCAAGAAAAAGGTATTGGTGCCAGATGTACTTTGGATTTAGCCCTTAGTCCTGTAGTCAGAAAGAGTTAAGCCACTCTTCTGGGTTGATACAGCATAGTCCACATAGGTATGTGCCTAGTGCTTGTTCCTTGCCTGTTTAGACCATACTGATTCCTGAGCCCAACTCTGGCAAGGTATGTTCCTGGCGAGAATCACAAGGCTTTCAGGACTTTTCTATAGTATAGGTGAATATGTTTCCTTTACTGGGATTGTATAGGTATATTTTTTCTAATTATTTTCTGGCTGCTCCAAGTGTTTTGGATGTTGTCACATCAGTCTTGCCTGGGTTTGCCCATAATATATAGTTTAGTCAAAGGCTTGGAATGCAGGATTTTAGCCCTTTTCTAGATGAAACTCAGAAATTCAGACTGGACGATTTAAGACCTAACAATTTTCAACTATTGGAAATGCTCCAATTAATTTTAATGAGCTCTTAGAAGTACAGTTGCCTAGAAACATATGGGTTAATCCATCTTGCTTGGGCTACAATGTGTGCTAAAACCAGCACAGTTAACAAAATGTAAATAAGATTCAATAACATCTCTAACTGACTGTTCCTCTGACTTTTATTGGTGGTTATGGTATACTAACTATTTATGGTGTATTAACTTCATGTTTAAACTCCGGATGCACAGTTAGTTAGCTATAACTCCAGTTATACTACAGCAAATCTGATAATTTGAGAAAGTTAAAGTAAAATCAACTAAATATCTCAAAAATACTTTGTGGTGGGTTGACCCTGGCTGGATGCCAGGTGCCCACCAAAGCCGCTCTATCACTCCCCCTCCTCAACTGGACAGGGGAGAGAAAATAAAACGAAAGGCTCGTGGGTCGAGATAAGGACAGGGAGATCACTCACCAATTACCGTCACGGGCAAAACAGACTCGACTTGGGGAAAAATTAGTTTAATTTATTACTAGTCAAATCAGAGTAGGATAATGAGAAATAAAACCAAATCTTAAAAACACCTTCCCCCCACCCCTCCCTTCTTCCCGGGCTCAACTTTACTCCTGATTTTCTCTACCTCCTCCCCACCCTGAGCAGCACAGGGGGATGGGGAATGGGGGTTTCGGTCAGTTCATTACACGGTGTTTCTGCCGCTCCTTCCTCCTCAGGGGGAGGAGGACTCACACTCTTCCCCTGCTCCAGCATGGGGTCCCTCCCACGGGAGACAGTCCTCCATGATCTTCTCCAATGGGAGTCCTTCCCACGGGCTACAGTTCTTCACGAACTGCTCCAGCATGGGTCCCATCCATGGGGTGCAGTCCTTCAGGAACAGACTGCTCCAGCGTGGGTCCCCCGTGGGGTCACAAGTCCTGCCAGCAAACCTGCTTCAGCATGGGCTCCTCTCTCCACAGGGCCACGGGTCCTGCCAGGAGCCTGCTCCAGCGCGGGCTTCCCACGGGGTCACAGCGTCCTTCAGGCATCCACCTGCTCCGGCGTGGGGTCCTCCATGGGCTGCAGGTGGATATCTGCTCCACCGTGGACCTCCATGGGCTGCAGGGGGACAGCCTGCCTCACCATGGTCTTCACCATGGGCTGCAGGGGAATCTCTGCTCCGGCGCCTGGAGCACCTCCTCCCCCTCCTTCTTCCCTGACCTTGGTGTCTGCAGAGTTGTTTCTCTCACATATTCTCACTCCTCTCTCTCTCTGGCTGCAACTGCTACTCCCCTGTAACTTCTTTTCCCTTTCTTAAATATGTTATCCCAGAGGTGCTACCACCGTTGCTGATTGGCTTGGCCTTGGCTAGCGGCGGGTCCGTCTTGGAACCCGCTGGCATTAACTTTATCGGACATAGGGGCAGCTTCTAGCAGCTTCTCACAGAAGCCACCCCTGTAGCCCCCCTGCTACCAAAACCTTGCCACGCAAACCCAATACATACTTGTAGCACAGGAGATCACTAGAGGGTGAGGAAAAAAATAGACAGAAAAGGCATGATCGAGATGACGCTTCTAGCAGAACTGTTAACAGGACTTCATTCCAGACTTCTGAATGGAACAGAGATTCCGTGAAGCCAGGTACAAATGTGTTGTTTAGTTACAAATATATAGAGTAGATGTAAAATAGTTGACTGTGCTATAATCTCCTGTATTGGGTTTACGTGGCAAGATTTTGGTAGTGTGGGGGGCTGCAGGGGTGGCTTCTGTGAGAAGATGCCAGAAGCTGCCCCCATATCAGACAGAGCCAGTTCTGGATGGCTCCAAGACGGACCCGCCGCTGTCCAAAGCTGAGCCAATCAGCAACGTTGGTAGTGCCTCTGTGAGAATGTATTTAAGAAGGAGTAAAAACTGCTGCGCAACAGTAGCTGGGAGAGAGGGGAGTGAGAAGATGTGAGAGGAACAACCCTGCAGACACCAAGGTCAGGGAAGAAGGAGGGGGAGGAGGTGCTCCAGGCAGCGGAGCAGAGATTCCCCTGCAGCCCATGGTGAAGACCATGCTGAGGCAGGCTGTCCCCCTGCAGCCCATGGAGGTTAACAGTGGAGCAGATATCCACCTGCAGCCTGTGGAGGACCCCATGCCAGAACAGGTGGATGTGCCCCGAAGGAAGCTGTGACACTGTGGAGAGCCCACGCTGGAGCAGGCTCCTGGCAGGACCTGTGGCCTGTGGAGAGAGGAGCCCACGCTGGAACAGGTTTTCTGGCAGGACTTGTGTCCCCATGGGGGACCCATGCTGGAGCAGTCCATTCTTGAAGGACTGCACCCCGTGGAAAGGGCCCATGCTGGAGCAGTTCATGAAGAACTGCAGCCCATGGGAAGGACCTATGTTGGAGAAGTTTGTGAAGGACTGTCTCCCGTGGGTGGGACCTCATGCTGGAGCAGGGGAAGAGCGTGAGGAAGGAGCGGCAGAGACAACGCGTTATGAACTGATCGCAACCCCCATTCCCCATCCCCCTGCGCTGCTCGGGGGAGGAGGTAGAAGAGTCGGGAGCGAAGTTGAGTCTGGGAAGAAGGGAGGGGTGGGGGGAAGGTGTTTTTAAGATTTGGTTTTATTTCTCATTATCCTACTCTGTTATTAATTTGCAATATATTAAACTAATTTTTCCCCAAGTCGAGTCTATTTTGCCCGTGACGGTAATTGCTGAGTGATCTCCCTGTCCTTATCTCGACTCACGAGCTTTTCATCATATTTCCTCTTCCCTGTCCAGTTGAGGAGGGGGAGTGATAGAGTGGCTTCATGAGCACGTGGCAGCTAGCCAGGGTCAACCCACCACTCCCCCAGTTTGTGACCATGTTTATAAATCTCTAATAGTTAAGGAACAGGATTTTTTCCCATGTAACTTTTTGACAAGGGATGATGACTTATCCTTTTGGCTGATTCCACAAGTTCATGTAAAGTGATATAAAGAATTTCCTAAGCAAGCAACCGAATTTACAGTTGCTTGTGGATTCAGTGTTGTTTATGCATGTTGATTATAATTGCTAGGCATTTTTTAAATATGAGGTATATGTAGCCATAGTTGTGACAATTACTGTAGTTATGTTGATTGGTGTGCTATAAATCATACATAGAAAAGATCACAAGCAAGTTTTGTTTTGACTTTATGTACTTTATTCAGACAGGTTTAATAAAACTACAAACAAGAAGTCAACTCAAACTACAAAAAGAGAGTTTCTTCCTGTATGTGCCTTTGAAGCTACTGTTTTGGATTTCCTCAAGTTGCAGAATTCGGGAAGCAGTGAGGTATTGGATGTATGGTATGAAAGCAGATCAATATGTTCAGTGGAAAGGGATGTTATGTGCCTTAGTCAACCACAGACATCTCCTTTGTTGAACAGAGGTTAGCTGATGCTTTCATGTTGCAGAGCTCATAAAAATAAAACTTGTGTGCAGTTCAAGAAACTATTTTTGCATTCAGTATGGTATGTTAATTACCTGTTTAAGTAGCTTGCAAGCAAGAAGTTTCATAGCCAAAGATTTTACAGTTCCTTTTGTTAATGGTGCTGTCAGTGCTTGCCATCTCCTCTTTTACTCTTTCTCACTATTCCTTCCTTGACTGTGCTGGTGGCAGATAGGGGAAAGCTAAGTACTGTTAGAATTTAGATTGGTGCTACTATGATCTAGACTTCTAGCTTGCCTATACAGAGCACATATGTTCCCTGAAGTTTCTTAATGGCCAATTGGTTTATCTCTCTCATGGAAATAATATCCAACAGTTTTAACAGATTAAAAAAGGAGTCCTGTGTTGGTAATATTGTTCTTAATTGCTTTGTGCTAAAGGATAAGAATAAAAAACTGAGCTCCCAAAGGAGGGGAAAAAATATTATTAAGACTTAAGGGTTGTTTAACTTCATTCTTGTTGTTTTCTTTGGTTCTCCAGTTGTTAGTAAATACAATACTGACACAGCAGCATGTCAGAGTTGTATCAGAGTTTTCAACAGTGATTAACGGTGAATCTTGCTTCCTTTCGAAGGATCCAAGTAAGATAATACTTGCAGTTTTCCACTGCAAGGCAGTGTGCTGGTTTTGGCTGGGATAGAGTTAATTTTCTTCACAGTAGCTAGTATGGGGCTATGTTTTGGATTTGTGCTAGAAACAGTGTTGATAACACAGGGATGTTTTCATTACTGCTGAGCAGTGCTTACACAGAGTCAAGGCCTTTTCTGCTTCTCACCCCACCCCACCAGCGAGGAGGCTGGGGGTGCACAAGAAGTTGGGAGGGGACACGGCTGGGACAGCTGACCCCAGCTGACCAAAGGGACATTCCATACCATAGGACGTCATGCTCAGCATATAAAGCTGGGGGGAAGAAGAAGGAAGTTGGGGATGTTCGGAGTGATGGCTTTTTATCTTCCAAAGTAACCGTTATGCGTGATGGAGCCCTGCTTTCCTGGAGATGGCTGAACACCTGCCTGCAGATGGGAGGTAGTGAATGAATTCCTTCTTTTGCTTTGCTTGCGCACACAGCTTTTGCTTTCCCTATTAAACTGTCTTTATCTCAACCCACGAGTTTTCTTACTTTTACCCTTCCGATTCTCTTCCCCATCCCACTGTTGGGGGAGCGAGTGAGTGGCTGTGTGGTGCTTAGTTGCTGGCTGGGATTAAACCACGACAGGCAGAAACTGGATATGATGGAGAAAATAGCTTGTTGCTGTCACTCTGATTTTCATTGCTAGTTTTAATTTGATGATGGATTTTGTTTTTTAATGTTCTTAGAATCATGATGTTCATTCTTAGAATCATCATTTGGATGCTGTTGTAAAATGTAAGTAGACATCATCTTGCTTGTACAGCAGTAGAGGCATCTGCTTGTATTTTATAATGTATTAGGGTCCAAATGATGGTTCCACTAAGAGCAACAAAAAAAGTTGGGCTACTGTGATGGTTTGACCCTGGCTGGCAGTTAAGCCCCCCACCAAGTTGTTTGCTCACTCTCTTCCCCCTCAGCGGGATGGGGGAGAGAATCAGAAGGGCAAAAGTAAGAAAAACTCATGGGTTGAGATAAAGACAGTTTAATATGTGAAGAAAAGAGGAGGGGGAAGGAATAAACAAGTGATGCAAAGGCAATCACTTACCACCTCCCACTGGCAGACTGATGCCTAGCCAGTCTCTGAGCAATAGCTACCTTGGAAAAATCCCCCCTCTCCCAGTTTTATTGCTAAGTGTGACTTTATATGGCATGGAACATCTCTTTGGTCAATTCAGGTCAGCTGTCCCAACTGTGTCCCTTCCCAACTTCTTGTGCACACCCCAGCCTACTCACTAGGGCAGGGCAGGGCAAGGCGAGAAGAGAAAAGGAGAAGGTCTTGAATCTGTGCAAGCACTGTTCAGCAATAGTTAAAGCATTGTTGTGTTATCAATGCTGTTTAAGGCACAAATTGAAAACACAGCACCATATGGGCTTCTTTGAAGAAATTAACTCCATCCCAGACAGACCCAGTACAGCACCTTTATCTGTGCATGGGTTGGGAATTTTTTTATGTTCAGCTCAATTTAGACCAGTGTTTACATTCCTATTTTTATGATATCTGACTATCTATTTTATAGGAAGATGTTTCTATGAAAAGCAAAGATTCATCAGAAACTTCAGAGGAAACAGGAGCCAGGTTAATTCCCTCTTCATTTCATGGTAGAGGTAAGTGCTACAGACATAAATTATTTCCCCATATTTGAACTGTTTGTATCACATTAATTTGAAAAGATAAAGTAGTCTCAGGAACTGTTGAACAATAAAGTAAACAAGGAATTAAATAGAAAAAAACCCAAACCAACCAACCAAACCCCCCCAAACCAACCCTAATCTAGAGGCCTTTTAGTAATGCAGATTGGATGTATCTCTTTAAAAGACCCTTCCAAAACACTCTAATTTTCCAATTTGTAACATTTGTAAAAGTTTTTTATTTAACTCAACTCTTCTTGAAATACAGACATATAATTATGAGATGAATTCAAGCGAGAAATCACTGAAAGTTAATTTTTCAGAAGTGAGATGCTTTTAAAAACAAACAAAAAACCCCAATGCTCCCCCCTCCAACAACCTTGGAAGCAAATATTTGAATGCATTTAATATTTCTTGTATCTTCATTAATATGCAAGTTTATCATGTGCTGTTTAGTGTGTGCTGTGTTAATGGTTTTGATCAATTTCAAATAATACAAAGCTGTATCAGTTTCAGATGAGAAAACCACTTATGGCTCACTTGCTTATAGATTTCACTAGCAGTTCAAAATTCAGTTTGTCCTCTTTTTCTCTGTGATCTCATTGATGCAGTGTTGCTGCAGTTGTCTCCCACATTGTTTATGAGGAAAGTAATGCATATTGATTTTTTAGAATTCTATTGAGTAATTTTCAATTTTTTTCAAGAATAAATGGGAGGTAAATACTTGATCAGTCTTCATAAGCAGATTTGCTTTAAAAAGCTGACAGTCTAGTATGTACTTTTTTGATTTTGTGGCATATGTTGTTTCTGTCAGGGCTGTTTTTTTAAGAAGATAGTGGAGAACTGTTGTGCTGAAATGTCCCATTTGTTGTTTTGTTTACCTGTTGTCTAACTATGGGGATGCAGAGGGGTTTTTTGTTGGGTTTTTTGGGTTTTTTTTAATTGTCACAAAATATCAAGTGGTGTTACAAGCGAAAAGCAGGTGTGGATCCCTCAGGGACGAGGCACAACACTACTCAGCGAGTGAAAGCTTTGGCTTTAATGAAAGCGTAGTGTTATCACGGTGGGAGCCCCGGGACACGGCCACTAATCAAAATGGGAACCCGACGCAGTGGAGCCCTGCTCGGGAGTGAAGCTCAAGGGAAAGCACCGCAGGGGTGGATAATAAAACTTGCGCTGATTAACATATCCTACATATTCAATGTCCTGTTTTGCTCATTAGCGAACTCGCTGATGTAATGCAGGTGCTGTTGTCCGAATTCCGAAATCCGCAGCTGGCTGCCCTCGGCACCCATGCAAAAGTAGGTGCAGATGGAGGGGAGCGAACTGTCCAGGGTTACCATGACAACGAGATAAAATGTGCTTGGGACTCTACATACTCGGATGGGGGAGGTGAACTATGCTGGGTTACTGTAACAAAGTCTTCTTGCGCCCTACATAGAATCTGTCACAATTTGTATTGTTAACATTCCACGTAAGATTCCAGAGTTTTAGACTAACAAATGATCACGTTTTTGCTATTGCTGACTCATTATTGCAAGTTCATGAGGATTTCAGGTCAGAACCAATACAAGCTTGTACTCTTACATTTAAATTGAAAGCATGTTTGGGTTTGATTGTAATACAGAGTGTAATCATAATTGCTTGTTTTTCCCACCCAGGTTGAATTTGTGCTCTGGGACATTCTAATGCACCACGGGGCTCTATCATAAGAATGTGCCTTAAAAGGTTGGTGTTGATAATTTGGAGTGTTGGGGAGTAAGTATGACTTCAATGGTCATGCACCTTCAGGAATTACTTTTCAACTCATTTAAATCATAGAATTTGAATCTTTAGAAGATAAAGTATTTGGAAGCATCAAAGGCATGCAAGCAATGTTAGTCAACCTTGGCAATTACATCTGTCTTTCCCTCTCACTTCTCATTTCAAGTTAAACTTGGACAGCAAATACTTGGGGAAGGGGGGCAGGGAAGAAATAGAAGAAAAAAAAATCTCATCTCTGAACATTCATAGGAAATACTTTATTTTCTTATGATCTACAAAAAAAGTGTGGCAACAACTGTGCCCTGGGGATTCTGTTTTTCCTGAAGAAAATGGAAAACTCAAAATATTTAGGTAGTTCAGAACTAAAAATAAAATTCCATAGCATTTATATCAGAGTATTTTTACGGATTTAAATAAGTACACTTCAGAAGTCTTCCTTAGAATCAGAATAAAGCACAAGCATCTACTAAGTTATCCAGCACCTTTTGCAAACTAGATAGTACTGAATCTAATGATATCTAATGATAATCCAGATCAAGATTTAATTTCAGCATGACTGAAAGAGACCTTCACTTATTTCAACTGCAATAAAACATCTAAGAATATATTTTACAATATAATGTTCATTTAACATGCACCACTTAAGATAGCTGCATGTAAGAGAAGCAGGGTGAGAACACTGCAACCTCCAACTCCAGCTAAATGGCCCTAAGCAGTTTACAGATCCTCCCTAATGAGATGCTGCATAGAGGGTAACTCTGATGTTCAGGTGCTCAGAAAGCAGACCAACTAGGGAAGCAGCAGGGCATTCGGATTATCTCTCATTCTTGTAGGACCTCTAAGTGGTATAAAGCCACACTGTTTTGGCAGTTCACAGCTGTATCAATGCAAGCAGGTTAACAAAAGGTTATCAAGTGTTTAATATAATAGCTGTTGATATTGGGGAGAAGGGGGGACTGAATCATAACAACAGCAAAGACACCACAGGCAGGAGGGAGGGGGAGAGAGCCGCCGCCGCCGCCAAAGTCAGCGGGGCTTGAGAGGGAACCACACATTTATAAAGCTGTCAACTCTCACCCATTTGTTGAGAGAAAGGCTTCTCCTCTTTATCCGACTCCCGACGAATTGATAGTGGAGGCTAACAAGAGACACGAAAACCTCATCGTATCGCACCTCTCCATCACAGCTCGCGTGCATTGAGCCCACCGTCTCCTCCCCGAGGCGGAGCATCGTCGGAACCGCACAAAACCCACTGCCAAGAGCCTAGGTGAAGAGGGTGGGCTTTGCCTCCAGGCCCCTGCTCTTGCAGGTGCGCCGGTAACGGCCGCCCACTCGGCCTCCTGTGGCGGCTGGAGCCACTCCCGTCGCAACGGTAACGGCCGACCGAGAGACCTGAGCTCCACCGCCATCCGCATTCCTGCGGCGCGGCCCCGCATACACTGGCCCCGCATGCCGTCACCTCCCCTCGGGAGCCCATCCGCCATCCCCCGCACGAGCTTCAGCGGGGCTAGGGCCGCCGCCGCGGGAAGGGGTCACCACACACACACAGCCCAAGACATTCACCCTCCTAGAGGCGGCAGCCCTGTTACTGCCGCCGACCACTACTGTTGTCCCAAAAATCAGGATTCTTTCACCCGGTGTGCAAAAAAGCCGATTAACACACAGAGTCGAGATATTTGTTTATTTCATGTCTGCGCAGAGATGGGTGCTAGGTGGTAACTCCACAAAGCTAGCACGCCTGGTTAACACACGGTAAAGCATTTTATACCTTTCAAGCAACAGTTATCAGTATTTTTACAGTTTTGCTTAGTTACTCTCGTTCCTATTGGTTCTCGCAAGTCTCATCTCCACTTAAAGTCGCAGTGTCCTCCTTTTTTACTGCGCATGTTCTGTGAGGAAGGGGCTTCTGTTGGTAGGGGGCTCTCCCTACTCAAGGGTGGGTTTTCTAGTATGTTAATTAGGATAGTTCACTCGCAGTTCAAGTAGCTCTTTGATTGCCCCTGTGCTTATCTTGGTATGTCTTTACCCACTGACTTATGGTGTCATCTTGTTTCTCTTCTCAAGGTCCTGCCTCGTTAACTAAATAGCATCCTTTGTTTTTGTTTCTCGCATATCTCCAACACTACCACTTCCTCTCTCAGGCAGCACGCGGTTTGCTCCCAATGGGTGCGCCTACCTGCTGCTGTGGCTGTGGGAGAGGCTGCTTTTCACCGGGGCCCCTGCGCCGCCTCAGCATCTTTCCCAAAGCAAGATAGTTAGGAGCAGGCCCTCTCCTCTCCGCGGAGGCGAGTGCAAGGCAGCAGCAGGATGAAAGGAGGTGGAGGAGTTGGTGCCAGTGTGTAATATTTGGGTTGTCCTGCAGTATGGCGGCAGTGTCGAGCCACGGGTAGGGGAGCTGCGGAGTCGCCTGGGCCTGAGCTGTGACTGTTGGGGAGGAAGATTGACTCTCCTTCCCCCCCCTCAGGATTTTAGTGATATCGCGCTGAAAAACAAACCCAGCCCCGGCGAAAGCCGCTTCCACATTGTGTGGGAGGATGGGCCCACCTGTCCTCCCTCCCTCCCTCCCTCAGTGGGGCGGCTGCAGTCCCCACGGCCACGGGGTGGCCCGAGTGTCGGCCGGATTTGTCGTCCCCCCACCCCACCACTCCAGCCGCCTTTCCACCAGTAGAGGACCTTCCACCAGGGTGCTTGCCCCGGCCTGGTGGCTGTCTGCGGCTCGACAGGGCCGTGGGCATGGGCAGCCCCGCAGGGGATGTCCAGGCCCAGGGGGGGCCGGGTCCCAGCTGCCCCTTGCCTCAGGGGTGTGCCACGCTCGGGGAGCCCGTGGGGCTGCCGGTGTGCAGGGAGTGAAGCAGCTATGGGACCACAGCCATCAGCGCTCCTCCGGCCAGTGCTGGCTCTGGGGTCTTTAACTCCAGGGTCTTTAGCTTTTTTTCAATACACTTTTCTTTCCTTCTTTTCTCTCCCCTACCCCTGAGCTTCCTTTTTTCTCATTAACTCCCACATCTCTGAAGGCTCCAGTCAGGGAGAGGTAACAGTTAAATGATGCCCACTTGATGACAGTTATAGTAATGTTATAAGCAAAACAGCTTTTTGCTAATGATTTAATGCTGCGTCACTTGAAAATATATTAATAAATTTCTACTGAAAGCAGATCTGGTGCCTTCACAAATTACCAGGTCATGCAATAGCTACCTCACTTTCTTGTACCTACTGCTATTTCTCACATTCCCCTGCTGTATCTTATCTCAGGCAAGACAGATCCAGTCAGAGACAGCCTCAGGAGCAACCACAGCCAACCCCCACACCTGTAAAAGGCAGACCCTAGGGAGCACTAGCGACCAGGACGTGGAACGGCAGTTCGCGCGGAAGGGCGAGCAGGAAGGGCAGCCTTCAGAAAGCGGGCTATTTTCTTCTGGGAGCCAAATGGAGGCAGCCTCCTGCTGAAACAAAATGGTGTCCACCCGCCATAACTGCAAAGCTGTGGCTGAAACCCAGACAGAAGTGATAAAACCTCCCTATGTGGACACCTACACCCAGACTGACCTCCCAAGAACTGAAAGAGCTGCCCAGACCCAAAGTTGCGTGGAACTCCAGAACCTGGAAGTCCCCCTAGGGTCTGAAGGCAGAGGTGGATGTCATGGGTGCAAGTGTGCCCAGCTGGATGAACTCTTCAAGCAAGTAGCCATGTTACAAGAGGAGCTTAACAGGTAGCACAGTATCCGGGAATCTGAGCAAGAGATCAATGCGTGGTATTGTGCGCTGTCACAAGCTGAGCGACAGCCCTGCCTTAAGTCTTTGCAAAGGGAAGGTAAGCTTGCTTCCAGCCCTGAGCTGACATACTCAACTAACTCACAAGACAAAGGAGACTGGACTCTCGTCTGTGCTCGGGGCAGGAGGAAGAATCTTCCCCTTCCCCCTGAAGTGCCCCTATGTAACAGATACGATGTCCTGGGGCTGGAGAATGAAGAGAGTGTGAGTAATGGGCAAGACCCAGGAAAGGCCAACCATGCACAGTTGGTCCAACCACCCACCCGCATTAGAAATGGTGCCACCAGAAAAGGTGATGTGACTGATAGCCCAGCTGAAGTGCCTCTATACCAATGCACGCAGCATGGGAAACAAACAGGAGGAGCTGGTAGCCGCTGCCCAGATGGAAAACTACGACCTGATTGCTATCACAGAAACTTGGTGGGATGAATCGCGCGATTGGAGTGCTGTGATTGATGGCTATAAACCATTCAGAAGGGACAGGCAAGGAAGGAGAGGTGGGGGAGTTGCCCTCTGTGCCAAAAACGGGATTGATTGCACAGAGCTATCTTTGAAGAACAGCAATGCGCAGGTCGAGAGCTTATGGGTGAAAATTAAGGGCCAAGCCAACAAAGGAAACTTTGTGGTTGGTGTCTACTGCAGGCCACCCGATCAAGGAGAGGAGGTTGATGAAGAGTTCTTTCTTCAACTGCAGGAAGCATCACGGTCGCAGGCCCTGATCCTGATAGGGGACGTCAACCACCTGGACATCTGCTGGAAAAGCGGCACAGCGAACTGCAAGCAGTCCAGGAAACTACTGGAGTGCATTGAGGACAACTTCCTAGTACAGGTGATGGAGAGCCCGACCAGAGGAGAGGCACTGCTGGACCTGTTGCTCACTAATGCGGAAGAACTTATCGGAGAGGTCAAGATTGGAGGTAGCCTGGGCTGCAGTAATCATGCCCTGGTAGAATTCTCAATCTTGAGGGGTACAGGATGGGTAAAAAGTAGAGTCAGGACCCTAAACCTCAGAAGGGCAAACTTTCAGCTGTTTAGGGTGCTAGTGCGTGGGATCCCTTGGGAAACTGCCCTCAGAGATAAAGGAGCAAACGAGAGCTGGGAGATATTTAAAGACATTTTTCTTAGGGTGCAAGAGCTCTCAATCCCAATGTGCAAGAAGTCGGGCAGGGGAGGCCAGAGGCCAGCTTGGCTAAGTCAAGACCTCTTAGCCAAACTAAAACACAAAAACAAAATGCATAGGCAGTGGAGGCAGGGATATACATCCTGGGGAGATTATAGGGATATGGCCTGGGAGTGCAGGGAGGGGATCAGGAAAGCCAAGGCACAGCTGGAGCTGAACTTGGCTAGGGACATAAAAAATAACAAGAAGGGTTTCTTCAGGTACATAGGACAGCAAAGGAAGATGAAAGAAACTGTACCCGCCCTGATGAGCGAAACGGGAGACCTGGCTACAACTGATATGGAGAAGGCTGAGGTACTCAACAACTTTTTTGCCTTGGTCTTCACCGGCAAGTGCTCTAGCCACACTGCCCAATTCATAGAATCCAAAGGCAGGGACTGGGAGAATGAAGTATCGTCCACCGTAGAAGAAGATCAGGTTCAAGACCATCTAAGGAACCTGAATGTGCACAAGTCCATGGGACCTGATGAGATGCATCCGCGGGTCCTGAGGGAACTGGCAGATGAAGTTGCTAAGCCACCATCCATCATATTTGAAAAGTTGTGGCAGACTGGTGAAGTTCCCAGTGACTAGAAAAGGGAAAACATAACCCCCATTTTTAAAAAGGGGAAAAAAGAAGTCCTGGGGAACTACAGGCCGGTCAGTCTCACCTCTGTGCCCAGCAAGATCACGGAGCAGATCCTCCTGGAAACTATGCTAAGGCACATGGAAAATAAGGAGGTGATTAGTGACAGCCAACATGGCTTCACCAAGGGCAAATCGTGCCTGACAAATTTGGTGGCCTTCTACGATGGGGTTACGATAAGGGAAGAGCGACTGACGTCATCTACCTGGACTTGTGCAAAGCATTTGACACTGTCCCACACAACGTCCTTGTCTCTAAAATAGAGAGACATGGATTTGATGGGTGGACCACTCAGTGGATAAGGAGTTGGCTGGATGGTCACACTCAAAGAGTTGCGGTCAACGGCTCGATGTCTGAGTAGAGACCAGTGACGAGTGGTGTCCCTCAGGGGTCCATATTGGGACCAGTATTATTTAACATCTTTGTTGGGGACATGGACAGTGGGATTGAGTGCACCCTGAGCAAGTTTGTGGATGACACCAAGCTGAGTGGTGCAGTTGATACACTAGAGGGAAGGGATGCCATCCAGAGTGACCTTGACAGGCTTGAGAGGTGGGCCTGTGCAAACCTCATGAAGTTCAACAAGGCCAAGTGCAAGGTCCTGCACCTGGGTCGGGGCAATCCCAAGCACAAATACAGGCTGGATGATGATGGATTGAGAGCAGCCCTGCAGAGAAGGACTTGGGGGTGTTGGTGGATGAAAAACTGAATATGAGCTGGCAATGTGCGCTTGCAGCCCAGAAAGCCAATTGCATCCTGGGCTGCATCAAAAGAAGCATGGCCAGCAGGTCGAGGGAGGTGATTCTCCCCCTCTACTCTGCTCTCGTGAGACCCCACCTGGAGTACTGTGTTCCGCTCTGGGGTCCCCAGCATAAGAAAGACATGGACCTGCTTGAGCAGGTCCAGAGGAGGGCCACGAAGATGATCAGAGGGCTGGAGCACCTCCCCTGTGAGGATAGGCTGAGAGAGTTGAGGTTGTTTAACCTGGAGAAGAGAAGGCTCCGGGGAGACCTTATAGTGGCCTTCCAGTACTTAAAGGGGGCCTACAGGAAAGATGGGGAGGGACTCTTTATCAGGGAGTGTAGTGATAGGACAAGGGGTAATGGTTCTAAACTGAAAGAGGGTAGATTTAGATTAGATATTAGGAAGAAGTTCTTTACTGTGAGGGTGGTGAGACACTGGAACAGGTTGCCCACAGAGGTTGTGGATGCCCCTTCCCTGGAAGTGTTCAAGGTCAGGTTGGATGGGGCTTTGAGCAACCTGGCCTAGTGAAAGGTGTCCCTGCCCATGGGGGGTTGGACTAGATGATCTTTAAGGTCCCTTCCACCCAAACCATTCTATGATTCTATGATTCTGATTCATTGCAAACACCATGAATCACATCCAGGATGCAACCTTTCAGCACCACTGACATATGAATGGTTTATATTAAAAGCAAACATTATTGGAATTACTGTACCTTAAGCATAGGCCCACTTAGCTGACTGCTTGACATAAAAGGGAAAATAAGACAGTGACTACACAGATCTCACCCAGGATGCTTCTGATGAGTCACTGATGAGTTATTGATTACTATTGCATCCATGTACACCTGTGATGACTTGTTCTGATGAATGGGATAAACCAGCACATGGATGATTGATTTCTTTATTGCTGTTGAACAGGTGATATCCAATGTCATTTAACTGCTATAGCTTGGTTATTAGGAGCCAGTTAAGCAAGACTGAACAAAATATTTAGTTTATTGGAAACTGGCATTCACTTTACTGGGAATTCATCACACAACAGACCTTTTGTTGTGGTTTAACCCCAGCCAGCAACTAAGCACCATGCAGCCGCTTCCCCCTCCCCCCTCCCAGTGGGGTGGGGAGGAGGAAAAAAAGGTAAAACTCGTGGGTTGAGATAAGAACAGTTTAATAACTAAAGTAAAATAAAATATACTACTAACTACTACTACTAATAATATAATAATAATAACAACAATTTTAATGAAAAGGAATATAACAAAAAAACCAGAAATAAAACCCAAGAAAAGACAAGTGATGCACAATGCAATTGCTCACCACCCGCTGACCAATGCCAGAGCAGTGATCTGCCCCTCCTGGCCAACTCCCCCCCATTTATATACTGGGCATGACATTCCATGGTATGGAATATCCCTTTGGCTAGTTCGGGTCAGCTGCCCCGGCTGTGCTCCCTCCCAGCTTCTTGCACACCTGCTTGCTGGCAGAGCATGGGAAACTGAAAAATCCTTGGCTTAGGATAAGCACTACTTAGCAACAACTAAAACATCAGAGTGTTATCATCAACAGTATTCTCACACTAAATCCAAAACCCAGCACTGTACCAGCTACTAAGAAGAGAGTTAACTCTATCCCAGCTGAAACCAGGACTCTCTCCTCTCCTCTCCTCTCCTCTCCTCTCCTCTCCTCTCTCCTCTCCTCTCTCCTCTCCTCTCCTCTCCTCTCCCTAATCTAGGATAGCAGATTTAGTGGAGCTATGCTGAGAGAGACTAGAAAGTTCTTTCTAGTCCAGTATCCATTAAATCTCAGTGCAAAACCTGTTAACAAGTTCACTAAAGGGATGAGGGACAGGGTGAATTTAGGGAAGGATGGCAAAATTGATAAGAACTTCCCTAATTCTCATTCTGTGTAAATATCCATATTTTGCAACTGGAACACTTGCAAAGATTAATATGTTCTTTTGCTTGTAGACAAAGCATCAAAATAGCAGCAACTAAAAGAAATATTTTAAATGTTAATAGTTTTCATTTATCAGTTGGAAGACCAAACTTAATGAAGATTTTAAAATGGAGTCATCACCAATCACTGGAATTATTTTCAGTTACATATTTTTCATACAAGTCAATATCGAACTATTAATGTGGAATAAACGTGCTAGTGATGAAGAAATATGAAGCCAGAAAGGTAGCAAAGTTGTTCTGTTGTTAACACAGGAAAAGCTAAAGTAGGGTATAACAGTAATGGATTGGGCCATGTATAAACTTTATACCAAGTTTGCATACTTCCTATGTGAACCCTATATTTTTATTGCCTGCGTTATTACAGTACCTTATGACTTTTAAAAATATTTTCCACAATCATTTTTATATGCAAGTAAATTCATATGACACTTCACAAATACAAATTAAGAGGTGGAATTATATCGGATTTGTCTGGTGACTAATTTGATTGTAAGAGTTAATAGTTGTATACCTATCTCTGTTATATAGTGGGTGATGAGGTTTTGCCTTTTATCATTCAGCATAGCATCTTTATGCTATTTCTTTTCACACATGCCAGTTTACTAGGAGAGGACCACTTATACCCATGCATGTAAATTCAGCTGAATTAGCTAAGACTTGTAGTTTCCATGTTTGGACTCTCATAAGCAAAGAATATTAACTTAAAAAATATTTCTTATACTTGCTGCTATTCTTTTACTGGGCATCTGCCTCAAGTAACATACAAGCCAACAAATTTTTGTAAACCTTTGGATAACCATGAACGTGCAAAATGAGAAGTCAGCAATGGAAATATATCATGAATAAAACATGAAAGCAGACTCCTGTTCTCTCCTTCTGTGCTGTACTGGGTAGGTAAGGTTTTGGCAGCGAAGCAGGGGGGCTGCAGGAGTGACCTCTGTGAGAAGAGGTCAGGGCTGCCCTGCGCTGGACACAGCTGGTTCCAGCCAGCTCATAAACAGACCCACTGCTGGCCAAAGCTGAGCCAATCAGCAAAGATGGTTGTGCCTCTGTGAAAACATATTTAAGAAAAGGCAAAAATGCTGAAGTGAGGAAAAAAACAGCCTGTGGAGAGGACAATGCTGGAGCAGATATCCACATTGCAGCCTGTGGAGGACCCCACGCTGGAGCAGGTGGATATTTCCTGAAGGAACTGTGGCCCATGGAGAGTCCATGCTGGAGCAGATGCTCCTGATTGATATAGGAACTGCAGCCTGTGGAGGACCCATGCTAGAGCAGGGGAAAAGTGTAAGGAGGAAGGAGTGGCAGAGAGGAACTGTTATGTACTGACCGTAACCCACCATTCCCCATTTTCCCTGCACTACTCGGGGGAGGAGGGGAGGTAAAGGAGTCGGGAATGAAGGAGTGAAGTTGAGCCTGGGAAGTAAGGGGGAGGTGGGGGGAAGGTGTTGTTTTAATTTTGTTTTTGTTTCTCACTGTCCAAATGTATCTTAATAGGCAATAAAATAAATTAATTTAAATAAATAAATAAATAAAATTACCTCACTATTAAAAAGTAAATAAAAGGATACACAGTACAGAAAAGGATGGGATTTTCTAAGATTATATGAGTAATTTGGAACTAACAGAAACTTCTTGGAAACTGTCCTGGTTTTGGCTAGGACAGAGTTAATTTTCTTCCTAGTAGCTGGTATAGTGCTGTGTTTTGGGTTTAGTAGGAAAAGAATGTTGATAACACACTGATGTTTTCAGTTGTTGCTAAGTAGTGTTTATACTAAGTCAAGGATTTCTCAGCTTCTCGTGTCCAGCCAGCAAGGAGGCTGGAGGGGCACAAGAAGCTGGGAGGGGACACCATCAGGACAGCTGACCCAAACTGGCCAAAGAGCTATTCCATACCATATGACATCATGCCCAGTATATAAACTGGGGAGAGTTAACTGGGAGGGCGGATCGTGGCTCGGGAACTAACTGGGCATCGGTCAGCGGGTGGTGAGCAATTGCATTGTGCATTGTGCATCACTGGTGGTTTTTTTTTCTTTTGTTGTTGTTTGTTTGGTTTTTTTCCCTTCCTCCCCTCCTTTTTGTTATATTCCTTTTCATTACTATTATTATTATTGTATTTCATTATTACTATTGTTAGTATTATATTTTACTTTAGTTATTAAACTGTTCTTATCTCAACCCACGAGTTTTACTTTTTTTTTTTTTTTTTTCCCCTCTTTCCTCCTCCTCACCCCACTGGGAGGGGGAAGGGGGAAGCGGCTGCGTGGTGCTTAGTTGCTGGCTGGGGTTAAACCACGACAGAAACACAGCGCTCTGTTCCAGAAAATGAGAAATAGGCAAATAAAGAATAGGGTTAAAGGGATAAAGATCAAGGATAGTCTTTGACAAGAGACTAATAAAGACATAAAAGAACACTTTAAGTGCACAAAAATTAAAGAAAAATTGTATAGTTTCTCTATGCCTTGTATAATGATCAAAGTGAGTAAAAGTGCTAAATATCAAAATTCACAGCTGTGTCTCCCTGCCTTCCCCCCCCCCCAAAAAAAAAAGCAAATGCAAAGAGTTATGGTTATTGTATTTTGCATGTGCACTGAGTGGTCTGACTACCTGCATAAGATGTCCTTTTAGTTGTCTAAAACCTCCCCCCCCTTAGAACTTCTTCATTCATTTCTCTGCAGAACTGCCAGACTATACAGGTAAATTATCAAAAAAAAAAAAAAAAGAAAAAATATAGGAAAAAGAGGAAGAAAAAGTTTTATTGTAGAGAAAGATGGGAAATATTTTATGTAATCCTGGAAATTCTCCATTGGTTAAAATCAAAACCATTCACAAGGACTCAAATTCAGTTATTCTTGTGTTTAGATATTTATTTTGTGCTTTAAAATTATCAAAAGTTTCTTAATCAAATGTTTTTATCCTGAAGGACTTCTTATTTTGAAACTGTTGTTACTTTTGTGTGGTGGGTTGACCCTGGCTGGATGCCAGGCGCCTACCAAAGCCGCTCTATCACTCCCCTCCTCAGCTGGACAGGGGAGAGAAAATATAATGAAAGGCTCATGGGTCGAGATAAGGACAGGGAGATCACTCACCAATTACTGTCACAGGCAAAACAGACTTGACTTGGGGAAAAAAAATTAATTTAATTTATTACCAGTCAAATCAGAGTAGGGTAATGAGAAATAAAACCAAATCTTAAAAACACCTTCCCCCCACCCCTCCCTTCTTCCCGGGCTTAACTTCACTCCCGATTTTCTCTACCTCCTCCCCCCAAGTGGCACAGGGGGACGGGGAATGGGGGTTTCGGTCAGTTCATTACACGGTGTTTCTGCCGCTCCTTCCTCCTCAGGGGGAGGACTCCTCGCACTCTTCCCCTGCTCCAGCATGGGGTCCCTCCCACGGGAGACAGTCCTTCACGAACTTCTCCAATGTGAGTCCTTCCCATGGGCTGCGGTTCTTCACGAACTGCTCCAGCGTGGGTCCCATCCACAGGGTGCAGTCCTTCAGGAACACACTGCTCCAGTGTGGGTCCCCCACAGGGTCACAAGTCCTGCCGGCAAACCTGCTCCAGCGTGGGCTCCTCTCTCCACAGGTCCTGCCAGGAGCCTGCTCCTGCGTGGGCTTCCCACAGGGTCACAGCTTCCTTCGGGCATCCACCTGCTCCGGCGTGGGGTCCTCCATGGGCTGCAGGGGGACAGCCTGCCTCACCATGGTCTTCACCATGGGCTGCAGGGGAATCTCTGCTCCGGCGCCTGGAGCACCTCCTCCCCCTCCTTCTTCCCTGACCTTGGTGTCTGCAGAGTTGTTCCTCTCACATATTCTCACTCCTCTCTCTTCCGGCTGCAGTTGCTGTTGCACGGGTTTTTTTTCCCCTTCTTAAATATGTTATCAGAGAGGCGCTACCACCGTCACTGACGGGCTCGGCCTTGGCCAGCAGCGGGTCTGTCTTGGAGCTGGCTGGCATTGGCTCTGTCAGACATAGGGGAAGCTTCTGTCATCTTCTCACAGAAGCCACCCCTGTAGCCTCCCTGCTACCAAAACCTTGCCATGCAAACCCAATACACTTTTGTTATTATACACTAAAAAAAAAAAAGAAAATTCTGAAATATAAATAAAAATTTGATTAAACTATTTCTCTGGGAACAATATTCTATACTGGCTTTTGGTTTTGAATTGGTAATACTTTAAAATCTAGGAAACATTTCTAGGACAAGAGAGGAGTCCAAAATTATGATTAGTCTTCTAGGTGCTTCAGTATGATAGATAATAAATTTAAAAAGTAGTAAAAAACTATTGATAAAAGCCTGTTTGTCACCCACATCTACATTACATGATTTTGTGGCAGCGTGACACAACTATCAGGCAAATTACATTAGAAACGAAGAGTATGGTCACTTAGCAAATTGCCATCCATCAGCTGAACCATCATAACTAATATACCTGTGTATAGGCTGTCATAACCATTAGGGAAAATTTGTTAGCTCTGATTGTAGTTCAACATTCTCCATCTATTTAATATGACATTAATGTGACTGTTACCAAAATGGTTGGTTCTCTCCTCCCTCTGCAGCTTGTTCCTGTCACCTCACACATACCAACACTAACATTTGGGAGGTTGTGCAGAAAGTCAGATCAATTCCTTGACTAAAAAAACCATGGGTTAGTTTTCAGATGGATTAGTCCCATTACCTAGTGTGCTGCACAGCTGCTGAAGCATTATTGCTGGCATAAAGGAGGACGCAGGAAGAAGCAGTCATGGGAGAGCTGTACTGCGCCTTTTGGCACATTTGCTGGACAGAAGTGGAACCACTGCTTTAAACGTTACTGCTGAGGTGCCCTGACTCTTAAATTTAATCAGGTGTTCTTAGCTACAGATCTGTCTAACTCAGGACTAACCCAGAAGAAGGGGGAATAGAATAGAATAGAATAGAATAGAATAGAATAGAATAGAACAGAACAGAACAGAACAGAATAAATAGAATAGAATAGAATAGAATAGAATAGAATAGAATAGAATAGAATAGAATAGTTTAGTTGGAAGGAACCTACAATGATCATCTAGTCCAACTGCCTGACCACTTCAGGGCTGACCAAAAGTTAAAGCATTAAGGGCATTGTTATTAAGGGCATTGTCCAAATGCCTCTTAAACACTGACAGGCATGGGGCATCAACCACCTCTCTAGGAAGCCTCTTCCAGTGTTTGACCACCCTCTCGGTAAAGAAATGTTTCCTAATGTCTAGTCTGAACCTCCCCTGATGCAGCTTTGAACCATTCCCACACATCCTGTCACTGGATACCAGGGAGAAGAGATCAGCACCTCCCTCTCCACTTCTCCTCCTCAGGAAGCTGTAGAGAGCAATGAGGTCGCCCCCTCAGCCTCCTTTTCTCCAAACTAGACAACCCCAGAGTCCTTAGCTGCTCCTCATAGGCTAATATTTACTCTTTTTTTTATTTGATAGGGTAACAGAGATAAGAAAAAGGCTAAGAAAAATGTCAACAAAAGAATCATTAAGGAAATTATCAGCTGATAGTCTCTGTTGTTTGTCTTGGCTTTAGGAATGAAAATAGGTAGGGTAAGAAAAGTCTAGTAGAAAGAATGCATCTCTTCTAAGAATTAGGCAAGAAAAAAAGAGGTAGAGAAAAAAGGATCAGAGAAAAATATAAAACACAATGACTCAGCTGGGTCTGTTATTTATATGTTGCTCGCATGTAAAATACATTTTTGCATTGATATTCCATGGTATGGAATATCCCTTTGGCTAGTTCAGGTCAGCTGCCCCGGCTATGCTCCCTCCCAGCTTCTTGCACACCTGCTTGCTGGCAGAGCATGGGAAACTGAAAAGTCCTTGGCTTAAGATAAGCGCTACTTAGCAACAACTAAAACCTCAGAGTGTTATCAACATCATTCTCACACTAAATCCAAAACCCAGCACTGTACCAGTTATTATAGTTACTGGTTACAATGTGGGTTCGTTTGCTCTCAAAGTTGATGTTGTGGTTCTTGAAATTGCGTTATGTAATGCCCTACTTGCAGTATATGCTCCCTGTTGTGCTGTTTATCATCGGTGGGAACCGGGCTAGAGTTATCATGTTGTTGTTGTTTGTAACACTGGTTTATGATATGACAGAAGTGCAAGCCGTGAAACTAATCGGGTGTTTGTACTCGGCATTGTTGTCACCTCTGTACTTCGGGAGCTGCCTATGGGAGACTATTAATAATTGTACCTTTTACCTTTTCTCCTCTGGGAACCAATCTGTGGAGGAGAGATCTCCGCACTTTGGGTGCTATCTCCTAGAGAATATTAATAATTGCACTTTCTACCTTTTCTCCTCGGGGAACCAACCTATTGGGGAGACATCTTCCCACATCTTCCCTTTCTCTGCCAGGTTAATTGCAATAGCATTGAAAGAGTTTGTAAATTTTGAATATCCTTGGGATGTTGAACTCAGCATGGTCGTACTGCTAGGAACCAGCCTGTTCCTGAATGTGATTCAGATCTTGTCTAGGGTTAAACAACTATTTAAAAATACCACCCAGAGATCAGCTCCCACGACTGCAGCTACTCCAACCCTGGTGACAGGCACTGCAGCTACTCAAACTCTGGCGACAGGCACTGCGGATACTCAAACCCCAGCGACAAGCAGTGTGGCTACTCAAACTCTGGCGACAGCTACTGCAGCTACTCTAATCCCTATGACAAGCACTGTGGCTACTCAAACCCCAGCAACAGGCACTGTGGCTACTCAAACCTTGGCGATGGGTGATGCAGCTGAACTAGGGAATCAACCTGTGCCAATATCAATCGCCCCTATACAGAAGAGGAAATATACAAAAAAATCAGTTTGCTTAGCAAAGGATGAAGGTGAAGCAGGGCCATCACGAGAATAGGAGGAAGAGGCAGAACCGGAGATAATCACCCGATCCCTATCCCCGAGTGAGCTGCGAGATATGCGAAAAGACTTCAGCCGTCATCCAGGCGAGCACATTATCACCTGGCTGCTCCGATGCTGGGATAATGGGGCAAGTAGCTTGGAATTAGAGGGTAAGGAAGCCAAGCAATTAGGACCCTTTGGTTGTGGGGTTGCTGAGGGTCGAAGAGCAACAGGTGCCAATCGCTACCACAAGGGTGCACCAGTGGCAATATCGCACCAACCGAGACTCCCTGATTCCCATCCATACCCTGATCCGTCGACTGGAGAGCCAAGGAGTGATCAGCAGGACTTGCTCACCCTTTAACAGCCCCATATGGCCAGTGCGAAAGTCTAATGGAGAATGGAGACTAACAGTGGACTATCGTGGCCTGAATGAAGTCACGCCACCGCTGAGTGCTGCCGTGCCAGACATGCTAGAACTTCAATATGAACTGGAGTCAAAGGCAGCCAAGTGGTACGCCACAAGTGATATCGCTAATGCATTTTTCTCAATCCCTTTGGCAGCAGAGTGCCGGCCACAGTTTGCTTTCACTTGGAGGGGCGTCCAGTACACCTGGAATCGACTGCCCCAGGGGTGGAAACACAGCCCCACCATTTGCCATGGACTAATCCAGAATGCACTGGAAAAAGGTGGAGCTCCAGAACACCTGCAGTACATTGATGACATCATCGTATGGGGCAACACAGCAGAAGAAGTTTTTGGGAAAGGGGAGAAAATAATCCAAATCCTTCTGAAAGCCGGTTTTGCCATAAAACAGAGTAAGGTGAAGGGACCCGCACAGGAGATTCAGTTTTTAGGAATAAAATGGCAAGATGGATGTTGTCACATCCCAATGGATGTGATCAACAAAATAGCAGCTATGTCTCCACCGACTAGTAAACAGGAAACGCAAGCTTTCTTAGGGGTTGTAGGTTTTTGGAGAATGCATATTCCAAATTATAGGATGATTGTAAGCCCTCTCTACCAAGTGACCCGGAAGAAGAACGATTTTAGATGGGGCCCTGAACAACAACAAGCCTTTGAACAGATTAAACGGGAGATAGTTCATGCAGTAGCCCTTGGGCCGGTCCGGGCAGGACCAGATGTTAAAAATGTGCTCTACACCGCAGCCGGGGAGAATGGCCCTACCTGGAGTCTCTGGCAGAAAGCACCTGGGGAGACCCGAGGTCGACCTCTAGGGTTTTGGAGTCGGGGATATCGAGGATCTGAGGCCCGCTATACTCCAACTGAAAAGGAGATATTAGCAGCATATGAAGGAGTTCGAGCTGCCTCAGAAGTGGTTGGTACTGAAACACAGCTCCTCTTAGCACCCCGACTGCCGGTGCTGGGCTGGATGTTCAAAGGGAAGGTCCCTTCTACACATCATGCAACTGATGCTACATGGAGTAAGGGGGTTGCACTGATCACACAACGAAGTCGAATAGGAAATCCTAGTTGCCCAGGAATTTTGGAGGTGATCACGGACTGGCCAGAAGGCAAAGATGTTGGAATATCGCCAGAGGAGGAGGTAATGTGTGCTGAAGAGGCCCCACTGTATAATAAACTGCCAGAAAATGAGAGGCAATATGCCCTGTTCACTGATGGGTCCTGTCGCATTGTGGGAAAGCATCGGAGGTGGAAGGCGGCTGTATGGAGTCCTATAGGACAAGTTGCAGAAACTGCAGAAGGAGAGGGTGAATTGAGTCAGTTTGCAGAGGTGAAAGCCATCCAGCTGGCTTTAGACATTGCTGAACGAGGAAAATGGCCAATACTTTATCTCTATACTGACTCATGGATGGTGGCAAATGCTCTGTGGGGGTGGTTGTAGCAATGGAAGCAGAGTAACTCGCAACGCAGAGGTAAACCCATCTGGGCTGCCCCATTGTGGCAAGATATTGCTGCCTGGCTAGAGAAGCTGGTTGTGAAAGTATGTCATGTAGATGCTCATGTACCTAAGAGCCGGGCCACTGAGGAACATCAAAACAATCAACAGGTAGACAAGGCTGCTAGGATTGAAGTGGCTCAGGTCGATCTGGATCGGCAGCATAAAGGTGAATTATTCATGGCTCGGTGGGCCCATGACACCTCAGGCCATCAGGGAAGAGATGCAACATATAGATGGGCTCGTGATCGAGGGGTGGACCTGACCATGGACACTATCGCACAGGTCATCCATGAATGTGAAACATGCGCTGCAATTAAGCAAGCCAAGCGGTTAAAGCCTCTTTGGTATGGGGGACGATGGCTGAAATACAAATATGGAGAGGCCTGGCAGATTGACTATATCACACTCCCACAAACCCGTCAAGGTAAGCGCCATGTGCTTACAATGGTGGAAGCAACCACCGGCTGGCTGGAAACATATCCCGTGCCCCATGCCACCGCCCAGAACACTATCCTGGGCCTTGAAAAGCAAATCTTATGGCGACATGGCACCCCAGAAAGAATTGAGTCAGACAACGGGACTCATTTCTGAAACAACCTCATAGACACCTGGGCCAAAGAGCATGGCATTGAGTGGGTGTATCACATCCCCTATCATGCACCAGCCTCTGGGAAAATCGAGCGATACAATGGACTGTTAAAGACTACATTGAGAGCAATGGGTGGTGGGACCTTCAAACATTGGGATACACATCTAGCAAAGGCCACCTGGTTAGTCAACACTAGAGGATCTGCCAATCGAGCTGGCCCTGCCCAATCAGAACTTTTACATACTGTAGAAGGGGATAAAGTCCCTGTAGTGCACATAAAAAATATGCTAGGGAAGACAGTCTGGGTTACTCCTGCCTCAGGCAAAGGCAAACCCATTCGTGGGATTGCTTTTGCTCAAGGGCCTGGGTGCTCTTGGTGGGTGATGCGGAAGGATGGGGAAGTCCGATGTGTGCCTCAAGGGGATTTGATTTTAGGTGAGAACAGCCAATAGATTAAATCGTATGCTATTAATTGCTATATAACCCTGCCACTGTATGTCATCATTATTATAATTGTTATATGCTATATTAATGGTATTACAGTAAGAATTACTTAGATTAATGAAGAATGAACTTTGACAAAACTGAGTGAAGTGCAGTAGTGATGGAACCAGGACTGACTTCAGCATGCAACAATCCGACACCACACACCATCCTCCTGCTGCGCCCAATGTCACCTGCCTGCCACACCACACCGAAGCCCAATTCTGTTCTGCCGACTGAGCGGACTTTGCATCATCCCTCCTGCCCAGACAGACTGTTACGATAGATGGAGCTCAAAGTCATGGACTGAATGAACTCAACAGACATTTGATAGAGATGGCCCATAGACCGCAGGAATGATATCTGTGTGTGTATATTAAAAGACAGGAAAAGTGATGGTGATTAATTGGAAATGTATCGGAAAGTGTGGGATCTGGGCATAATGTAAATGGTATAGAATAAGGGGTGGATATTGTCCTGGTTTTGGCTGGGACAGAGTTAACTCTCTTCTTAGTAGCTGCTACAGTGCTGTGTTTTGGATTTAGTGTGAGAATGATGTTGATAACACTCTGAGGTTTTAGTTGTTGCTAAGTAGCGCTTATCTTAAGCCAAGGACTTTTCAGTTTCCCATGCTCTGCCAGCAAGCAGGTGTGCAAGAAGCTGGGAGGGAGCACAGCCGGGGCAGCTGACCTGAACTAGCCAAAGGGGTATTCCATACCATGGAACGTCATGCCCAGTATATAAACAGGGGGAGTTGGCTGGGAGGGGCGGATCACTGCTTGGGAACTAACTGGGCATTGGTCAGCGAGTGGTGGGCAATTGCATTGTGCATCACTTGTTTTGCATATTCTAATTCTTTTAGTATTGTCATTTTATTGTTATTATTATTATCAATATCATTATTTTTCCTTCCTTTCTGTCCTATTAAATTGTCTTTATCTCAACCCACGAGTTTTTTGGTTTTTTTTCCAGTTCTCTCCCCCATCCTACTGGGTGGAGGGAGTGAGCAAACGGCTGCGTGGTGCTGAGTTGCTGACTGGGGTTAAATCACGACAGTCCTTTTTGGCGCCCAATGTGGGTCCCGACGGGATGAGATAACGACAAATCTGACTGGAATGTGTTAGAACAAATTTGTTATAAACATTCATTATATGTTACGACCCTGACCGGACAGACCAGAGGGTCGTAGAGGTTCTGGGATCCCCCCGGGCTAAATTAAGGTGAAAGGACACCAAACGATCACTTTGAATGCTTTATTCGAACAATCCAAACCGTGGAAGGCGTAACGGTGGGCAGCGTGGCTTGCAGCAAAACGTTCACAAGAAGAGAGAAAAGAGAGGAATAAGGAAAAAAAAAGAAAGAGGGGGAAAAGAAAAGAGAGAGTCACCGCCCTTGGATCCCGCGGTGTCGGCGACGAGCGCGGTAATCCTCCGGTGATGGGCGCGCGCCACGTGGCTCTTTGCAGTTGTGTCTTTTATAGTCTAAATCTCTGTCCACAGTCACGCCTCTTGAAGACTTATATGGGTTCATTCCAGACAGTTCTCAACATATATAGTAGTGTTCCAGAGGGTTCTTTATCTACTGAGTATGTGCGGTTTATTGGGGTGGTGGTCTCAGGGACTTTCCAAGGAGCTACAAGCCCCCTCCTCCAATAAGCTTTGTGTGGCCTCTGGCCACATGTGGTGGGTTACCAGGCTGGGTCTGCCAGAACACAGGACTGCATACCCTCTGGCATGCCCCCTGTGTCCATGCCAGCCAACTTCTTGCTAATGGCCCTCTTTGTTATGCAGACCGCACCTTGGTTGCTACAATGTTTGAGACATTGACAGACGTTAACTCTTCCAGTCCCTCACACCACCCCGTGGCTCAAACATTGTCCATATAATCCTCGTCCAGGGTGGCGACTTCACAGACAGCAGAAGGAGGAAACACAAGGTAAGAGTAACAAGAATAGGCAAAACAGGAACCCACAGCCCTAACATTACAACAATATTCAAAAGTCACTTTCCCTGAGGTCTTCCTCAACCGTTGTGATCCGTACATGACGAATAGATGTAATGGAGGATAGCAAGCGAGAGATCATACATCTGCCTATTGCAAGGCCCATCATCAAAAATAAAAATCCACACAGTATCATGAGGCCAATGTTTACAAGCCATTTTCCCCAACCTGTAAGTCCCAGTGAGCCTACAAGAGAGGTGAGCCAAGTTTTCGGATCCCAGCTGTTAAACCGATCCTTGGGCTGCATCGCTTGAAAAAGTTCTCTGTTTTTTTCTGTCACCTCTTCTCTCATTTTCTCTCATGCTTCTTCTATGGTGGTGGTTGCATTGTGTATGGTGAGACAACATTCTCCATCGGTGAGATTTAACATTCCACATACACCTTGCTCCTTTAACAATAACATATCTAAAGCTAATCTGTTTTGCAAAGCCATTTTAGACACTTGTTGAACCTGTAAATTCGTTTCCCCGAAGGCATAACGGGTCCAATTGCTTAGGATGTGTACTTGCCAGGTCAGATTTTCTAAAACGAATTGGTGCCTTTTAAGGGTCACATATGGGGTAAATATATTCTCCAACATCAGAGATGTTGTCATGCCCCAGGTATAATAATCAGGCACTTGAACTCCACACACTGCCCACTCGGGTCGCATCTCGGGTCCATCACTTTCCCGGCGCCTTCTGTTATGATGGGGCACTGAGAAATTGAACACTCTAGAAGGGCACATTGTTGGAACGCCGATGGTACAGCGTAAACCTGCCATTTCGTGTACATGCAGGTGTGAGTACATTTTCCCATTCGAACATGCCCAAAAGGTGCCCTGAGGGGATGGATATCTCATAGTGGAGCACGTTAATGGGTCATAGGATTTAGTTATTCCGATTTCTCCTTTCCACACAAGGTTCCACTTGGTTTCGTGGGTAAGTGTGACTCCACATTTTAACGCAGTTTTTCGACTGGTAATGGGCCCTTTAAACCTGGGATCTCTAGGTTTAAACCCTGGTACCGGAAAACCCCAACAAGTACACATATCCCGAATGAAAGTTCGCAATTCTGAGACATACCATGTTTCTATAGGGTCCCATGTTAACGATTCACAACCAATGGTCCGTGAACAGGTCATTAAGGGGGTGTTCTTATAGGGTAGGGGATCTATTTCCCGCGCATCAATTATATTGTCTGGATCAAGTAAAGCATGCTTAAGGGACCAAGCATATTCATAACGAGAACGATTCTGGTGGGCATAGCCACCCCATCTGCGAGGAATTTGAATACATCAACCTGGGGATAGCGGAACATTATATTCATGTTGTAGGGGTTCACCGTGAGGGGGAGGGTCCCACCAACGTACCAGATTACAAGGGATCTCCTCCTCCCGGGGACACCACTTCGAATTCAGTACAGACATGCAAGGGAGGTGCACTTCCTGGGGACATGCTGTCCAACCCTCTCGGGCTGCAAGGGCAGCGCTCGTAGTTCCCATACAGAGCTGTTGCTTCCAGCATGTAGCCTTCCACATATCCCTCCAGGTCATGTTAACTGGAAACCTATAGGCTGCTGGAGAGGGTATGTAGTCAGCTTCCCACAAACATTGTCCTTTCCAGAGAGTATTCTGAATACACTTTTGGTTTAACATTTCTAATTTTGAATTTAACACCCGTGAGAGATTTAACCAAATAACGGCAAATTTGAGACCCTCTGATGCGGACGTAGGGAAGTCCACGCAAAACCCTTGGTCTGTTCGATTCCAGATTCAGACAAAACCAGTAATCAATTCCCATGCCAGGTTGGGTCGGTTATTCAGATTCCCCGTTGATTGAGACAAGATTATACATTCACAAAGTAAGAATATAAACTTTCCCCACACCATCTTTTCCCTAATAAAGAACAGCAACGGGCCTAACAGGATCAGGCAAAGAATGCAAAGAATGACCCGCTGAACAACTGAAACCCTAAGTCCCGCGATGTTCGTCGGCAACCTCCCCAATATCATCAAAACCTCTATCGGGGATTCGTCCCCAGGCAACCAGCATTTTACTCGGGCAGTCGGTTGGGGTCTGGAATTTCCAAACACATCAGTAACCCAAATTCGCTTTTTATCCGCCACTATCCCGTAGTGGTTAGCCACATCCTCCCGGAGAGCCGACATCTGGGCTCCGGTATCTACTAAAAAGGTGACTGGAGTTTTAAAGGGACCCAGGGGAAAGGTAATTAACAAGTCCCCTTTGGCGTTTTCTGTGAGCCTCCTTAAATAGATCCACCGGCCATCCCCCGCCTCACCGATTGGGGACGGCGGAGGGGGTTTCCCGACTCCGGGACGCTCAGATCGATCAATGCAGTCTCCTGGGGGGGGGCGGACGGGATTATTGTTTCAGGTTCCCGGGATGGGAGGACAAAATCCTTGGGGTTCGAGGGAGATGGGGTTTCCTTTATTTTGTCCCAGCCTTTCACCAAACTTTCCAGATTGGGGGTGGGTAACCCATCCATCACCTCCCTGGGAATCCCCTTTGAGATGCCTTCTGTCCATAACGCATATCTTTTACTATCAGGGGGCCGCGTCGGCCTCGGGGGTGCAGCTTTTATTCCCCCATTGCCTTCCACCCTCCTAAGGTCCGCCTTGGATTTTGTCTCTCCCTGGCCGGTAAATCCCATCCGTCTCCCGTAATTAATCAATTCTTGTGCCACCTCTCCCCATGTCGTCTCCGGGGACCTCCCCTCCTCCGGGGTCGGGGCGCCCTCAACCGATCTTGTAGTTGCACCGCATATAATTTCAAAGCATCAGGTAATCCTCTTATAAGGGGATGCAACCTGTCGGGGTCTGCCACATATTGCATGGGAGAGGGCTGTTGCGGAACCAATAACCGGTCATGCATCAACTGGAGACACGCAGTTTTCTGTACACTCTCTAAAATGTGCCCCGCCGTAGACGTTTCAATCGAGAAGGGGTCTCCCCTTTCCATGGGATCCAATCCACCCGCCCAGTATGCCACTCTTTGGGTCAGGGACCAGGGTTCTCTATTGTCATTTGTGGTTAGAAAAACTCCCGGACCCCAATATCCTCTCGCCTCGTCCTCACTCAGCAAGATACGGTCACCCCCGGTAAGAGACACTCTCCACACATACTCAGTTTCAGTTTCTCGGGGGCCCCGGGAATATTTCTCCTGAATTTCACCCAAATCAGTGGGAGAATAGGGAATGATACGAGTGGTAACTTGTTGGGGCCCTCCTTGACCACCATCCACAGTCTCAGTTTTAATCAAAGGTCGCATTACAGCTCCCTCCCCGAGGGAAAATATTTCTCTTATAGGGCCTAGGTCTTTAAGAGGGTATAACGATTTTGGATTTTTCCCCTCGTCAGAATCGGCATCCGGATTTTCTACGCCAATTGGGGAGCGGATTTCATCTCATCAATTGTTCCCGCAATATTCGCTCCCGCTCCAAAGCTTCCGTCAAAGCGGTGTGTAGCCGTTGGTTAGTCACCCGCTCGGCGGTAAGCTGATCAGAGAGATGTCTTGTCTCATTTCCTAATTGCTCCTGCAGAGCCCCCACCAGACCTTGAAGGGATTTTATTGTCTCCCCTTCCACGTGTTGGGCCATGTGTTTATTCCGTTGTGCTGCCACCAGAGCTGCTCCTAAAACTGCACAAACTACTGCCTTCCCCTTTCCTTGTTTCAGTTTTCGTTCCTTAGCCAAGGCGGAAATTCTGTCGGCTACCGCTTGTGGATCGTGCCAGTTATTGTGGGCCCAAGTCATACCAGAGAGAGAAGGTCGGGCGTTATAGCCCTCTAACCTCTCCAGGAGAGGGGTGCAATCTACAATCGGTCCTCCCAGGGAGGCCATTATGAGTATACAATTATAGGGACCAGATCCCGTACTAGTCCTCAGAGGACTGTCTCCCCTGGTGTATGACTCCTCTCTGAGAGGGGCTTTGGTAAAAGCCTAGTCCCAGTGATCGCTTTAGCACCAATGAGGGGATCCTGCCGACTACGCCAAATTTGTTACGACCCAGACCGGACAGACCAGAGGGTCGTAGAGGTTCTGGGATCCCCCCGGGCTAAATTAAGGTGAAACGACACCAAACGATCACTTTGAACGCCTTATTCGAACAATCCAAACTGCGGAAGGCGTAACGGTGGGCAGCGTGGGTTGCAGCAAAACGTTCACAAGAAGAGAGAAAAGAGAGGAATAAGGAAAAAAAAAGAAAGAGGGGGAAAAGAAAAGAGAGAGTCACCGCCCTTGGATCCCGCGGTGTCGGCGACGAGCGCGGTAATCCTCCGGTGATGGGCGCGCGCCACGTGGCTCTTTGCAGTTGTGTCTTTTATAGTCTAAATCTCCGTCCACAGTCACGCCTCTTGAAGACTTATATGGGTTCATTCCAGACAGTTCTCAACATATATAGTAGTGTTCCAGAGGGTTCTTTATCTACTGAGTATGTGCGGTTTATTGGGGTGGTGGTCTCAGGGACTTTCCAAGGAGCTACAAGCCCCCTCCTCCAATAAGCTTTGTGTGGCCTCTGGCCACATGTGGTGGGTTACCAGGCTGGGTCTGCCAGAACACAGGACTGCATACCCTCTGGCATGCCCCCTGTGTCCATGCCAGCCAACTTCTTGCTAATGGCCCTCTTTGTTATGCAGACCGCACCTTGGTTGCTACAATGTTTGAGACATTGACAGACGTTAACTCTTCCAGTCCCTCACATTGTATTAGTTCAATAGTCACTGGTCACAATGTTGATGCATTCGTTCTCAAAGTTGGTGCGCTTGTCCTTAAAGGTGCGTTATGTAAGACCTTACTTGCAGTATATGCTCCCTGTTGTGCTGTTTATCACCCGTGGGAACTGGGCCAGAGTTATCATGGTGTTCTACTTTGTAACACTGGCTTATGATACGATAGAATTGCTGGTCATGAAACTAATCTGGTATTTGTACTCAGCATTGTCGTCACCTCCGTACTTCGGGAGCCATCTATCAGAAACTATTAATAGTTACACCTTGTACCTTTTCTCATCGGAGAGCCAAGCCACGGGGGAGACACATTTCTTCAGCTTCCCCTTCTCCTCCAGGCAAATTACAGTAGCTCTTGAGAATTTTTGAATATCCTTGGGATGTTCAAACCAGCATGTTCCTATTGTTATGTCTCCTGAATGTGTTCCAGGTCTTGTTTAAGGTTAAACAACTATTTAAGAATACCACCCGGAGATCTGCCCCAAGGCTGGATAATCATGGGTGGCATGGCATGTGGGAGAAAATGGGCAGGTATCTAGAGAACTTCTCACCTCCAATGGTTTGGAACTTCACTCCCGAACAACTACAGGACCCTGATAAAGTGATAGACTATCTGAAAGGAAAATGCTGTGGTTATTCCAAAGAGGCACAACTTATCGCACTGTGCTGGGCCCTGGCCAGGATCTACCAAACACTGCTCGACACTGTGCAGCACCCTCAGGGGGAAGGGAGGGAAAACAGACCGACAGATACTGCAGCTACTCCATCCCCCGCCACAGGCGCTGCAGCTGAACCAGAGAACCAACCTGTGCCGGTATCAGTCGCCCCTATACAGAAGAAGAAATATACAAAAATGCCCCCTTCCCTAGCAAGTGATCCCAGCTGCTTGGCTTCCCTACCATCTAATTCCAGGCTACTGGCCCCGTTATCCCAGCATCGGAGCAGCCAGGTGACAATGTGCTCACCTGGACGACAGCTGAAATCTTTTCGCATATCCCACAGCTCACTCAGGGATAGGGATCAAGTGGTTACCTCTTGTTCTGCCTCTTCCTCCTGTTCTTGTGATGGCCCTGCTTCGTCCTCCTTTACTAAATGAGCTGATTTTCATGTCCATTTCTTCTTGTGTATAGGGGCGACTGATACTGGCACTGTTTGATTCTCTGGTTCAGCTGCATCACCCATAGCTGGGGTTTGAGTAGCCACAGTCATGGGGGTTAGTGTAGCTACAGTGCCTGTCGCCAGGGTTTGAGTAGCCACAGTACCTGTCGCTGGGCTTGATCTCTGGGTGGTATTCTTAAATAGTTGTTTAACCCTAAACAAGACCTGAACCACATTCAGGAACATGCTGGTTCCTAGCAATAGGACCATGCCGGTTTCAACATCCCAAGGATATTCAAAATTTTCGAAATTCTCAAACACTGTTGTAGTTAGCCTGGCGGAGAAGGGGAAGATGTGGGAAGATGTCTCCTCCATAGGTTGGCTCCCCGAGGAGAAACGGTAAAAAGTGTAATTATTAACAGTCTCCAGAAGATGGCACCCGAAGTACGGAGATGATGGCAATGCTGAATACAAATACCAGATTAGTCTCGCAATCGTGTTACACAGTACAGCCGAACGATACCCTTGATCCAGACTCCAGAGCTGATAACCAGCATAACAAGGAGCAAGTGAGATGTTACATTCCACAGTTCTAATAACAACTCTGAGAGCAAATCAATCAACATTCTGACCAATGACTATTAAACCAGTACAATGAATACTTATAACAAATTTGTTTTAACACACTCTGATCAGATCTGTCATTATCTCAACCCTTCGAGCCCCACGTTGGGTGCCAAAAAAGACTGTCGTGGTTTAACCCCAGCCAGCAACTAAGCACCATGCAGCCGCTCGCTCACTCCTCCCCCCCCGCCCTGTGGGATGGGGAGGAGAATCGAAAAAAGTAAAACTCGTGGGTTGAGATAAGAACAGTTTAATAATTGAAATAAAATATTATAATAATAATAATAATAGTAATGAAAAGAAAGAAAACAAAAAGAGAGAGAAATATAACCCAAGAAAAACCCAAGTGATGCACAATGCAATTGCTCACCACTCGCTGACCGATGCCCAGCCAGTCCCCGAGCAACGATCGGCACCTCCCGGCCAACTCCCCCCAGTTTATATACTGGGCATGACGTTCCATGCTATGGAATACCCCTTTGGCTAGTTCAGATCAGCTGCCCCGGCTGTGCTCCCTCCCAGCTTCTTGCACACCTGCTTGCTGGCAGAGCAGGGGAAACTGAAAAATCCTTGACTTAGGATAAGCGCTACTTAGCAACAACTAAAACATCAGAGTGTTATCAACAGTATTCTCACACTAAATCCAAAACACAGCACTGTACGAGCTACTAGGAAGAAAATTAACTCTGTCCCAGCCGAAACCAGGACACCACTACAGCTGGTCACAATAGGGTGCTTTTGCCACTTGTCCCCTGTTAGGCTCACCTCAGCCTTCAATGCAGACAGTTGTTGGGATCCCCCTGTCACTCCAGAAATCCAGGTGTGTTCTGTGCCCTTATACCCTGATGGTATTAGGGTACACTGTGCACTGGTGTCCACCAAGTTTTATACTCCTGTGGATCCGATTTACCAGGCCATTGAATCCACACAGTCCAGTAAACCCAGTTGTACCTTTCCTCCTCCTGACCAAAGGCAGGGACCCTCTATTCCTGGTCAGTGTATTCACCTTCCTACCCTCGTAGTGCCAGACCAGAAGTCCCTTCACCAAAATCAGGAGGAGAGGTAATCTCAATCCTTTTTCTACATCTGGGGGATCGCTGGTTGCCTTCTACCATCTCAACAGCATCTGAACTGATAGCCTTCTTGAATGGCCCCTTCTTAGCAGCTGTCTTCCCTCTCATTTTGCATACACGGGCTTCTAACTTAAAGGTGGGCTCACCATCCCACTTCCTCATGTCCTCCCCCTGGCCACGCAGGAAGAACCAGAGTGCTACATGGCGTGTGCCTGGGGCTCCCTTTCCCTCTGGCTGGGGGGTGGGAGGCTGGCTCTGTGGGGTGCCCCTGACTGCTGAGATGCTGGCCCATGGGGACGAGGAAGAAGAGACATTTCTTCAAAATGTTGGAGCTGGTGGGACGCTCTCTCCACAGCTTCTGTATCAAAGTCTGGTCAATGCATTGTCGCCAAACTGTTGGAATACAATGCCAATGCATTTTTTGACCACCCACCTCCACATGGTCCGTGTATACTGGATGTCATTCAGATTTTTGGAGACCTGGTTGTCATCCAGGTCGCTGTAGATGACTTCCAGCAATGCTATTTCTCTCAGGTACTGGATGCCTTCCTCAGCGGTAGTCTACTTCCCTTGGTAATTCGCAAGATCTTCCTTGAGCGGATATCTTGCCTTTATGCTTGACAGGACTTGCCTCCAGAGACTGCAAATTGCTGCCTCTTTTCCAATTTCTTTATGAATTCCCCGGTCCCTAGGGAGGGATCCCACCTGCTGAGCTTCCTTACCTTCTAATTCCTGACTGTTGGCCCAACTATCCCAGCATCAGAGCAAATAAGCAGCAATCTACTCACCTGCCTGACTGGCATCTGTAATCTTTCTGCATATCTTCAAGTTCACCCAGGGTCAGGGACCGGGTAGTTTCGGCCTCTTGGGTGATTTCTCTCACTTCTTCCTCCTGTTTCCTTGTTGAAGGACTGGTTTCCTGATCAGACCCTTCCTCCTCCTCCTCCCTTACTAATCGATGATACGGACCCGTCAACCTCCGTGTCCACTGTTTCTTTTTCACTACTGAGGCGATTACTGTAGTTGGGGTTTGGGTCCCTATCTCAACCATGGTGTCCTCAGATGTAGTTTGGGTCCCTGTCTTAACCATGAACAGCAATGAACAGTGGCTTGATAGGTACAGGCCAAGCCCCAATACAGTGCTAGGAGCTGCTGGGTTTCATCGGGGTAAGTGAGGCACTCTTTTATCAGGTGGCACTCGAATTCAGCAGGATTACATGCCTATTCAGGTGTAAAATCCCAGGCTATGGGAGGTGATAACCACCCTAGGCACCTGCCTAAATCCTTCCACACACCCTGCCACTCAGGGACCATCCGCCTCAGGGCACATTTCAGTATCGCCTCACCAACAAGTTGGCTCCTCTTTCACCAGGCAGGATAAAAACAGATTCCACAAACAGGAATAACAAGCCAACAGTGTTAGATAGTAGGATCAAACAGCTTACATAAGGATATGCAAGAACCTCAGGAGCCTGTGCAACAAAACTATCCACACCAGTCCTGGAGGAGAAGAGGGAGGTGTAATCCCTCATCCTCTCCACAAGATGATAGCCCACCCAGCACAGCAAGGGCATCAATGCCAGGGCCAAGCGCATAGCCATTGTTTTTATCAAAATGATCCCAGGCCCAGCAAAATAGAGAGATAAGCAGTGGAGCAAGCAGCAATACCTGAAAGCAGTCACTAACAAGCCATAGTCTCTGTTATACAGTGAGGCAAGGAAACTCCGTGACCTGCACAGAAGCCTGCCAATTAATAACTACCACAGCTATAACATACTCAATTCAAAACTGCCGTTGTATCGAGCCGCATGTTGGGCTGTGGTGGGTTAACCTTGGCTGGCTGCCAGCTGTCCAGCAAGCCACGCTCTCACTCCCCTTCCTCAGCTGGACAGAGGGAGAAAATAAGATGAAAAGCTCGTGAGTCTAGATAAAGGCAGTTTAATAAAGAAAAGCAAAGGCCATGCGCAGAAGCAAAGGAAAACCAAAAAGATTTATTCTCTACTTTCTGTCAGCAGGCGATGTCCAGCCACATCCTGGGAAGTACGGCCTCAGTACACATAGCGGTTGCTTCAGAAGACAAACACCGTAATAACAAATGCCACCCCCCTCCTCCTTTTCTTAGCTTTTATTGCTGAGCATGACGTCATATGGTATGGAATATCTCTCTGGTCAGTTTGGGTCAGCTGTCCAGGCTATGTCCCCTCCCAACTTCTTGTGCATCCCCAGCCTACTGGCCTTTGGTGGGAGGATGAGGGGGTTGGAGAGACAGCCTTGGTGCCGTGGGAGCACTGCTCAGCAGTAGCCAAAACATTGTGTATTATCAACACCTTTCTAGCTACCAATACAAAGCACAGCACTATGAGGGCTGCTATGGGGAAACTTAACTCCATCCCAGTCAGACCAAATACACCGCTCCTTCCTCACACTTTTCCCCTGCTCCAGATTGGGGTGCCTCCCATGGGAGACAGTCCTTCACGAACTTCTCTAACGTGGGTCTGTTCCATGGGCTGCAGTTCTTCTAGAACTGCTCCAGCATGTGTCCTTTCCATGGGGTACAGTCCTTTAGGAACAAACTGCTCCAGCATGGGTCCCCCACAGGCCACAGTTCCTGACAGAAAGCCTGCTCCTGAGTGGGGTCTCCACAGACTGCAGCTTCCTTTAGGGCATATCCACCTGCTGCTGTCTGGGGTCCTCCACAGTCTGCAGTGTGAATATTTGCTCCAGTGTGGTCCTCTCCATGGGCTGCAGGGAAATCTCTGCTCCAGCACCTGGAGCGCCTCCTCCCCTCCTTCTTCACTGACCTTGGTGTGCGCAGGGTTGTTTCTCTCACATTTTTCTCACTCCTCTCTCCCAGCTGCTGTTGCACAGCGTTTTTTACCCTTTCTTAAATATGTTATCACAAAGATGCCACCAGCGTTGCTGATTGGCTCAGGTTTGGTCAGTGGTAGGTCTGTTGCTGAGCCGGCTGGAACCAGTCATGTCTGGCACAGGGGCATCCCCTGGTCTCTTCTCACAGAGGCCACTCCTGCAGCCCTCCCCCCCCCCCCCAACCTTGCCACGTAAACCCAATACACAGGTCCACTGGATTGATGCACCAAAATGGGCTCACTATGTACAAGGGGTGGTCCTCCCAGAAAATTCTAGTACACCAATTGTGGGACACGCTAATCTCACCATGGACCAACCCCACCAGTAGTAGCAACTTGGTGCCTTTCAACATCCAAGGATGCCATGAATGGGAACCTTGGACATGGGTGTGTGTGGGAAGACCCCTGCGTCTTGATGACCCTTGCAGCTCAGGACAAGACCAAAGAGTCTGTACGCTGCTCACATTAAAAGAAAAGGTGGTAGTCCTTACAAATTGTAATGAAACCTTATGTGTGGTATCAGTATACCTCCTGGTCGAATGGGGGAACAGGAAGTGTAGCTGTTCCCCTGTTTGGGACTGCAGACATGAAGTGACAGTGGCTATTGTGGGAGACCATACGTATTATGCACAATACACAAACATAACTAGCACAGATTTAATAAAATTTTCCCCAACATGGAGTATTCCAGGATTTGAAGTAAGTGGGTTTATACAAACTATTATCCAATCCACTCATGATTTAGAATTAAATTTAAAATGGCAGGGGAGTTACGAACATGATAAAATAGAAATATCCGTGCTCCATCAAAATAAACAAATTATACAAGTGACCGAACATTTTGATAATGTTGCAAAGACTGTGTGGCGAATAAGCCCCAATGTTATACATTTGATCACACACCCTATCATTGTATTGGTTTCAGTTACTGTGTTGCTTACTGTTTTTGCGATTACCCTGTATATCCGTATTATTTATATTGCTATGCAGCTTGTTAATATGCATGATAAAATGGCCCTTCAATAGATAGCAAGCATGGCTGTGCTCAAGATCAAGGGGTGGAGCATATAGGAAGCCGTGCGGAAGACATTGTATTCATTTGAGGAGTTAGCGATCTTGAACAGGCTATGTCTGCTCTATTGGGCCTTGTACTTAAGGCTTGAAAAGCCAACAGGTTAGCATGAGTAGCCACTGTAAGGGAATCTGCTGGAGTGCCCCATGCCAGCCTGTGCTGCGCTGGTGAATGTTATGACAGAGGTAGTATTCCAACCTGTCAGGAGATGATATATGATTCTGTTTGCTACAGAAAATAAAAGGCACCAAGGCATGGGAGGGAGGAGGAACTTCTCCACGGACAGAATCTACACAGCGTGCTGTGGAAAAAAAACACCTGGGGTCCACCCGATGCTGCATGAACACGGGGTTCATAGGATCTGAAGGGACCTAAGATTTACTTGCTATCTATATTCCTCTTTTTATTCTGTCTTATTAAAACAGCTATTTTATTAGGCCATGTGTTGTCAGACCTTTCTTATTGAGATCTGGAAAGAACTCTGCACCGTCTCTCTCTCACTCCCCTGCCATGCATAACACTGGGTGCAAACAGATGGAAAACCACCGTATCTCCTCAGCTAGCACCTATCCAGAATATAGTTGGCTCCCTACTACAGGTTGCCATCACCCCCAGCGATGAGAAGAGTTCTGGAATGGGTCAGAGTGCTGCTGTAGTGTCTATAGTATCTGATACATGTACTGATCTTAAAAGATCATAAAGAGCATAAGGAGATCTACTGGCTCCTTTCCAGTCTACTTGCCTGTAGAGTGGAACTGGTATGTAGCCAGTATATGTAACCAGGCTCAGGAATTAGAAATGCTCCAGGTTCCTTGCCATAAATATGGCCTATATAAGCCAGACTCAGCTGATGCAGAATGAAATCACCACGAAACATGTACCCTAAGGGTGATGCTAGACTAAAGGGTGATGCTAGACTAAAACAAACTGTAGAGCTGTGGGTAACCAAGATTTGGGCCTTTTGTTTTCTCTCAGTACCTGCAGTGCATGTCATCACCTTGACTGACTCTCACTTGATTCAGGCAATTCAGTATGTATCATGCTGTACTATCACAGATTCTACAGCATAACATAGTCGACATTTTCCAGCTTTTTCATTCTGCAGGCTACAGCACAAAGGAAGGATCACTTCTTCCCCAACACCCTTGATACAACCACCCCCTTCTCCAGGCAAAATATCTAATTCTGCAAGTGTGGGCTGATGCTGATTTATGGATTGTAATCTGGAAACTGAAACACTTCAATATGAACCTCTCTATAAAGAATTTACTTACGGCATGTGGTTTCCCCCCTCTGAGTTCTGTTGTTTGTGAGTTCTGGTAATTAGACTCTTCACAGCTTATTATACTGTGGTAAAAGGACTACAACATGCATATGTTTCCCTATTTTCCAGTTTCCTGTCCCAAAGGGATTCCAGGGGAGCTGTCATATGACAGGGTATACTGCAGTGCCTGTCAGAGTTGTCTCAGGAGCAAAAGATATTCCCTTGTCTGTTTCAACTACTGTGTGTGTACACCTACCTCTTTGCCTGGGTTTAGGCATATTCAGCATCTATTAGTGAAGACAATGATGTTGCTATTGTCTTCATAGCTCACTTTGAAGGCTATAATCATTATTTTAATAACACAATTTATTGGGGGGGGGGGGGCGGGGGGGGGGAGATTACTCTTTGTTAAGTGAATGTATTGCTATCAAAAAATCATTGGGGTTGGAAATGACCTCTGGAGATTGTCTAGGCCAATCCCCTGCTCACCACAGGATCAGTTAGAGGAGGTTGCTCAGGGCCATGTCCAGTCAGGTTTTGACGATCTCCAAGGAGGGAGACTCCTCAACCTTTCTGGGCAACCTGGTCCATTGTTTGACCACCCTGACAGCAAAAAAGTATTTTCTAAAGAAGCTATTTCAGGCCTCAGTTCTAAAAATTTTCAGTCTCATCCACATTCTTATGCATGCGAGCATCCCCGACGCACTCACTTGACACTATTCACATTCACAAAGTTAAACTAAATGTAAATATTTGCAAGACAAAGCCATGTATTACTGATTCTGCCAACTTAATATGCTTTTTCCTACAGAAACATGTCAGCATGCAAGAACATCATAGCGACTAAGGAACTAGCCCCAAAGATTTCACATAGTTCTGAAGTACTTACTGCATCTGGGGAGGCCCGCATTGTATGAGTCACTAAACGACCAGAATTTTCCATTGACTTGCCAATCAGATAGGTCCCTCCTGAGCTGCTAATGAGCTGTCCTCCTGCAACACTCATCTGAATCCCTCCAGTGCCCACCATACTATGAGAGGATACCACTGTTGTCGCCTGCGCAGAACTTCCTTGAATATCAAAGTAATTTCCCTCAGTGTTTGGCTATACATCTGGGTCTCCTTGTAAGGATAAGTTGCTCAACTTCAGGAAAAGAAAACCAAAGCAGCAGTATAGAATCATAGAATCATAGAATAGTTTGGATTGGAAGGGACCTTTAAAGGTCATCTAGTCCAACCCCCTGCAATGAGCAGGGACATCTTCAACTACATCAGGTTGCTCAGAGCCCCATCCAACGTGACTTTGAATGTTTCCAGGGATGGGCATCTACCACCTCTCTGGGCAACCTGTTCCAGTGTTTCACCACCCTCATCGTAAAAAATTTCTTCCTTATATCTAGTCTGAATCTACCCTCTTTTAGTTTAAAACCATTGCCCTCTTCCTATCACTACAGGCCCTACTAAAAAGTTTGTCCCCATCTTTCTTATAAGCCCCCTTTAAGTATTGAAAGGCTGCAATAAGGTCTCCCCAGAGCCTTCTCTTCTCCAGGCTAAACCGCCCCAACTCTCTCAGCCTTTCCTCATAGGAGAGGTGTTCCATCCCTCTGATCATTTTTGTGGCCCTCCTCTGGACCTGCTCCAACAGGTCCATGTCTTTCCTGTGCTGAGGACTCCAGAGCTGGATGCAGTACCCCAGGTGGGGTCTCACCAGAGCGGAGTAGAGGGGCAGAATCACCTCCCTCGACCTGCTGGCCACCCTTCTTTTTATGCAGCCCAGGATACGATTGGCTTTCTGGGCTGCGAGCGCACATTGTCGGCTCATGTCCAACTTTTCATCCACCAACACCCCCAAGTCCTTCTCTGCAGGGCTGCTCTCAATCCCTTCATCCCCAGCCTGTATTGATACCGGGGGGTTGCCCGGACCCAGGTGCAGGACCTTGCACTTGGCCTTGTTGACCTCATGAGGTTCACATGGGCCCACTTCTGGAGCTTGTCCAGGTCCCTCTGGATGGCATCCCGTCCCTCAGGCGTGTCAACTGCACCACTCAGCTTGGTGTCGTCTGCAAGCTTGCTGAGGGTGCACTCGATCCCACTGTCTATGTCATTGATGAAGATATTAAACAGTACTGGTCCCAATATGGACCCCTGAGGGACACCACTCATCACCAATCTCCATCTGGACATTGAGCCGTTGACCACTACCCTCTGGATGCCACCATCCAACCAATTCCTCATCCACCGAACAGTCCACCCATCAAATCCATATCTCTCCCATTTAGAGAGAAGGATGTTGTGGGGGACCATGTCAAAAGCCTTACAGAAGTCCAGATAGTGGCTTGGCAACTTCATCAGCCAATTCCCTCAGGACTCTGGATGCATCTCGTCAGGTCCCGTAGACTTATGTATATTCAGGTTCCTCAGGTGGTCACGAACCTGATCTTCTCTTGCAGTGGGAGGGACTTTGCTCCCCCAGTCCCCGTCTTGCGGTTCATCCACGAAGTAGTTATTTATTTTTACTGTTTAAGTGAGGGCAACATTATCATTGTAGAAAAGAGTGCACAGATGCTACAACCAAACTAAATAGGATTGGCAAAACAACCCCTGCCTCCACGGAAAATAACATTTCATCATTTCAAAGCACTGAGTAATTAACTTGGACTCAATGTTAAAATAAGTGTTCATTAAACTTCATGGAAAATGCTTTCAGTCCCGTCTGAAGAGGGGTGGAGAAGTCCGCAGAGGAGTACGCCCAACCTTACTTCTACATCCCTGTAATATATTACGTATGGATGTATTGAAGGGTGAGTCATGGGTGGACTCGTGGGGAAAATGGGAAATAGGGACACCACCCCCTTTGCCCCACAGTTTACCTCGTATGAATGCATCCCTGTTGATTGTTAATCTGTTGCAAACAGCTGCTCCTTTACCCCATAGCAAGCTGGTTAATATTCCACAATACAAGTTACCTTCTGATGCCATTCGTCCTGTTACCAAATTGATAAAAGAGCTGGAAGAACAGGGAATCATTGTCAAGTCTCATTTCCCCTACAATTCTCCTGTATGGCCAGTAAAGAAACCTAATGGCAAGTGACAACTAACAGTAGATTATAGAGCCTTGAACACTGCCACTGAAACCGCTCACTGCAGCTGTTCCCAGTATAAGCGATATAGTCAATTTTCTTAATGAACAATCCCCTGTGCTGAACCAACACCAGCAGGATGCTTTGAACACCTTGGTGTGGCATCCAGGAGATTGGGTGAGAATTCAACACCCATCACTTGGAAATGCTGGGTCACTTTGCAGCACTTTTGAGGGAAAGGAATATGGGGAACTGTGGATACTGTGGGAGTGAAATTAATCATTGCTGAGGCTTGGGATACAATCCAAGACCTAAGTTTTCTTTCTCCCCTCCCTAGGAACTCTTGAACTCCTGGACAAATAAGTGAAAGCTATTGTTCAACCTGCATACTATGGAAAGTATCCATCTAGAAAGTATACTAAGCATTCCCTGGAACTTTGTTAATACTCTTTATGGTAAGGTGTTATCACTGGAGAGAATGTTGACAACATCTAAAAAGATGGGAACCTTCATGTATCAGACAATTCTAACCCTTGCATTGGGAAATCTGGCATTCTATCACATAAATGTTGATGCACTATGCAATAATCAAGCAAACACACAGAAGCTGGTAGCCTCTGCCGTAACATGGACAGTGAGGCCCAACATATCCAAACCACACATCAGTGCTGGTGGAATACTGGTCTACAACTTGGTCCGTACCCTTAGGACCAATATGGGACACAGTATACTCTTGTCCTGGTTTCGGCTGGGACAGAGTTAACTCTCTTCTTAGTAGCTGGTACAGTGCTGGGTTTTGGATTTAGTGTGAGAATGATGTTGATAACACCCTGATGGTTTAGTTGTTGCTAAGTAGCACTTATCTTAAGCCAAGGACTTTTCAGTCTCCCATGCTCTGCCAGCAAGCAGGTGGGCAAGAAGCTGGGAGGGAGCAGAGCCGGGGCAGCTGACCCGAACTAGCCAAAGGGGTATTCCATACCATGGAACGTCATGCCCAGTATATAAAACAGGGGGAGCTGGCCGGGAGGCGCGGATCGTTGGCTCGGGATCTAACTGGGCATTGGTCAGCGGGTGGTGAGCAATTGCATTGTGCATCACTTGTTTTTTTTTTCCTTTCCCCTTTTTTGTTATATTCCTTTTCATTACTATTATTATTATTATTATATTTCATTATTACTATTGTTAGTATTATATTTTACTTTAGCTATTAAACTGTTCTTATCTCAACCCATGAGTTTTACTTTTTTTTCCCTTTCCTCCTCCTCACCCCACTGGGAGGGGGAGGGGAAAGCGGCTGCGTGATGCTTAGTTGCTGACTGGGGTTAAACCACGGCAACTCTCAAACTGAAGAACTGGAAACCTTAATAATCAGATATGAAAAAGCTATTACATACCAAAAACAAGTGACTATTGCTATCAAACGTGATACTGCTGGACTGTCAGAATTGCAACAGAAATTGAACAAACTGCTGGACATCAGTGGTATGACGTTTTTATGGGATATGCACCATGTGCAACTGGCATATTGCATCTTATGTTGCATCCTATGATCATTGCATTATTGTGTTCTATTTTATTAGTTTTGTTGTTAGTGTGTTTGTATATCTGTGTTTATCGCTTATCTCACTGTGTTGAAAACATGTACCATTGTTACCTGATTACAAACTGTGAAGACAGACTTCAGTGAAAGTATCAAAACTTTCCGCTACCCTCACCCCCGGCAAGGCAAGAGGAGTAACAGTACCTCCACTTGCCAAGGCAATGGATTTGCTAGATGCTTGGTCTATACCAAGGGGTGGAGTGTGACTGTTCACTCAACCCCTGCTCAGATTTGGCTAACACACAGCTCATGCTAAGGCCCGATGTATGCTGGGAGCAGCACCATTAGGTCAAAGCAAGGGCAACACATAGGCAGGACACGGTGGCCAGAAAGAGCTAAAAGGTCATTATGCAGCCATTATCACCTGCAGCCTGCTGTCTTCTGCAGCCATAATCCTTGCATATTGATTGTCTGGCAGTTTCTTCAGAATCTACTAACTCATGGAAATGGTATAGACCAAACTTCCAAGCTGGAAGGTATAAATACGTCAGCTTACCCAAAAAGTTTTTGAAGCAGATCCCAACAGCAGCTGGACTGCTGAGGCTTTCGTGCTTCCCGGTGTGATACAGGGGATGCCCACACCGTGACGGAGGAGGAAGGATGAGCACTCTCACTATCAGCTAGGTAATTATTTTGCTCATAGGTGCACAAGTTATAAGTTACAAGTTATAAGTTGCGAGTTTATGAATTAGAGAACTTGTGAGTTAGAAACCTCATGACTTAAGTGATGAATTAGTGAATTCACATGTTAGACTAGTCTGTGCAAAGGGGATTGAGCCCTTGTTTGTCGTGTTTGTTTTCTTTCCTAATGAGGCTCATAAAATAAAGTTTAATTTACAGAGTATGTTGTCCTGTAAATTTGAGAGATCCAAATGGATGGTGACACTCCACGGAAAAATAACTTTTCATCATTTCAAAGCACTGAGTAATTAACTTGGACTCAATGTTAAAATAAATATTCATTAAACCTCATGGAAAATGTTTCTATTCCCATCTGAAGAGGAGTGGTGAAAAGTATGACAAGAATTGAAGAGATGAGAGGAAGATCTCATCCAAGTATTAATACATTATATAGCAATTTATAAAACTATGCCTGTTGTAACTTTTTTAATCCTGCAGTCAAAGCTGGATTTTTATTTAGATACCATTTATTTTGTATACTATGTATGTTACAAAACTGTAAACAAGACATACAAATGTCAGCCAAGACAGTTCTATATACAGGAGTCCTATAACTGTTTTGTATTGAATTTAAATTCATTGAAACTCTCTGGCTGAAGCTTGAAATTCTGAGCTCATTGATATTTTAGGACATGCAGCTAGTTTGGCTGGGTGAAATTTTAAATTGGACACCAATATGTACAGTGTTCTGATGAAAAACTAATAAAATTAAAAGGGAATTACAATTTGTGAAGGGATGAAAAAAGTCAAAGGAACAAAAAAGTAGTAATTTAACTCAATACTTTCCAACTATTAAACATTTGGGCCTCATTAACCAGTTAATCTTAAACTTTCACTTAACTCATGAACCTTATGTCATTCTTTACTTCATGTTCATAATGACTTAAATCATTATCCTTTAATGGGTTATAATCTTTTATTAGCTATCGAACATAGTGGGTATTTGGCCCTGTGTACTAACTTGGATTTTCAAATTGATATAGCTCAAAATACACAAGTAAATAACACTCATTAGCTTTTCTAAAATGAAGAATCTAGATTTTGCAATAATTCAAAAATTTTAGCCAAAGTTTCATGATCAACAAGCTTTATACCATGGCATGTGTTACAACAAAATAGTCAAATGATAAAAATTAGTTTATTTACCCAATTGCTAATTTTCACATTTAATCATAAAACCCTATAATGCTGCCTAAAATCAACTGGCACCACCATTTTGAACCCATAACAACAACCAAGTCAGAACTTCTATGGTATTGACTATAAGCCAATGTGGATTCTCCCTTGTTCTTCAGAGACAGTAAACCCCTCTAAAATTGAATTTTCATATCCTAAAAAGCTTTTCAAGTTGTGTACTATATTCCTTGCTTTCATAGCTCTTTAAGCTAATTTTAAAATTTTGTTTTTTATTCTAGGTATTTCAAAAAGCTTTGAGAAATTCACAGTTAATCTAAAGGGACTGCAGTGCAGTCTACTGAAAACAAAGCAATTAAAAAAAAAAGGGAAGAGGAGAAAGGCTCCAGAACATGTATGCTCATCTAGTAGCACCTTCTTTTGAGAGCTAGAATCAAGCCATCTTTTAAAAGCCGTTGCAACAACATGTGCACAGGCAAGATGGTTTGGAGAAATCTCCTTAGGTATACCTGATTGATTTTATTAAACTGGGACATCACTGAATGCCTCCAAAAGATGATAAGTCAAGCATCTGCTACCAGACCTGGTGTTACATCTTCCTTAGAACCAGCACTATTTAATAGAGGGTACTTTAGGAGAACATGATGATGGAAGCTTAGGGGAAACAGTTGAACAAGTGTCTGCCAGGGGGTTGGATCACTGGATTTTCCCCCCAAAAGAGGACAGGAAAAACCAGATATTAGTAAGAGAAAGAAAAGACAAAAGGCATGAGACCACTGTTGACAGTAAAAATAGCCCTGGCCAGAGGAAATGGTACGAATTATGTCAGCAAGACAAACCTCGCTACCTCACTTGAAGAAGTGGGGTCCAAGACGTGGGTCTTAGAAGCCCAAAAGATTGATGCAAATCCTAGAGAATGCCCTCATTTCTTCATTCAGTTCATTTCTCCTCTCAACTACTCCAACTAACAATACTGAAAAGATTACTCTGTCCAACTGACAGGGAGTGCAGACTCTAACTTAGCTTCCTAACTCTTCCAAAAATAGTTTTAAGTTTTTATTCATGTTTCCAGATCTCATGATTTATTCTTCCAAAGACTTTGCATTTCAGATTAGATTAGATAGATTAGATCCAAATTATCCTTTGTCTGAGGATGATATGCAGGACAGATGAAATCTTAGAACTTACTAACTTTTAAAAAAAATTTCTCTACATAAAACTTTAGCTAACCAGAACTTTGCTAATTTGTTTAAGGGAAAATTGAAATGGTATCGCTTTTGAGAATTAAAACAGTACAATTACAACCTGGGCTTCAGAAGAGCAGATTCTGGCCTATTCAGAGACCTGCTTGGCAGGATCCATGGGAAACTGCCCTGGAGGGCAAAGGGGCCCAGGAGAGCTGGTTGATCTTCAAGGAAAGCCTCCTCAGAACACAAGAATGATCCAATCCAATGAGTAGAAAGGCAAGCAAATGGAGCTCTTGACTGAGCTCAAACACAAAAAGGAAATACACATAAGGTGGAAGCAGGACAGAATATTTGGGAAGAATACAAAGATATTGCCCATACATGTAGGAATGGAGTCAGGAAAGCCAAAGTTCAACTGGAGGTGAAAACTAGCAAGGAGGTGAAGGGCAACAAGAAAGGTTTCTCTAAAGTACAACAGCAGCAAGAGAAAGGCTAAGGAGAGGGTAAGTCCATTGCCAGTGGGGCAGGGGACCTAGTGACAACAGATACAGAAAAGGCTGAGGTACTCAATGCCTTCTTTGCTTCAGTTTTCACTGGTAAAGTTTGTCCTCAGACCTCCCAAGTCCCTAAGCCTACTAGCAGAGTCTGGGGAGTGAAGCAGTACCACAGTAAAGGAATCATAGAATGGTTCAGGTTGGAAGGGATCTCTTGAGATTGTCTAGTCCACCCCCTCTCCACTCAAAGCAGGTAGAAGACTATCTGCACTTGGTTTATATTTTTTTAGGCAATAGTGGATGTTGTTGTGGAATTTTCAGTTTAGCCTGATAGAAAACTTGTGGCAAACTTTCTGACGCTATTCTCCAGCTCTAGTCTACCTGACAGATGTGAATGCACTATGGCCCTGAGCCCGAGTCCATTAATGTCAGACGGTCTTTCCGCTGACTTCAGTAGGCTTTAATGTAAGTATTATATATAAAACTTTTAGTTGTTAAAAAAGCAAATGTATATGCTTTGTACTTTCATTTTTGGATAATTAAACGTTTGTGTATCATCAGTGGCTGCTAAAACCTTATCAGTTTTGATGCTATTTGTGCTGGTTTTGGCTGGGATAGAGTTAATTTTCTTCATAGTAGCTAGCATGGGGCTATGTTTTGGATTTGTGCTGGAACAGTGTTGATAACACAGGGATGTTTTCGTTATTGCTGAGCAGTGCTTACACAGAGTCAAGGCCTTTTCTGCTTCTCACCCCACCCACCAGCGAGCAGGCTGGGGGTGCACAAGAAGTTGGGAGGGGACACAGCTGGGACAGCTGACCCCAGCTGACCAAAGGATATCCATACCATATGACGTCATGCTCAGCATATAAAGCTGGGGAAGAAGAAGGAAGGGGGACACATGTTTGGAGTGATGGCATTTTGTCTTCCCAAGTAACCGTTCCATGTGATGGAGCCCTGCTTTCCTGGAGATGGCTGAACACCTGCCTGCCGATGGGAAGTGGTGAATGAATTCCTTGTTTTGCTTTGCTTGCATGCACGGCTTTTGCTTACCTATTAAACCATCTTTATCTCAACCATGAGTTTTCTCATTTTTACCTTCCGATTCTCTGCCCCATCCCACCGGGGGGAATGAGCGAGCGGCTGTGTGGTGCTTAGTTGCTGGCCAGGGTTAAACCACGACACTATTAAACCAACATAAATAACATTGTCAAACATTTTAGTCTTGTTTATTATTCCAGTCTACTATACTTTCTGTTCTATATCCAGTATGAAGGACTCATCAATTGATTGTAGCATTATGGCCAACTGACCTTTATCAGGAATAGAGCTTTCTTTTCAAAGTTGATTTCATGCTATCCATCATTGCTCAAGCACAGCATTTTTTATGGATGCTTTTGGTAGTAAATGAATTTAAATTGGTTCCAGGAAGGTTAAATTCCTTCCTAAAACATTTTTGAATCATGTATGTTGTGCTAAATATTAAAAAGAAATTTCCTGTTAACAATCCAGTATAATCCTTGTAAATACTAAGTTTTATATCCTTTCTGTGGATCAAATAATAGTCACTTTATAAAGTTGGGTTAATATTTTAAGACATAGAGCCTCAACTATCCTTGTAGCTAGCAAAGCTCTTTGATACTGGTAAATGACACCTTCTGCATGGTGCCTTCATGTGTAATCACAGAATCATTAGAATAGTGAGTAGTTGAGGTTGGAAGGGATCTCTGGAGATTATCTAGTCTAACCCGCCACCCCCACCCCCGCTCAAGGCAGGATCAACCAGAGAAGGTTGCTCAGGACATTGTCCAGTCATTTTTGAGTATCTCCAAGGATACTCCACAACCTTTCTGGGCAACCTGGTCCAGTGTTCAGTCACCCTTAGGGTAAAAAAGTTTTTCATAAGTTTGAACACAATTTCCTATGGGCACAATTTGTGCCATTCCCTCTTGTCCTGTCACTGGGCACTATGAGAAGAGTTTGGCTCCATCTTCAATACACCCTCCCATCAGATATTTAGACACATTGATAAGATCTCCCTGAGCCTTCTCTTTTCCAGGCTAACAATCCCAGCTCTCTCAGCATCTCCTCCTATGGCAGATGCTCCAATCCCTTCATCATTGCAGTGACCCCTCGCTGGACTTGCTCCATTATGTCCACATCTCTCTTGTAGTGGAGAGCACAGAACTGGACATAGTACTCCAGGTGTGGCCTCACCAGTGCTGAATAGAGGGGAAGGATCACCTCCCTCCACCTGCTGGCAACACTCCTCCTAATGCAGCTCAGGATACCATTGACCTTCCTTGCTGCAAGGGCACATTACTGGCTCATGTTCAGCTTCTTGTCCACCAGGACAACCATGTACTTCTCTGCAAAGATTCTTCCAGCTGGTCAACCCCTAGCCTGTATCGGTGTTATCCCTTCCCGAGGGCAGGACTTGGCACTTCCCTTGTTGAACTCCATGAGGTTCTTCTCTGCCCATTTCTCCAGCCTCTCGAGTCTCTCTGGAGAGCACAAACCGCTCCTCCAATTCTGTATCATCTGAAACTGCTGAGTGTGCACCCATCACATTGTTCAGCGTCATTCAGGAAGATACTAAACAGTATGGCCCCTGGGGACACCATAGAGGCTGGCCTTCAGCTAGACTTTATGCTTCTGAACAAAACCATCTGGCCTGGCAGTTCAGTCAGTTTTCAATACACCTCACGTCCACTTATCTAACCTGTACTTTGTCAGCTTTCTGTGAGGATGTTATGGGAAACAGTGTCAAAAGCCTTATTTTAGTCAAGATAAACAACATCCACTGCTCTCCCTCATCCACCGAGCCAGTCATCACATGTAGAAGGCTATCAGCTTGGCCAAGCATAATTTTCCCTTTTTAATTCAATGCTGACTACCTCCAATCATCTTCTGTCCTTTATGTGCCTGGAATTGTTTTCCATTATTATTCTCTCCATCACCTTCCCAGGATCAAGGTGAGACTGACCAACCTGTACTTCCCTGGATCCTCTTTCTTACCCTTCTTGATGTTTGGAGTGTCATTTGCTTCTCCAGTCCTCAGGAACCTCCCCTGATTACCATGACCATTCAAAGATAATAAGAGCGGCCTCGCAATGACATCAGCCAGCTCCCTCAGCACTCATGGTGCATTCCTGTCAGGCCCATGGACTTGTGCATGTGGACAATATCCATTGCTCTCCCCTCGTCTACAGGGCCAGTCATTTCATCATAGAAGGTATCAAGTTGGTCAAGCAAGGCTTCCCCTTGGTGAATCCATGCTGACTACTCCTGATGATTTTCTTTTCGTTCATGTGCCTGAAAATGTTTCCCAGATTAGTTGCGCATCACCTTCCCAGGGATCAAGGTGAGGACTGACCGGCCTGTAGTTCCCCAGGTCCTCCTTCTTGCCCTTTTGAAGATAGAGTGACATTTGCTTTCCTCCAGTCTTCCGGCACTTCTCCCAATCACCATGATGACCAAAGATTATTGAGAGTGGCCTCACAATGACATCTGCCAGCTCCCTCAGCACTCATGGGTGCATCCCATCAGAGCCCATGGATTTATGTATGTCCATGTGGTGGGTTGATCCTGCTGCATGCCAGGTGCCCACCAAAGCCACTCATCACTCCCCTCCTCAGCTGGACAGGGGGAGAGAAAATATAACGAAAGGCTCGTGGGTCGAGATAAGGACAGGGAGATCACTCACCAATACCGTCACGGGCAAAACAGACTCGACTTGGGGAAAAAAAATTAATTAATTTATTACCAGTCAAATCAGAGTAGGGTAATGAGAATAAAACCAAATCTTAAAAAACACCTTCCCCCCACCCCTCCCTTCTCCCGGCTTAACTTTACTCCCGATTTTCTCTACCTCCTCCCCCCAAGTGGCACAGGGGACGGGGAATGGGGTTGTGTCAGTTCATCACACGGTGTTTCTGCCGCCTTCCTCCTCAGGGGAGGACTCCTCACGCTCTTCCCCTGCTCCAGCGTGGGGTCCCTCCCACAGGAGACAGTCCTCCACGAACTTCTCCAATGGGAGTCCTTCTTCACGAACTGCTCCAGCATGGGTCCCTTCCACGGGGTGCAGTCCTTCAGGAACAGACTGCTCCAGCGTGGGCTGGACCCCCATGGGTCACAAGTCCTGCCAGAAAACCTGCTCCAGCATGGGCTCCTCTCTCCACGGTCCACAGGTCCTGCAGGAGCCTGCTCCAGCACGGCTTCCCACGGGTCACAGCCTCCTTCGGGCATCCACCTGCTCCGGTATGGGGTCCTCCACGGGCTGCAAAGTGGATATCTGCTCCACCGTGGACCTCCATGGCTGCAGGGGACAGCCTGCCTCACCATGGTCTTCACCATGGGCTGCAGGGAATCTCTGCTCCGGCGCCTGGAGCACCTCCTCCCCCTCCTTCTTCCCTGACCTTGGTGTCTGCGGAGCTGTTCCTCTCACATATTCTCCTTCTCTCTTCCGGCTGCAATTGCTGCTGCCCAGTAACTTTTCCCCCTTCTTAAATATGTTATCAGAGATGCGCTACCACCCGTCGCTGATTGGCTCGGCCTTGGCCAGCAGCGAGTCTGTCTTGGAGCTGGCTGGCATGGCTCTGTCGGACATAGGGGAAGCTTCTGGCATCTTCTCACAGAAGCCACCCCTGTAGCCCCCCGCTACCAAAACCTTGCCACGCAAAACCCAATACAGTCCAGTTTGCTTAAGTATTCCCTTACTCGATCCTCTTCCAACAAGGGTACGTCTTCCTTGCTTCAGCCTTTCCCTGGTCTCAGGACCAGGGATTCCTGAAGGCTGGTCTTGCTAGCAAAGACTGAGGTGAAGAAGGCATTCAGTACCTTGCCTTTCCCATGTCCTTTGTCATCAGGTTCCCTGACCCATTCAGCAGCAGGCCCACATTTTCCCTGGTCTACATTGCTGCTGATGTCCCTGTAGAAGCCCTTAATGTTGCCCTTCACATCCCTTGTCAGATTCAATTCCATTTGGGCTTTGGCTTCCTAACCTCATCTCTGCACGCTTGGACAGTGTCTCTGTATTCCTCCTGGGTCACTTGTCCCTTTTTCCAGCTCCGGTATGCTTCCTTTTTATGTTCGAGTTTAGTCAGGAGCTCCTTGTTCGTCCATGCAGGGCTGCCACCTTTGCTTGATTTCTGCTCATTGGATGGACTGCTCTTGAGCTTGGAGGAGGTGATCCTTGAATATCAAACAGGTCTCCTGGACCCCCTCTGCTCTCCAGGACTGTCTTCCATGGATTATTCCAAGCAGCTCCCTGAAGAGGCCTAAGTCTGTTCTCCTGAAGTTTAGAGTTGTGATCCTGCTTTTTGCCTTGTTCCCTCCTCTCAGGATTCCCAACTCCACCGTTTCAGCCAAGGCTGCCCTGACCTTCACATCCCCAACCAGTCCCTTCTTTGTTTGTAAGAATCAGGTCCAGCAGAGTGTCTCCCCTCATCAGCTCCTCAGTCACCTGTGTCAGGAAGTTGTCATCCATGAACTCCAGAAAACTCCCAGATTGCTTGTGCCCTGCTGTGTTGCCTTTCCAGCAGATATTGAGGTGGTTCAAGTCCCCATGACGCCCAGGGCCTGTGAACATGAGGCCAATGCCTGAAGAAGGCCTCATCTACTTCTTCCTGCAGCCTGTAGGAGACACCCACCACAATGTCATCCATACTGGTCTGCCCTCTAATTCTAACTCATAAGCTCTCAGCTGGCACATCATCCATCCCAAAGCAGAGCTCCGTGTATTCCAGCTGCTCTCTCACATAAAGGAACAATGGCCCCTCCTCGCCCTTCCCAGCCTGTCCTTCCTAAAAAGCCTGTATCTATCCATAGCAGCACTCCACGCATGTGAGCAATCCCATGTGAACACTCTGGAGCAGTGGTTGCCTAGCTTGATAGCGTAATGATGCAAGCATTGAAACAATATGAAGGAAGATCCACTTCCTAAAGCAGCATGGCAATTTCTTTTAAAATGGTCTTTCTACAGGTAGTACTTAATAGTTTTCTAAATTATTTTAGCTACTTTATTACTTGCTGAACTGTATGCTGTAATAACGCTGACAAGTTAAGATCAGACAACAGCTCCCAAGGAATGAAGAGCCTATTTTTTTCTTCTTTTTTTCTTTTTTTTTTTTTTTTCTTTTTTCCAGAAAAATAGTATTGTTAACATTAAATTCAGGCTATGGGCAACTCAGCAGTGGATAAAATGATCCCTGTCTATTATTTTAAAGGCCTGTGCAAATGTAATGAGGTTAAAATTTGTCCTAAGTTGGAAACATGCTATGAAAACCCGTTGGTTGAATAGCTGTACAATTTTAAAGCCAATATTCTTAATATTATTTATTAAAATACCATGGCTTCTATTTATTATGTAGGAAAACAAAATCTTTTTAATGTGTAAAAAGGACCTCAAGACAAATATTCCAGTCAGCCTGCTACTGTATAAGTTATCATAGTAAAGCTAGTTTTTTTCAAAATGATACATTGTAGCATCTACTTTCTGAGGGTATCATATGGATGGTTTTATCCACAATCTGCATTTGTCTATTATAAGAGTACAAAAACTTATTTTTGCATAAATTAAATTTACCAGTTTAAAAAATCAATACCAGTTAAAAACTTGGCTAGGAAGTGAGCACAACGACACGATATTTGAAGGACTACTTTGTTTTAAAATTAAATAATCTTAATACTTATTGTTTAAAATTTTAACAAAGAACCTTCTTCCACTAAGGCCAGTTTTTACATGTGCTCACATATTGGTAATTGTGCATATACCGAAACAAAACAAAACCCTTCCTGTCTTTTTGAAAATCTAGCTAGTAGTTGTGCGATGTGGTCTCCAACAATGCTTTCAGAGAAAGGGGAGAGGCAAATTATTGTCTTTCCTGGACATGTCTTTCTGAAGACACCGTAAATCAGATGTTTGTGGATAGCATTACTTTAAAAAATATTGTTCTTGAAGTGCATTCCATATGAAGAAATTATTAAAGAATTGTGATATTTCATAAATATTTTTCCATATTTAAATAGTTCAATGGTGATTTGAGATTTAACCTTACACAGTGCTACTAGCTTTGACTCTTTTCGTCTGATCTGCTTGCTTTATGATGAGTACATGTTTTACTTAGGAGAACATCGTGTTGCTCAGGCAACAGGAGAGACACCTATTGCAGTTCTGGGAGAGGTAAGATAATATGCAAGACAACGGATTGGTGGATTTAGTGATAGATTTGGATATGAATCTACACATTTTTTTAATGTTTAAACAGAGCTATGGGATATTTTGCAGTATAACTGTTGCAGATTGATTCACAAATACACTGGCATCTTCAAATTTGGGTTCCTAAAGTTATATGCCTTAATCCATGTTTCCTTTGTTAATTTTTTTTGAGAGTACTAAAATCACAATGACTTCTAACACTGATTCTCTGCAAATAAGCTTGCTCATTTAGAGATCTACATAAAAATTCATTTGCCTAACTTTGGGCACAGTTTAAAAAAAAAAAAAAGGCAGATCAATCTACTAGGTAGAAACCTACTTTTCCGAGTTCTGGAAAATGAAATAGTTTATATGAAAATAATAAAGGAACAGAATAATAGGAAACATGCTTTAGAATCATAGAATCGTTTAGGTTGGAAAAGACCTTTAGGATCATCGAGTCCAACCGTAAACCTAACACTGCCAAGTCTACCACTAAACCATGTCCCTAAGCACCACATCTACATGTCTTTTAAATACCTCCAGGAATGGTGACTCAACCACTTCCCTGGGCAGCTTTCAGGGATCTGCTTACAGATATTTACACACACTTAAAATTCCATTACAAATATTTAGAGGAATGAGTAGTCACATTGAATTCAGAAGGGTGGCTCACGTGCAGAAGTTAGTTTTGCTTCAGTGCGTATTGGTTGTATGTGGCAAGGCTTGGGGGGAGGCTTCAGGGGTGGCCTCTGTGAGAAGAGGTAAAGGGCTGCCCTGTGCCAGACACAGACAATTCTAGCCATCTTGGCAACAGACCCACTGCAGGCCAAAGCTGAGCCAATCAGCAAAGTTTGGGGTGTCTCTGTTAAAATATATTTAAGAAAGGGCACAGGAGGAGGGGAAAAAAGAGAGCGAGAGACAGCAAAGGGAACACCAAGGTCAGAGCAGTAGGAGGTGCTCCATGGTGGAGGACATATTCCCTGAAGCCCATGGAGGTTCCACACTGGAGCAGATGGATATTCCAGAAAGAACTGCAGCCTGTGGAGAACCCATGCTGGAGCAGAGGAAAAGTGTGAGAAGGAAGGAGCAGCAGAGAGAAACCGCTATATGCTGACCACAACCTCCCCCTGCACCGCCTGTTGCCTCACTGAAGGGACTGAGTATAACTTGCGGTGATAACAAGGGGGGAAAGAGAGGTGCTTGGAGTGAAGTTGAGCCTGGGAAAGGGGAGGAAAGGTGTTTTCCCTAAGTGTGTAAATGTTTGGGTTTTTTTTTTGTTTTTGTTTCCCACTACTCAAAACAGTAATTAAATAACTATTTAGTAGCTCACCTAATCCTTAATTTTGTGTGATTTGCTTAAGAATTCACATTATCTTAGGAGCTATCATCAAAGAATTGTACATTTAAAGTGTTACAAAATGGATAGATGTGGACATATGATAGATGTTTCACCTGACCGAAGCTTAACGTTTTTATATTTGATGATCATTGTATCATGTTTTATCTTACTGATAAGTTGTAAGTCACATTGCATGACTTGATATATCATTCTTCCCTCAGGATATATTAAATAGTATCATTAAATATTATAAAAATATGTACTTTTTCATAGAGACGGGGAGTCTCAGCTTAATTTGTAGTTTGATTTTATGTAATGTCGTATTACATGTTTTAGAAAAAATAAATTACTGTTTCTGATTAGCGACACGCCAACAGCTTGGATATTTGATTAAACTCTGCCATTATATTTATAGCAAAGTATTGCAAAAATGTAGTGTTGCTACGTTCTTGTTTTCTTGACAGACATGGTATAAGTTAAATGTAATGTTTTTGGTGTATTGTGGGACTTCCTATGATGTTTTGGTAAACTGAAGATGGATATGTTCTTAGAGAGAAAATATGCAATCTAAAGCTTTTAGAGGTGAGAGGGGGACAGGGAAGATGTTGTAAATAGTCATTAAATGCATGACTTCTTGTGTTTCTCTGCATTTACTGACTGTGGTTGAAATAAAATGGGAAAGACTAAGGCTAGTTTGACAAACACTTGAAGCCAGCATAAACTGGCTTTGCAGCTGAGAAAAGCACTCTGCCTCCGCCTCTCCTATCCCCCTAGCTTTGGACATTGATGCTGGTACAAGTACTTGGGCAGTCCTGTGGTTAACTGGATCAGAGAATTCATCTTGTGCAAAATAACCCCATTAAACCTGGCTATTTTTATTGAGTCAGTTCTGTCATGTGGTTCTTTGCATGGCCATGTGAACACTTATGGTGAAAGGATGGGTATGGGAGGTGGGGAGGGATTATGTGTGAGGCAACCTGGAAGGATGGGCTTATGCTGGTTTAGTGTTCACTGAAGTTTTCCTTTTCTGTACTTCTGAAAAGGACTGAATCAGATATGGTTAGAAATATATTTATTTAAATATTGTACTCCTTTCATTTGATATTCACTCATCAAATTATGCTCTGCAGCTTCTCATTTAAGAGAAGGATAGAGGACTCGGACAAGGGAAGGGAGGAAGGAAGGCTGCATTTTTGACTTGTGAGCAACTTTTGTTTTTTTTGTATAAGTTAATTAGCAGAATACACTGCAAGAACTGTAAACTCTATTTTCAGCAGTGCCATTTATTTACCTTACATATAGATTTGCAACACTATAACTGCCTTTAGTGACACACCTTTTCAGGGGAATTTTTAAAAGAGCTTTTGGTTAAAATATTGCAGTTCAAAAATAGATACCAGTCATAATTTCTGGCATTCTACATCAGAAATATCTCACTCAAAGCAACAAAGGCCTTGACAAAAGTCACCCTAAAAAAAAGCCAAAACATATGCTTAAGTTTATACTCCATGTTTTAATTGCTGAGGATTTTTTATTTTACTGTTAATTTCTTTAAGATAAACAAGAATATGATGTAATGGAAAATGAACTGGTATACTATGAATGTGACTGCAGTCACATGCATGCACTTTCATACTAGCCCTAAGCCATTGGAGCATAGTCCTGGCTTTGTCATAGACATTCTAAGGTCATGTTTCCGTAGGACTCTGTCCACACTTTTTATTGTTTATTTTGAAGTTTAGTGATTTAAATGCTGCGTCCCCATGAAATATGGATAAAGGTAAGCATTCTAATCTCTCAAATGTATAATTTTATATAGAACTAACATGTCTCCTGGAGCAAAACAAGTTCTTATTTTTTGAAAATGTAGTAAAGCAGAATCTAAAGCTGTATCATAATTTAAATTATGTGTATATTATTATTATATGGGTACAATATGCTATATTGATATACAGTATATAATAATGACTAGAATGCTGTAGATATGGTTCTTAATAGGAAAATATTTTTTAAATGTTTACTATTTACACAAGAAATTTTCAAAATTTTACCCAGAATTTTTATATATCCTGGTGAGAGAGCTGAAGGGGATGGACAGTTGGAAAAAGGAAGATATGATGAGCATGCACATATATCTACATTTGCAATGAATTATGGTTTTTGATAAGTGAAGATGGTGGAATTGGGTCGAAGCACTTACCAATACACTTGCTAATTGTTAATGAAGAATATAGTAAGAAATCAGTTTATGTCCTCTTGGTAGACTGTAGGCTTAGTTTGTTCTCCATTCTTATACAGGTTGTATGATTTGGAGCAAGCCACAACCTCTCTTCAGCTCAGTTTCCATATCTATAAATGAGATAACAATCCTTGGTTTTCAGGTCTTGGAGTTGAAAGGCATTCTGTGCAAAGTTAATATTTGTTAAAAGTATTTATTTGAGATAGCATATATTAAAAGTAATCCCAGTATTATCAGTGTACAAATATGGGGTCAAAGCTGAAAGAGTTCATTAACCTATTTATCTGTAGTATTTATTGACTTTTCCCAGTAAAATCTTAAGTTTTCAGTTTCTACTTTATCAAGTTGCTACACTTCGCTGTGTTTTCATATTTCATGTTATTTGCAAGACAAAGGCCCTTGTATGTAGATTTTTCCCCTTTGTGCTTTTTTTCTTGGTTGTTTATTTGTGCAGATGAGGGCAGTGAAGTTGAAAGCAAAATAGAAGAGCTGGATGAAAAAGGAGAGCAACAAGCCATGAGGAGAAAACAGAACTAAACCAGATATTTCAGGTGGGCTGCATGCAACCAGTGCTTGAGAGTGGAGTAGAGCAGAACCTCTTGAACCACTTCATAATGAGCACATTGTTACAAGTACTCAGACTATCAGACAATGCAGTGCTACTGGAAATACATATGCTGCAGTCTAATATTGAAGCACCCTCCGAACTACGTCATCCCTGTTGATGCTGGGCTTAACATGGGAAGGGGGGAAGAGAATAGGTCCGAAAGTTGACTTAACAAATTTTAGCTGTGCTGAACATTGCCTTTCATTGGTGTTGTGAAATGAAATGGGTGTATGCATTTTGCCAGATGTTTAAAAAAATTTTGTAAGCAAAATCATTTTACATTGGCTACTTGATATTATGAGTTTTCTTAGTTTCAAGTGTCAAAGATTTTTGCCAAGTTTTTAATGTTAATGCTTTTGTCCTCTTATAATTAAACCTAATTTTTTTCATAGTTTAAAAATATTTTAATGTTACTTATTTGTCATAGTGATTTCATATGTACAGGTTTTTAATTAGATGCACTTCTGTGAAGTATCAAAATAAATACTTTCTTTGACTTATACTGGAGGCATACTCATTTGACAGCAGATGCATCAAATTTGTTGTAAAAGGTGCTTTTCATTGAACAGAACTAGAAGACACTATTTTGATAAAATTGTGAACATTCAGGGGGTATTTTATCATAATGCTGGAGGGTTGGGAAGATCTATTGTTTTCTTTCTCTAAGGAGAAGTGTGTTTGCTGCATTTGCAAATGCAGAATGAGGATAGAATTGTAACAATGTGGTAATGTGTACACTGCAGGCATACCTATTATTGATCACCATGTAAACAATGCAAGCTTCCTTTCAAATCAACAGCTCCAGATTTATTTGCATGCCAGTTCCTCTGGTTTTGGAGACTACTGGTTCTATATTTGGGACCACTGCACAGATGCTTTGGTTGTTGAGTGGTACTGTAGTTGATGATAGAAACTGAACCTGAAAGAAGTGACTTAATTTTTAAGTGTACATGCTACTTATGCTGAACCGAACATACAGGAAACATTCCATTTGGATGACTTCTACTCCAGGTCTTTTCCTACTACTAGTTCAATCTGCTGCTTTCATAAAAGATAATTTATAGAATGTAAGGAATGTAGCAACCTGCATAATTTTTTTTCAAAATATATTTCCTGATTCTTAAAGTGAATTTAAAGTTTTACAAAAATTTAATAAGGTAGTGTAACTGGCACACCTCACTTGTAATTATTCCCAATTGCATAGAATTGGAATAGGTGGCTAGATGGACCATTGACATTTAAGAGTGCACATCAGGGATCATTGTACCTCCACTATTACATGGTGCCTGTTTTTTTTCAAAAAGTCATATATACCAAATGGGTGAACGGCATGTGAAATGAACAGTGTAGTTTTAGCAAAGAAATTTATTGCTAGAACTTTCATAGTTCCAAACAGTTACAGCTCAACTAAGATGTCCTAACATTTTTTGGCGTACAAATTAATTGTAAATTGCTTAGCAGAATTTGGAGGCCAACCCATCCTGCTCCATTCTATGTAGGCACAATTCCTACTGATGTCAGTAGATGGTTTTTGTCTCGACAAAAGTGCAAATGAAATTTATGTTCATTTAACTCTAAGTTCACCTGTGTGCTGAATCCTCATAGATTGTTTTCCCCCAAATATCAGTGTGTCCTGATTTTTTTCCTTAGAAATCAACACCCTTCACCAAAATCCTAAAAACTAACCTGTGATAAATATTTACTCCCCTTCATTGTGCATTATAAGTTTTTTAACAAGTACAATAAAATGAAATATTCATCATTTTTCATTTTTAACATAGGGTGTTTGGTGTAGTACTGATGTTCCATATTGCTTGGCTTCAAATTTTGTGTTGACAAACCTTAAATGTTTTTTTATCATTGTCCTTTATTGGTAGAATGTTGGATTTGTTGTTGCTGAGAGAAAAGTATGGTTGTAACATGTAAATCTAGATTGCTAAGAAGAGGTGGGACCTGAATATCTTTTCATTGATATTTTGAACAGTCGTTCACTGCTCGTGTAGTGCAAAAAGAAAACAAATTCTATTCATGCAAAGATAGAATGTATTTCATGGATTCTAATAGCAGTTATCAAAACAAATTGGAACTATCCCTGGTTAAGATAACTGAATGGAGTTTGTATTTCTATCCTTATCAATTGATTATTCTCTCAAATTTTTAAATAATGTTTTCCCCAGTTTAACGAATTAAGTTAGTGTAAGGTGCTGCGTATACTTACAGATTTGAGATTTTTGTGTTTTGCTTTTACATTTACTGGAATTTTAATCAAACGTAGACATATGAAACAATTTGCACACTTCTGCTATTTGTTAATAGATGGGTATTGTTAATGATTTAAGAACAGAGATATGGATACCTCAGTCTAAATTATGTAGTGTGTAGCATGTGGCTGGATTGCTACATCAACTCTGAAGCCTGCTTAACTCTTTTAGAGCTCTAAAGGGCTGTAGCAAGTATTTGCAGGCTAGACATTATAAGATAAGAGCTCATATGATTTGTGGATTTTACCTGATCTTGATGTGGAATTCAAAATAATTATTTTAGAGACATTTCCCCATTAGCACAAATAATTAGTGAACACTATGGGGAATGGGTATTGTTGAATTACTTTTTCAAAACATGAGGCCCAATTTTCACAAGTTTTATATTTATGAAAAGAAGTTGTTGGTACATTTTCATATTTCTCATTGTAAATCAGTTTAAAAAATCCCTCTCTTCAGTTACCTATTTCTGTGGTTTACTATTGTACTGTAGCATGCTTTATGCACCTTTTTTTAATGTTCCGTTTAAACATTTGGAGAATATTCTTTAAATTGTTTACTTACAAAATGATGATGTACAGCATTTCTGCCTTTAGTTCACAAATGTGTAAAATAATGTGCTGGTGTACTGTCACTGAGGAATGTATAGGTCCAGAAAACATTTTAATTTAAACCAAAGCATTTTTAAATGTCTGAAACACTGCTTTTGGTCAAAATATTTCCATGGGAGACCTGATCTAATATATTTGTGGTTCTCACCAAATGACATCAGCATTGTTTAGAAAAACATTTATATTAGTTAGAACTACATTCCAATATTATTTAATTTATAGAGTGGTTTTACAAAACAAAATAACCTTTTATTGTCATTAAAAATATTGGTGAAAAAATAACTTTTTAGATAATATAAGTATTTTTGGTACTTTGTATGACTGATTTCAGAGTTTAAAGCATTCATTTGAAAGATCACTATAAATTTCTGAAAATTGCATTCTTGTCTCTGTAGAACAGGAAAACTATCATGTCTACAGTTTAAAAACAGGTCAATGAATGGTATTCTAGTATCTTTGCTAATTTGGTGATAAAAAGAAAAAAACTGAAATAGAAGCATAAATACACAGTGCTTAGTTCTAGCATTAGAAAATTAATTTAATGTAATGCCTTGCATTAACCCTTTTAGGGTTAAAAACTTTTTAGATAATTTAATTAGACCACTGAAAATATTCTATACATCTAAGTAGCTGATTGTGTTGTAGAAAATATTTTGTAATTTCTAAATTAAATACTTGCATGCTAGACAGAAATGGTTTTGTTATAGAAGGCTCAATAGATTTAGGCTAAATTAAACACTGCCATCAATGTGTGCTGTCTGGTGCAAAACACTGCTTCTGCTCTTTTGTTTTTATAATTGCATAAATATCTAGAGAAAATTAAATATGTGGCTCTACAGACATAAGTTGTCTATTTTAAGATGCCTTAATGCCTTAACACCTTAACATACAAGATGGAGGTTTAGAAAAAATATATATTTATACTATTTTGAAAATATCTTCAGGGTAGTATTAAAATACTCTAATACTGTAAATGAAAATCTTTAGAAATAAAACCAAAAGAGAATGAATTTTACAGAATCCTTGATATGTTTGCAATCAAATTTTCTGCAGTCTATAAATAGATACAAGAAGGACACTTGTATTCGTATTACTTTTAACATTCAGTCACTCTGATATGGACTAATAGAAAGATAGAGTTACTAGATTCAGCTTCCTCTACAGGGATGCAGTTTGGATGGCTCTTATTGAATGTCAGAATAAAAAAACCAAACCAAAACAAAACCACCTAGAAATTGCACCTGCCTTCTGCTGTGTTGAAAAACTCACCAGAGCAAGGGAACAAGATCAGAAGCGAGTAGAGAGTTGTTGAAATTATAGATAGAAATGCCACCTTACTGAGCTTTTCTACTGGTTCCTTGCAGTACCAATCAGCAACACTAGGTGCAGATGTACATATTCAAATCTAGCTGAGTGAAAAAAAATTGGATTTACAGTAATAACCAATGAGGATATTGAAGAAACTTTAATTGTCTTTCAAACACTTGGGAAATTGTTCCTGAGATGGTAAACTGTAATTAGGTTAATTCTAGAGCTTGCCAATCAATAATCAACCTGTCATCACTCACGGCTTTCTTACCTTCTAGGAAATTACTTGGTTCCATTTATTTTCTATCGTTTTTTTTTAAAGTGCCATCATTTAAATTTCACTTAGTAAGTGACAGATTACATTATTCAGTCCCACAAGCACAGAAATGTCATAACACCAGGAGAAATTGAACTTTTGTTTTCCAATTGACTGCATACATTATGTAAATGAAGAAAGCAACTTTTTTGTGGACTGTAGGTGTGAGATAATGTAATGTTGTTTGCCAGTTTTTTAATTAGTTGAACATACTTTTTAATTATTTAAGGAAAACATCTTTACAGAATAATCTGATAGGGGGTTTTGTATAATGTATTTGATTTTGTAAAATACATATTTCCTGATGTGATTTTGTTTTGAGAAAAATGCTAAATCTTTTCATATCTCATGTTGTCTCAAAATTGGAAGGAGCTAAATAATAGTTTGTGGGCAATTTGTATTGTGTATTGTACAATAACTAGGAAATCTTTATAATTATAAAAATACATATTAACTTTTAGTGTGTTGTTTAAAAATAATGACCGGAACATACTAAAGACAGTAGGATTTTTCTGAATATTTCAGACTTGAACTGAGGCTAGTTTTCTTGTGTTTTTCAAAACAAAATTGTGTCTTGTCTTCTGAAATAAAAGAATTTATTTTCCTGTTACAAACATTTGAATTGTTTTGGGTTTTATATAATTAATTATACTACTACTGAAAGTTTTGCTTTAGTAAAATTGTGAAAACATTTGATGCATTAACTTGTTTCAGCGTACTTAATCTGAAAGCAAAGAATAAAGTCTGTATGATATCAAGCTATGTTTCTCATGCATCTCTAACGTGTGTTCCAGACAGTATGTTTTGCATCTAAAAATGTAGAATGGTATTTTAAATGAGGAAGACCCACCAAGTAACAGAATGCTAGAACACCAAAGTGAGCTTGGCATACCAGGATCAAAAGAGGTATTATTTCATACAAAGCTTAGAAAAAAGACAGGAAAGCTGCCTCCTAGAGCTTGAATTTATTTTGTTTGGGAAGTTCAGCATACGAACATTATAGTCCACAATTGCCTATCTCATACAGCCTATTTCAATTAAGGTCCAAAAGCTTAGTACAAATACAATACTGGCTCCTGCAATGAATCCTACCAGACAAGACTATAAATGTCTCTACCCTGATGACGAGCCAGATTTATGTTTACAAAATCCTCCTAATTGGTTTGTAGACTGAGACTTCCTGGCCTAGCTGGTGCTTTGGTTGAGACTGAGTGGGTTTAGTTCCAGCACACATCTGGTAGAGAAGGAGCTGTAAAAGACATCTTCTTTCACCCGTACTAACAGTATTGGATCTTATTATTAGATTCTTTTTCAACGACAGTGTTACCAGAAAGAACTTTTGGGATTCAGCCTCGGTTATTATTAATACTAATTAAAGTAGCTGCTATGTGCGAAAAGCAGGTGTGGATCCCTCAGGGACGAGGCACGACACTCAGCGAGTGAAAGCTTTGGCTTTTTGAAAGCATAGCGTTACCACAGTGGGAGCCCCAGGACACGGCCACTAATCAAAATGGGAACCCGACGCAGTGGAGCCCTGCTCGGGAGTGAAGCTCAAGGGAAAGCACTGCAGGGGTGGATAATAAATTGCGCTGATTAACATATCATACATATGCAATGTCTTGTTTTGCTCGTTAGCGAACTCGCTGATGTAATGCAGGTGCTGCTGTCCAAATTCCAAGATCCGCAGGTGGCCATCATGTTGGCGCCCGTGCAAAAGTAGGTGCAGATGGAGGGGAGCAAACTATTCTGGGTTATCCTGGGTTACCGTGACAATGAGATAAGACTGCTTGGGACTCTACATACTTGGATGGCAAGAAGCAAACTATCCCAGGTTACCGTAACAACAAGATAAGAATGTGCTTGGGACTCTACATACTCAGATGGGGGAGGCGAACTATCCTGGGTTACCGTAACAAAGTCTTCTCGCGCCCTACAATAGCTTAATCATTTAAATAATAAATGGAAGTTTAGTTCAGCCTCCCCAGTGCTGCAATATAGATCCCATAGCATACAATATGGCAGAAATGGTAGAAATTCAGGGAAATGCAAGGTATTATAAGAAGACGACAGAATAAGATGGGTTGCACATCAAACTGTCATTTTTATTATTTCTGCAAAGTGATTTTTCTGCACAATGTTGATATTATCAAGTAAGTTACATTCTATATCAAGTTATTTTAAATGTATTTAATTTGGCTCATCTCAGGCAATCACTTCTAATGTGTAAAATGTCGTACAGCCCAAACAACCTAAACTGTGCCAAAAGCCATCACAAATATAAAGCCAACTACTATTCCACATAAGAACGAAGGCAGTCAAACCTTGATCCATTTCTGGCGCTGTTAATGGTATGCCAAATAGGGTTGCTTTGTTGACTTGATGCTGTTATTCCTGATCTTATTCCAGATTTCACTAAATACCATTGTATGTATTCTTCCCCAATAGCTGGATTAGCTTAACAGTATTAAAAAGGAAAACAAACAAAAAAAATCTTGACTACAATGTGGTGCTGTTGACAGTTTATTCTAAACAATTTTATGAACAGAACTGTTTTCCCAAGGAAATACTATGCACCTAAAATCTGGAGCTGTCATCACTACTAAAGTTTAGGGCATAGTCAGACATACTTTCACAGATCTAGCTGGAGTGGTGTTTAAAAGATGTTGTCCCAAGCTGTTCTCTCTTTCCAGCTGGAAGTTACCGTTCCCCACAGCAAGTGGGATGTGAGTACAGATGATGTGAGTACAACTGGCACATTTCTGAGACAAAATCAACCACCTTTGCACAAAATCAACCACCTTTGCTCAAACTAGCTGAAAGTAGTTTATACTAATATCTTTGTCCCACAGCTGATTAGGAAGTTCTTAAAGCTTCCTAAGCTGTTGTAGTATCTTAGAGGAACAAGAAAACAAGTGGATGATGATGGCATTTACTGAATTATAGAATCATAGAATTATATAAGTTGGAAGGGAC